>NC_063175.1:59532908-59842908 GCF_023159225.1 Perognathus longimembris pacificus | reverse complement strand
CTTGGGGGTTAGTGTTCAGGTTCAAGTTGGGGTTAGGGTTTAGGGATGGAGTACAGGGTTATGACTTAGGGTTGGGTTTGAGGTTAGGGTCACATCAGAATGTGCCATTATGTACTGTGTGATGGGATGATGTGAACTGTTTTTCTGCAGCATACCTACAAACTAAACTGTGCACACCCTGAGTCTTCTTAACACCCAACCAAATCCTAACCTTAACATCGACAACCCTACAGCTGAGCCATAATTGCACTCATACCAACCCTTAAAACAGCCTTAAAAACTTAAAACCCCTACCTCTAACCACAGATACCTAACAACCAAATTCCTTACACTAAACCACAACACAACCCAATCAGTGACTTACCAGTGTTCTGCATCCTTGGAGGTAGGTGGCCTTCTTTTCTCAAGCATGATTACGGGGTGTCCAAGGTTACAAATACATATACAGCACACAATCCCCCACCCATACCCTCACATGTGTAGGCATAGCAGATGCATGAACACAGTGAAAGCACAGCAGACCAGTCTCCATTGTCACCCAAAGTTAGGCGCAGCAGGAACACAAAATCAGCCACAGCAAAGGAAGGACTCTCATCAAACAACCACACAACAGCTGAAAGCCACTGGTGGGGCCTCACACACATTCTGAACGGGTTTGGAATCATGAATGCTAACATGTACCTCAAACATTAAATGTCTGGAGAAAAGAGACAAGAGAAGGAGCAGAGGGGAGGAAGTGCAGGAGGTGGGGGTGGAGAGGGCAGGGGAAGAGTAAGGGGGCCAGGGGAAGAAAGGACATGAGACAATAAAGTTTTCAAATCAAAAGGGGAATGAAATCCCATTATATTTATTTCTACAGGTAAGTCTCTTGGTACTAAAACAGAACTAAAAAAGCTCCTTTTCAGGACCTGAGCCAGGTAGGGTGGCAAATTCAGGTAAGCCCCACAGTTGGTAGGCTGAGGCAGGAAGATTGAGAATTCACAAGTGGCCTGGTCTAATATAGAAATACAATCTCTGGAAGGAAAAAAAGAGAAAGGACAAAAAAGAAAAGGATGGGAAGTGAGGATGGGAAGTTGGAGGCAAAGAGGGGGGGAGAGGGGTAGAGGAAAGGAAGGGACTGGGAAAAAAGGGGAAGGGGGAGGAAACAGAGGAGAGAGGCAGTTTTCAAGTTAAAAGGGGATTGATGTGATGTGACGTGATTTGAAGATGTAATGTGAAGATGTGACTTGTTATGTGTTATGATATGATGATATGATGGAATCCTATGAGTTGGTGACATGATGTGATGATGTGACATAATTTGTGACGTGAAGTGATCTGGTGATATGAAGTAATAGTGATATGTGATATGATGTAACAACTGTAATTATGTTTAGATGTGATGTAACGCAATACAATTATATGATGTGATGATGTGAAATGAGAATGTAATCTAATTTTCTGCAGCATAAAAATTGTAATTCACACCAAGTATCCTTAACACCTTAAACATAGCCTTAATATCGACAACCCCATACCTGAGCCATAATCCCAATTGTGGGCTCTCTTGACTTCCCCTCTCTTGGGGGGGGGGGGAAGGGCTTGTCCGCCCCTTCCTGGGTGGCCCTTTATCGCTCACGAGGGAGCGATGGCCACGGGTAGCCTCGGTGGCGTGTGGTAGCAGGGTGCCCCAAGGCCGCCAAGGACACAGACGCGTGGGCACCTGGAGAAAGCCTCTAGGGCTTCTGTTTATTCAAATGAGGAACCTCCCACATATACCCCAAAGGCGGGCACAAGAGAGGGGTCCCTGATTGGTCCCAAGAAGCTGTCCCTTAAGTGATGTCAGACTTCTTCTCTTCCGGTTAAAGACAGGAAGGGGAGGGACAGGCTGAGGTCAGCTGTGGCCCCTTAAAGGTGCAGCTGACCCCGAGACCAATCATACCAACACTGAAAAAATTAGCCTTAAGACCAGAAACCCCGACCTCTAACCAGAGATACCTAACAACCCTATTCGTTAAACTAAAGCACAACCAAACCCATTCCGTATTGGTGTGTTGATGTAATGGAGGTGTGAACTGATGTGATGATGTAACATGATATGAGGATGTAACCTAATATTCTGTACCATGAACAAAATTGTAATTCACACCCTGAGTATCCTTAACACCCAACCTTAACCCTATCCTTAATATCAACAATCCTACACCTGAACCCTAATCTCAGTCATACCCAACCTGAAAACAGTAGTCCTAAGAACACCCCAGACACCTAACAACCCAATTCCTTAAACTAAAGGCCAACCCACTCCATTCCTTACCAGTGTTCTGCATACTGAAGGGAGGTGGCCTTGTTTTCTCAAACATGCTTAAGGGGTGTCCAAGTTTACACACAGACACACAGCACTCGATCCCCCACCCATACCCTCACATGCGTGTGCAAGGCAGGTGCATGAACACAGTGAAAGCACAGGTGACCGTTTATTCAAGTCTCCATTATCACCCAAACTTAGGAGCAGCAGGAACACACCATCAGGTATTATAGGTCAAGGACTCTGATCAAACTACCTCACAACAGCTGAAGGCCATCGCAGTGGCTTCACACACTCTAAACCATGAATGCTAACATGTAACTCAAACATAAAATGTCTGGATAAAACAAGACAAGAGAAGGAGGGGAGGAAGTGGAGGAGGAGGGGGTGAAGTGGGCGGGGGCAGATAAAGGGGGAGCAGCGGCAGAGAGGACAGGATAGAATAAAGTTTTGAAATGAAAAGGGAAATGAAATCCAATTCTATTTCATTCTACAGGTAAGTCTTGGTACTCAAACGGAACTAAAAAAGTGCCGAATCAGGACCTTTTAGATCAGAAAATTGAGCCAGACAAGGTGGCAAGTTCAGGTAAGCCCCAGAATTGTTAGGCTGAGGCAGGAAGTGTGGGCTCTCTCTACTTCCCCTCGCTTGGGGGAGAAGGGGCTTGTCCGCCCGTTCCTGGGTGGTCCATTATCGCTCACGAGGGAGCGATGGCCACGGGTAGCCTTGGTAGCGTGTGGTCGCACGGTGCCCCAAAGCCGCCAAGAACGACACGGATGCGCAGTCCCCTGAAGAAAAGGTCTAGGGCTTCTGTTTATTCAAATGAGGAGCCTCCCAGATATACCCCAAAGGCGGGCACAAGAGAGGGGCCCCTGATTGGTCCCAAGGGCTGTCCCTCAAGTGATGTCAGACTTCCTTCTCTTCCTGTTAAAGAGAGGAAGGGGAGGGACAGGCTGAGATCACCTGTGGCCCCTTAAAAGTGCAGCTGACCCCAACAGGAATATTGAGTGACCTGGTCTATTGTAGAAATGCAATGCCTACAGGGAAAAGAAAATTAAGAAAATAGAAAATTGAAGGATGGGAAGGGAGGGGGAGGAGGAGGAGAGGCAGAGAAGGGGGAGGAGAGGGGTCATGGAAAGGACGGGAATGGGAGAGCAGGGGAGGTAGGGAAGGAGCTGATAGGAGGCAGTTTTCAAGTGAAAAGGGGAATATGATGTGTTCTGATGATGTCACGTGATGTAAGGATGTATTGTGAAGATGTAACTTGTTACACTGTGATGTGATGTCATGATGATGTGATGGAGTCCTGACAGTTGGTGACATGATGTGACGGGATCTGGTTATGTGAAGTGATGGTGTGATGTGATAATGTGGTGTGATTATGTGACATGTGTAATGTGTTCTGATGTGATGTGATAATGTGTTGTGAGGTGATGCGTTGATGCGTTGATGCGTTGATGCGTTGATGCGTTGATGTGATGATGTGATGTGAGGATGTAATGTAATTTTCTACAGCATAACTAGAACTTGTAATTCCACCAAGTATCCTTAATAACACCCAACCTAAACCCTATCCTTAACAATGACTACCCCATCCCTGAACCCTAATCTCAATCATACCAACCCAGAAAACCACAACCTACTCCATGGCTTACTAGTGTTCTGTATCCCTGGAGGAAGGTGGCCTTCTTCTCTCAAGCATGCTTAAGGAGTGTCCAAGTTTATACACAGAGATACAAAGCACTTGATCCCCACCCATACCCTGACATGTGTGGGCATAGCAGGTACATGAACACAGTGAAAGCAAAGCTGACAATTTACTGAAATCTCCACTGTCAGCCAAAGTAGGTAAAGCAGGAGCACACCATCAAACATGGTAAGTCAAGCACTCTAATCAAGCAACCCCACAGCAGCTGAAGGCCATCGAAGTGGCCTGACAAACATTGTGAACCATTCTGTTTGGAATCATGAATACTAACATATACCTCAAACATAAAATGTCTGGACAAAACAGAGTGGAGGAGAGGAGAGGGGAAGGAAAGAATAGGAGAAAAGGACAGGAAAAGAGAAGGAGAAGGAGAGAGAATAAAGTTTTCAAATGAAAAGGGGCATGAAATCCCATACTATTTTATTATATAGGTCTCTTGCTACTAAAACAGAACTAAAGAAGTGCCTTTTCAAGAACTAAATTTTAGATCATAAAATTGAACCAAGTAGGGTAGCACATTCAGGTAAGGTTGGTGTGATGTGATGATGTGGCGTGATCTGAGGATTTGATGTGATATGAGGATGTTATGTGGTCAGGTGACAGGATGGTGTAATCTTTCTGCAGCATAACCAAAAACTTTGTTGTAATTCAAACCTCAGTATCCTTAACAACACCAAACCTTAACCCTATCCTTAACATCAACAACACTACACCTGAACCCTAATCTGAATCATACCAACCCTGAAAACAGTATGCCTAAGAACTCTAACCCTTACCTGTAACCCCAGACACCTAACAACCCAATTCCTTACACTAAACCCAAACCAACCACCTCTGTGACTTACAAGTATTCTGCATCCTTGGAGGTAGGTGGCCTTGTTTTGTCAAACATGCTTAAGGGGTTTCCAAGTTTACACACAGATACTTAGCACTCAATCCCCCACCCATACCCTAACATGTGTATGCAGAGCAGGTGCATGAACACAGTGAAAGCAAAGCTGAACATTTCTTCAAGTCTCCATTGTCACCCACTTAGGCACAGCAGGAGCAGACCATCAGGCATGGTACATTAAAGACTGAGCAACACCCCCACAACTCCACAACTACTGATGGCCATCGGATTGGCCTGACACACATTATGAACCACACAGACTTAGAATCATGAATGCAAACATGTACCACAAGCATAAAACGTCTGGAGAAAAGAGAGAAGAGAAGGAGCGGAGAGGAGGAAGATGAAAAGGAGTCAGAGGCAGAGAGGAGAGAATACAGTTTCCAAATAAAAATGGGAATGAAATCACATTATATTTTATTCTATAGGTAAGTTTCTTGCGACTGAAACATAACTAAAAAAAGTGCCTTTTCAACGTTTAAATCAAAATTTGAGCCAGGTAGGGTGGGAAATTGAGGTAAGCTCCACAGTTGGTAGGCAGAGGCAGGAAGATTGAGAATTCAGACTCCCCCCTGGGCTAATGTAGAAATGCATAGTGTGGAGGAAAAAGCAAACAGAGAAGATAGAAAAGGATTGGAATGGAGGAAGAGGAGGAATGGAGAAGGGAGGAGAGAGGAGGAGGGGGAAGAGGAGAGAGGAGACGGGGAGAAGGGAGCGGAATGGGAGAGCAGGGGAGGGTAGGAGGGAGCAGAGAGGACAGAGGCAATTTTCAAGTGACAAGGGGAATGATGTGATGTATTATGATGATGGAGGATATGATGTCACCTGAAGTGATGGTGTGATGTGATGTGACAAGATATGGTGTATTATGATGACGTGACGTATTATATTGTGACGTGATGTGACATGATGAGGATGTGATGTGATAGTGTGATGTTAAGACATGACTTTATATGACGATGTTATGTGATGTCATATGATGTGAGGGAGTCCTGTGGCTTGGTGATGTGATGTGATGATGTGACGTATTCTGATGAAATGATGGTGTGACGTGATGTGATGTGACGTTAAATGATGATGCGATAAGATGATGTAGTATGATATGATGTAATGTGAGGGTGTTACCTGATATGATATGACAAGGTATGATAAGAAATGTGTTGATGTGATGATTGGAGGATGTGAAATGATGTGATGATGTGACGTGATGTGAATATGTAATATAATTCATTGCGGCATGAATAAAAATTGTAATTAACGAGTATCCTTAACAACACCCAACCTTAACACTAACCTTAACATCGACAGCCCTACACCTGAACCCTAATCTCAATCATACCAATCCTGAAAAGAGTAACCCTAAAACCTGAAACCCCTACCTCTAACCCCAGACACCTAACAACCCAATTCCTTACAGAAAAGCCCAACCCCAACACACTCCATGACTTAACAGTGTTCTGCATCCTTGGTGGTAGGTGGCCTTCTTTTGTCAAGCATGCTTAAGGTGTGTCCAAAGTTTACACAGAGATACACAGCACTCGATCCCCCACCCATACCCTCATGTTTGTAGGCATAGCAGGTGCATGAACACAGTGAAAGCACAGCTGACAATTTACTCAGGTCTCCACTGTCACCCAAATTTATGTGCAGCTAGAGCACACAATTCAGCATGGTACGTCAAGCACCCTGATCAAGTAACCCCACAACAGCTGAAGGCCATCAGAGTGGACTGACATATTCTAAACCATACAGTTTTGGAATTATTAATACTAACATGTACCTCAAACATAAAATGTATGAAGAAAAACAGAGAAGAGAGAAGACAAGGAGAGGGGAGAGGAGAGGACAAACAAAAGAGAGGAGAAGGAAAAGAAGAGAGAATAAAGTTTTCAAATGAAATCCCATTCTATTTTATTCTACAGGTAAGTCTGTAGCTACTGAGACAGAACTAAAAAAAGTGCCTTTTCAAGAACTTTTCGATCATAAAATTGAGCCAGGTAGGGTGGCACATTCAGATAAGGTTGGGGTGATGTGGTGTGATAATGTGACATGATGTGATGACTTGTGGGATGATGTGAAATGTCTTTCGGAAGCATAACTAAAAACTTAATTGTAATTCACACCCTGAGTATCCTAAACAACACCCAACTTAACCCTATCCTTAACATCGACAACCATACACCAAAACCCTAATCTCAATTATAACAACCCTGAAAACAGTACCTCTAAGAACTCTTAACCATTGACACCTAAAAAAACCAATACCTTAAAGTAAAGCCGAACCCACGCCATTGCTTAGCAGTGCTCTGCATGCTTGGAGGTAGGTGCCTCCTTTAGTCAAGCATGCTTAAAGGTTGTCCAAATTTAAACACAGAGAGATACAGCACTCGAACCCCCCACCCATACCCTCACATGTGTGCAGAGCAGGTGCACGAACACAGTGAAAGCACAGCTGACCATTTACTCAAGTCTCCATTGTCACCCAAGTTACCTACAGCGGAAACACAAAACAAAGCATGGTAGAGCAAAGAAGGTTTTCAAACAACCCCCACAAATGCTGAAGGCCATCGAGTAGCACAAGACACATTCTAAACTATACAGGTTTGGAATCATGAATAAACATGTACCTAAAACATAAAATGTCTGGAGAAAACAGAGAAGAGAGAAAACAGAGAAGAGGAGAGGAAGGGCGGAGGGGAGGGCAGAGGACAAAAGGACAGGAGAGAAGAGAGAATAAATTTTTCAAATGAAAAGGGAAATGAAATCCCATTCTATTTTATTCTATAGGTAAGTCTCTTGCTACAAAAAAAAAAAAAAAACTAAAAAAGTGCTGTTTCAAGAACTAAATTTTAGATCATGAAATTGAAATAGGTAGGGTGGCACATTCAGGGAAACCCCACAGTTGGTAGGCTGAGGCAGGAAGATTGAGAGTTCAAGACCGGCCAGGTCAAATGTAGAAATACAAATACAATGTCTGGAGAAAAAAGAAAGGAAACAGATAAGAGGAGGAGGGGGTAAGGGAGGGAGGAACAGTGTCAGGAAGGGGAAGGAAGAGGAGAAGCAAAAGGAGGAATAGCGGCAGAGGGAGGAGGAGAAATGGAGGAATAGGTGGGGTGGAGGTGGAGGGGAAGAAAAGGAGACAGTTTTCATATAAAAAGGGTACTGAAATCCCATTCAACTTTATTCTTCAGGTATCTGTAGCTACTAAAACAGAACTAAAAAGTACTATTTCAAAAACTTTTAGGTCAAAAAATTGAGCCAGGTAGGGTAGCACATTCAGGTAAAGTTGGCCTGTTTTGATGTGATGATGTTGCGTGATCTGAGGATGTGATCTGCTTTGAGGACGTGCCATTACTTGGTTATGGGATGGGATGATGTGATCTGTTTTTCTGCAGCATAACCCCTACCTCTAACCACAGACACCTAACAACCCAATTCCTAAAAACAAAGCCCAACCCAACCCACTCCGTGACTTACCAGACAGTGCTCTGCATCCTTGCATGTAGGTGGCCTTCTTTTGTCACGCATGCTTTAGGTGAGTCCAACATTACACACAGAGATACACAGCACTCCATCCCCTACCCATATACTCACATGTGTGGGCATAGGAGGTGCATGAACACAGTGAAAGCACAGCTGAACACTTTTTCAAGTCGCCATTGGCACCCAAAGTTACACACAGCCAGAGCACACCATCAAGCACAGCAGGGCAAGGACTATGATCACACAACCACACAACACCTGAAGACCATCAGAGTGGCCTGGCACACATTCTAAACCACATGCATTTTGAATCATGAATGCTAACATGTACCGCAAACATAAAATGTCTGCAAAAAACAGAGAAGACAAGGAGCGGAGATGAGAAACTGGAGGAGGCCGGGATGAAGGAGGCCGGGGTGGAGGAGGTGGTGAGGAGAGAGTAAACTTTTCAAATGAAAAGGGGAATGAAATCAAATTCTATTTTACTCTACAAGTAAATCTCTTGCTACTAAAACAGAACTAAAAAAGCACCTTTTCAGAACCTTTTAGATCATAGAATTTAGAAAGGGTGGCAAATTCACGTAAGCCCCACTGTTGATAGCCTGAGGATGTAAGATTGAGAGTTCAAAACAGGACTGGTCTTATATAGAAATACAATGTCTGGAGAAAAAAGAAAAGAAAGACAAAAAATATAAAAGAAGGATGTGAGGAGAGGAGGAGGAGGAGGAATGGAGGCGGAGGAGGGGGAGGAGAGGGAGAGGAAAGGAAGGAGCAGAGAGGACAGAGGCAGTTTTCAAGTGAAAGGGGAAATGATGTGATGTAACGTGATGATGTGAAGTGATCTGGTGATGTGATGGGATCTGGTGATGTGATGGGATCTGGTGATGTGAAGTGATGGTGTGATGTGATTATGTGACGTGTAATTATGTGACATAATGTGGGGATGTAATCTACTGTTCTGCAGCATAACTAAAAATTATAATTCAAGCCAAGTATCCTTGACATCACCATAACCCCATCCTGAACATCGACGACCCTATACCTGAACCCTACTCTCAATCATACCAATCCTGAAAACAGCCATAAGCCCTGAAACCCCCACCTCTAATCCCAGACACCTAACAACCCAATTACTTAAAGTAAAGCCCTACCCCAACCCATTCCGTGACTTACCAAACAATGTTCTGCATCCCTGGAGGTAGTTGGCCTTGTTTTTGTCAAACATGCTTAAGGGGTGTCCAAGTTTACACACAGAGACACAAAGCACTCGATTCCCCACCCATACCCTCACATGTGTAGGCAGAGCAGGTGCATGAACACAGTGAAAGCACAACTGACCATTTATTCAAGTCTCCATTATCACACAAAGTTAGGCACAACAGGAGCACACAATCAAGCGTGGTAGAGCAATGTCTCTGATCAAACAACCCCACAACTGATGAATGCCACTGGAGTGGCCTGGCACACATTCTAAAACACAGGGGTTTGGAATCATCAATAGTAACATGTACCGCAAACAAGTCTGGAGAAGAGAGAAGAAAAAAAAAAAGAGAGAGGAGGGGAGGGGGTGAAGGAGGCAGGGACATAAGAGGAGAGGAGGAAAGGAGAGAATAAAGTATTCAAATGAAAAGGGGAATGAAATCCCATACTATTTTGTCCTACAGGTAAGTCTCTTGTTACTTACAATTGAGCCAGGTAAGGTGGCAAATTAAGGTAAGCCCCACAGTTGGTAGGCTGAGGCAAGAAGATTGAGAGTTCAAAACAGGCCTGCTCTAGTGTGGAAATACAATCTGGAGGAAAAAGAAAAGTGAAAAGATACAAAATAGAAGGATGGGAGGACAGAGAAGAGAAGGAGAAGGATGAATGGAGGAGGAGGGGGAGGGGGAGGAGGAGAGAGGAGAGGAAGGGAGGAAGAAGAGGGAGGAGGGGAAAGAGTAGATGAGGAGAGAGAGGTGGAGAGGCAGGAGGAAAGGGGGAGAGGAAGGGGGAAGTGGGAAAGCAGGGGAGGGGAGGATGGAGCGGAGAGCACAGAGGCAGTTTTCAAGTGACAAGTGGAATGATGTGATGGGTTGTGATGATACGAAGTGACCGAATGTGGTGCTGTGATGTGATGTGATGTAATGTAATGTAATGTGACAAGTTATGATGGTGTGATGTGATATGACGTGATTTGAGGCTGTGATGTGATAGTGTTATGTGAAGATGTGACTAGATGTGTGATGTCATACGATGATGTGATGGAGTCCTGTGACTTGGTGACATGACGTGTTGATGTGATGTAATCTGGTGATATGAAGTGATGGTGTGACGTGAAGTGATAGTGTGACGTGAAGTGATATTATGACGTGATATAACATGATGTCATGTGATAACTGAGGGTGTGACATGTTGTCATACGACAAGATAAAACATGATGTGTTGATGTGATTTGAGGATGAGACGTGATGTGATGATGTGACGTTATGTGATGTGATGTGAGGATGTAATGTAATTTTCTGAAGCATAACTAAAAATTGCAGTTCACACCCTGAGTATCCTTAAAAACACCCAGCCTTAACCATAGCCTTAACATCGACAACCCTATACCTGAACCCTAATCTCAATCATACCAACCCTGAAAACAGTAGCTCTAAGAACTGAAAACACCTACCACTAACCCCCAGACACCTAACAACCCGATTCCTTAAACTAAAGCTCAACCCCAACCCACTCCGTGACTTACCAGACAGTGTTCTGCATCCTTTGACATAAGTGGCCTTCTTATGCCATGCATGCTTAAGGGGTGTCCAAGTTTAAACAGAGATACACAGCACTTGGTCCCTGGCTGAACACTCACATGTGTATACAGAGGGAGCACACCATCAGCCATGATGAGCAAGCACTGATCAAAGAACGCCCACAACAGCTGAAGGCTGTCAGAGGCACATTCTAAACCACACGTATTTGGAATAATACTAACATGGGCCTCTAACATAGAATGTATGGAGAAAACAGAGGAGGAGGGAGTGAAAGCGGAACCGGAGGAGGTGGGGGAGGGGAGGAGAAGGCGGAAGCAGAGATGAGAAGGACAAGACCCGAGAATAAAGTTTTCAAAGGAAAAGGGGACTGAAATCACATTGTTTTATTCTAAAGCTTCCAGCTACTAAAACAGAACTTAAAAAAATGCCATTTGAAGAACTTTTGGATCATAAAATTGAGCCAAATTCAGGTAAACCCCACAGTTGGTAGGCTGAGGCAAGAAGATTGAGATTTCAAAACTGGTGCGATCTAATGTAGAAATACAATGTCTGGAGAGAAAAAAAGGAAAGAGAAAAGACAGAAAATAGGAGGAGGGGAGGGGAGGAAGGAGCAGGGAAGGGAGGGAAGGGGAAGCGGAGCAGGAAAGGAGGAGGGGAGGGTAAGAGGAGGAGACAGTTTTCAAATGAAAATGGGAATGAAATCCCATTCTATTTTATTGTTCAGGTAAGTCTGTAGCTACTAAAACAAAACTAAAAAAGTACCTTTTCAAAAACTTTTACATCATCTAATTGAGCCAGGAAGCGTGGCACATTTAGGTAAGGTTAGCATGAAGTGATGTGACGATGTGACATGATCCAAGGATGTGCTGTGATGTGAGGTGGTGATGTGATGGGAGGATGGGATCTTTCTGCAGCATAAATAAAAACTTAATTATAACTCCGACCCTGGGTATCCTTAACAACACCCAAAGTTAACCCTATCCTTACCATCGTCAACACTACACCTGAACCCTAATCTCAATCATACCAACACTGAAAAAAGTATCCCTAAGAACTCCAACCCTTACCTCTAACCGCAGACACCCAACAACCCAATTACTTAAACTAAGGCCCAACCCAACCCCACTCCATGACTTACTAGACAGTGTTCTGTATCCCTGGAGGTAGGTGCCCTTTTTCTCTCAAGCATGCTTAAGGAGTGTCAAAGCGTACACACAGAGATACACAGCACTCGATCCCCCACCCACACCCTCACATTTGTTGAAAGCAGGTGCATGAACAGTAAGAGCACAGCTGACCATTTACTCAAGTCTCCATTGTCACCCAAAGTTATGTGCAGCTAGAGCACACAATTAAGCATGGTAGGTCAAGCACTCTGATAAAGCGACCCCACAACAGCTGAAGGCCATCTGAGTGGCCTGACACACATTCTAAACCATACAGCCTTGGAATCATGAATACTAACACGTACCTCAAACATAAAATGTCTGGAGAAAACAGAGAAGGGAAGGAGAAGGGAGAGAATACCAAAAAAAAAAAAAAAAAAGAAGAGAAGCTAAAGAAGAGAGAATGAAGTTTTCAAATGAAAAAGACAATGAAATCCCACTGTGTTTTATTCTACAGCTAAGTCACTTGCTACTACTAAAACAGAACTAAAAAAGCCATTTCTAGAACTTTTAGGTCATAAAATTGAGCCAGGTAGGGTATCAAATTCAGTTAAGCCCCACAGTTGGTAGGCTGAGGCAAGAAGAATTAGAGTTCAAAACTGGCTGAGTGTAATGTAGAAATACAAATACAATGTCTGGAGAAAAAAGGAATGAGAAAACACAGAAAAGAGGAGAATGGCAGGGCAGGGAGGAGCACAGAGGAGGGGGGAAGGAGGAAGAGGAACAGGAGGAGAGGGGGAGGCAGAAGGAAGGGCAAGGAAGAGGAGAAATGAAGGAGGGGGCGGGGCGGAGGTGTTTGGGAGGGGAGGATAAGAGGAAAGTTTACAAATGAAAAGGGCAATGAGAGGCTGGGGATATGGCCTAGTGACAAGTGCTTGCCTTGTATACATGAGGCCCTGGGTTCAATTCCACAACACCACATATACAGAAAACGGCCAGAAGTGGCGCTGTGGCTCAAGTGGCAGAGTGCTAGCCTAGAGCAAAAAGAAGCCAGGGACAGTGCTCAGGCACTGAGTTCAAGGCCCAGGACTGGCCAAAAAAAAATGGGGGGGCCGAATGAAATCCCATTCTATTTTATTGTTCAGGTAAGTCTGCAGCTACTAAAACAGAACTAAAAAAGTGCCTTTTTGAGAACTTTTAGATCATAAAATTGAGCCAGGTAGGGTGGCATATTCATGTGAGGTTGCGTAATGTGATGGTATGATGTAATGTGCTATGATGATGTGATATGGTGTGAGGATATGCCATGATGTGGTGCTGTGATGTGATGATGTGATGTTTTCCTGCAGCATAACTAAAAACTTAATTGTAATTCAGACCCTGAGTATCCTTAACAATGCTCAACCTTACCCTATCCTTGACAACCCTACAGCTGAACCCTAATCTCAATCATACCAACCCTGAAAACAGTAGCTCTAAAGCCTGAAAACCCTTCCTCTGACCCCAGACACCTAACAACCCAATTCCTTAAACTAAAGCCCAACCCCAACCCACTCTGTGACTTACCAGACAGTGTTCTGCATACCTGGAGGCAGGTGGCCTTCTATTGTCAAGCATGCTTAAGGGGTGTCCAAGTTTACACACAGAGACACACAGCAGAAGATCTCCCACCCATACCCTAACATGTGTATGCAGAGCAGGTGCATGAACACAGTGAAAGCACAGCTGACCATTTTTTCAAGTCTCCATTGTCACCCAAAGTTAATCCCAGAAGGAGCACACCATCAGGGATGGAAGGTCAAGGACTCTGATAAACAACCCCCACAACTGCTGAAGGCCATCGGATTGGCCTGACACACATTCTAAACCACACGGGTTTGTAATCATAAATGCTAATATGTACCGCAAACATAAAACGTCTGCAGAGTAGAGAAGGAGCAGAGGAGAAGAAAAGGAGGAGGGATCGGAGGCGGAGAGGAGAGAATACAGTTTGCAAATGAAAAGGGGAATGAAATCCCATTCTATTTTATTCTATAGGTAAGTCTCTTGCTACTGAAACAGAAATAAAAAAGTGCTTTTTCAAGAACTTTTAGATCATAAAATAGAGCCAGGTAGGGTGGGAAATTCAGGTAAGCTTGGTGTGAAGTAATGATGTGGTGTGATCTGAGGATGTGATGTGATTTGAGCACATGCCATGATGTGGTGATGTGATGGGATAATGTGAACAATTTTTCTGCAACAAAACTAAAAACTTAGTTATAATTCACACCCTGAGTCTTCTTAACACCCAACCTTAACCCTATCCTTAACATCGACAAAACTATACCTGAACCCTAATCTCAATCATACCAACCCTGGAAACAGTACCCCTAAGAACTCCAACCCGTACCTCTAACCCCAGACACCTAACAATCCAATTCCTTAAACTAAAGCCTAACCCCACCCCACTCCGTTACTTACTAGACAGTGTTAGGTATCCCTGGAGGTAGGTGGCCTTCTTTTGACAAGCATGCTTAAGGAGTGTCTAAGTTTACACACAGTGATAAACCGCACTCGATCCCCCACCGATACCCTCACATTTGTGGAAAGCATGTGCATAAACAGTGAAAGCACAGCGGACCATTTAACTCAACTCTCCATTTTCACCCAAAGTTATGTGCAGCTAGAGCACACAATTAAGCAAGGCAGTTCAAGCACTCTGATCAAGCAACCACACAACAACTGAAGGACATCGGAGTGGACTGACACATTCTGAACCACAGGTTTGGAATCAAGAATACTTACATGTACCTCAAAGATAAAATGTCTGGAGAAAACAGAGAAGAGGAGGAGAGGGGAGAGGAGAGAACAAAAAAACAGGAGAGGAGAAAGAGAAGAAGAATAGAGTTTTCAAGTGAAAAGGGAAAAGAAATACCATTCTATTTTAGTCTACAGGTAAGTCTTTTGCTAGTAAGACAGAACTAAAGAAGTGCCTTTTTAAGAACTTTTAGATCATAAAATTGAGCCAGGTAGGTTGGCACATTCACGTGAGGTTGGCGTGATGATGTGACATGATATGAGGATGTGATGTGATTTGAGCACTTGCTGTGATGTGGTGACGTGATGGGATGATGTGATCTATATTTCTGAAGCATAACTAAAAACTTAATTGTAATTCACAGCCTGAGTATCCTTAACAACACGCAACCTTAACCCTATCGTTAACATCGACAAACGTATACCTGAACCCTAATCTCAATCATACCAACCCAAAAAACAGTAACCCTAAGACCTGAAACCCCTACCTCTAACCACAGACAACTAACAACCCAATTCCATAAAGTAAAGCCCACCCTACCCACTCTGACTTACCAGACAGTGCTCTGCATCCTTGGAGGTTGGGGGCCTTCTTTTGTCAAACACGCTTAAGAGGCTTAAGAGGTGTCCATGCTTACACACAGATACACAGCACTCGGTCCCTGCCCATACCCTCACATGCGTATGCAATAGGAGCACACCATCAGGCTTGGCAGGGCAAGGACTCTGATCAAACAACGCCCACAACTGCTGAAGGCCATTGGAGACACATTCGAAACCACACAGGTTTTGAATCATGAATGCTAACATGTGCCTCAAACATAGAATGTCTGGAGAAAACAGAGAAGAGGAGTGGAGGGGGGGAGGAGAAGGAGACAGAAGCAGGGGCGGTAGAGGTAGGGGCGGGGCAAAGGCAGGGGCGTGGCAGAGGCAGGGGCGGGGCAGAGGCAGGGGCGGGGCAGAAGAGGTGGGGCGGAGAGGAGAAGGAGAAGTGGGGAGAATACTTTTCAAATGAAAAGGGAAATGAAATCGCATTCTGTTTTCTTCTACAGGTAAGTCTCTAACTACTAAAACAGAACTAAAAAGGTGACATTTAAAAAACTTTTATATCCTAAAATTGAGCCAGGTAGGGTGGCAAATTCAGACAAGCACCACAGTTGGTAGGCTGAGGAAGGAAGATTGACAGTTCAAAACCGGCTTGGTCTAATACAAATACAATGTCTGCAGAAAAAAGAAAAGAGAGAGAAAAGACAGAAAAGAGGAGCATGGGAGGAGAAGAGGAGCAGGGAGGGGAGTGGGGAGGAAGAGGAGGAGGAGCAGGAGAGGAGGCAGCAGGGAGGGGGAGGAGGAGGAAAAATGGAAGAGAGGGGGAGGTGCAGAGGTGGAGGAGGGGAGGAGAAAAGGAGACTTTTCTAATTTAAAGGGGAATGAAATCCCATTCTATTTTATTATTCAGGTAAGGCTTTAGCTACTAAAACAGAACTATAAAAGTGCCTTTTGAAGAACTTTCAGATCACAGAATTGCTTGTTATTCATACAAGGAAATGCTATATCAGGTGCTCCGATCATTAATGGCACTAATCAGTTTCCAAACCCTCCGATCATAATTGGTATAACTATAAAGAAAATTATAACAAATGTGTGGGTGGTGACAACTACATTGTAGAGCTCCTGATTGACCAAGTTCAGCTCGGATGAGGATGCATAGGCCTATGCCTACTATTCCGGCTCGTGCTCCAAATAAATCTAATTACAGGGGTAGACCCCTTTCTATCATAGTCGTGAGGTGAAATTTCATGTTGAATTGCAAATTCAAAGGAGCAGCTTCAATCCTGCCGGGACTTCTCCCGCATTTTTTTTCGCGGCAGGAGAAGAAGATTGAAGGCAGATGATTTAGGGTATTTAGCTGTTAACTAACATTTCGTAGGTTTGATTCCTATCAATCTAGTTAGGATTTAGCTTAAGAAAAGTGATTGGTTGCCGTCCAGAAGTAGTATTAGTTCTGCAGTCCTTAGAGACAGAAATTAAACTTGAGTGTTTACTTAGTGCTTTGAAGGCTCTTGGTGTTTGGTTAACCTCAATTTTTAGAATATTGAGTACAATAATGGGAATAGGGGAAGTGAAAATGAGGGTAGAAAAAGAAGAGTTGGGATGGGTCATAAGCTTCTGTGATTTAGTTGTCATATGAAGTTATTATTTGAAGGGGAAATAATATAAGGGCAGATGTAAAGATTAGTTGTAGATAAAAGTAAAGGTTTAGTAGGGCTGATATGGCTATAAATATACTTGCTATAATATTTTTTGTTTGACACTATTTCTTGGATAATAGATCATTTAGGTAGAAATCCTGTTAGTGGGGGTCATCCTCCTAATGATATGTGTGACCAACATAATTAATTAATGGGGTAGAATTTCATGCTATGGTTAGAGATGTAGTCTTATTAGCTGATAGAAAGTCTAAGGAGATGAACATGTTCATTTTAAGTACGATGTAAATAAGGGTTATTGCGGTGGGATTATAGATTGTTACTGCTACTATCCATCTTATATGGGCGATGGATGAATATGCTAGGATTTTCCGTATTTGAGTCTGATTAAGACCTCCTCAGCCCCCAATAAGAATTGATGATATAGCTATAAATATTATTATGTTTGTATTTAGGTTGTTGGCCCTTTGCTATATAACTGAGATTGGGGCCAGTTTTTGTCATGTTAGTAGGAGTATACCAGACAATAATGGAATACCTTGAGTAACTTCTGGTACTCAAAGGTGGAATGGGGCTACGCCAAGTTTTATGGCTAGGGCAATTGGTAGTATATTTTGGTATAGGTTGTCTTTTAGGTCAACTACGTTTCATTGGCCAGATGAATCAAGGTTATTGAGGATATAGTATATAAGGATTACTGATGCTGTTGCTTGTGTTAGGAAATATTTTGTGGTGGCTTCTGTAGACTGTCGGTTATTGTTGTAAATTTTTATAGGAATAATTGCTAGTATGCTAATTTCTAGTCCTATTCATATGTATATTCAGTGTGAGGTTGTGAGAACATGGTACCTATAAAGATAGTAAATATAATTAGTGAATATACAACAATATTAATTAGTATGGGAGGGGTTAAAACCAACATTTTCGGGGTATGGGCCCAATAGCTTTAATTAGCTGAACTTACTAGAATTAAGTGTAATAGGTAGCACGAAGAATTTTGAGTTCTTAGGTTGGGTTCCAGTCCTATAATTCTATAAATAAAAGAAATGTAACCTTTATGTTTTAATCTATCAAAGTAACTCTTTTGTCAGACATAATTCTATATTAGCGGTGGTATGCTCGTTGTACACATAGGTAGTGAAATGTGCCACATACATATGGCTAGGGTTAGGGGAAGGAAGTTTTTTCATAGAAGATGCATAAGTTGGTCATATTGGAAACATGGATATGATGCTCGGATCCATAGAAACGAAGAAGTTAAAATTAATACTTTTACAACTAGGTTTGAAGTTATCATTTCTGTATTGAGTGTTGAGTAGTTTGGACCAAAAAATAAAATAGCGGTTAGTGAATTTATTAGGATGATATTTATGTATTCTGCCATAAAGAATAAGGCGAATGGTCCTGTGGAATATTCGACGTTGAAGCCTGAAACTAGTTCAGATTCACCTTTAGTTAAGTCAAGGGGAGCTAGTTCGGTTTGTTTCAGCAACTGTGGAGATAAATCCTATAGCTAGGGGTCATGCTGGGAGAATTATTCAGATATATTCTTGAGACATTCATAGGGACAATATTGAGAATGGCACAGCTAATAGTATTGTTGATAGGAGGATGATTGCTAATGGTTTGAGCTATAGCTCGTAATGCTCCAAATACAGCGTATTTTGAATTGGATGCTCAGCCTGATCATAAAATTGAATATACTGATATGCTTGATGCTGCTAAGATGAATAAAAATCCTGTTTGTGTTAATTATAGGATTTGGTATTGGAAGTGGAATTCATAGGGATAGGGCTAGTGATAATGCTAAAATAGGGGAAATTGAAAATAGAATTAAGGATGAAGTGGCTGGGCGTATAGGCTCTTCAATGAACAGTTTTATAGCATCCGCAAATGGTTGAAAAACACCGTATGGACCTACGATGTTAGGACCTTTTTGTAATTGTACATAGCCTAGGATCTTGCATTCTAGTATGATTAAGAAGGCTATTGCTAATAAAATTGGAATGATAAATACAAGGAAATTTAAAATAAACATGCTATTAAGAAGAGGAGTAAAGTTTTAAATCTTATGCAATTGCCGGGCTCTGCCATCTTAACAATTCATTATCTTTGAACTTATTTTGGCCATGCTAATTTAATTAAGAAATAAATCATTAAGCATTACGGTGTTTTGGGAAAAGTTGGCCTTATTTCTCTGGTCCTTTCGTACTAGGAGAAATAGTAAATACACAGAAACCGACATTGATTTCTCCGGTCTGAACGCAGATCACATAGGACTTTAATCACTGAACAAACGAACCTTTAATAGCTGCTGCACCATTTTGATGTCCTGATCCAACATCGAGGTCATAAACATCATTATCAATATGGACTCTTTAATGAGATTGCGCTGTTATCCCTAGGGTAACTTGGTCCATTGATCAGAAATTCTGGATCAAAGATAACAGAGGTTAACTTTGACTTGTAAGTCCAGGTCTTTCGGAGGATTAATTTTCTTTCATGCTTGTTACTGTTTACCTATGTTAGAGTGAGTAAGTTTTTAGTAAAAAGTTAAGCTCCATGGGGTCTTAATTTCCGCCTCTTCACAGAAAGGTCAATTTCATGGATTAAATGTAAGAGACAGTTAAACCCTCCTTATGCCATTCATATAAGTCCCTAATTAAGGAACAAGTGATTATGCTACCTTTGCACGGTCAGGATACCGCGGCCGTTTAAAGTTACTCATTGGGCAGGTGGTGCCTCTAATACTTGTAACGCTAGAGGTGATGTTTTTGGTACACAGGCGGGGCTTGTGTTTGCTGAGTTCCTTTTACAATTTTAAATCTTTCTTTGGTGACATACCTGTGTTGGATTAACATTGATTTCTATGGGTTTAAGATTAATATGGGGTTTTTTAAATGTTAATGTTAATTATCAGTGATTTATTTCAGCGGATATACACTTATGTCAGGAGAAATTTTTCTTATTACAAACATTGGTGCATCTAATATAATTAATTAAATTGGCCCACTGTATTTCTAGGAATTGTTATAGGTTTTAGTAATATTTATATTTCACTCGTGTTGACCTTGAACGCTTTTTTAATTGGTGGCTGCTTTTAGGCCAACTATGATTAAGTAAGAGCTGTACCTCTTTAGATTAACATTAAAATTTACATTTAATTTATTAATATTTTTAGTAAATTTTAAGTAGAAATAAAATTCTTTGCCGGGGCAACCAGCTATCATCAGGCTCTGTAGGCTTTTCACTTCTACCTTTAAATTATCTCACTATTTTGTGACATAGACGAGTTTGCTCTGGTTAGCTATTTAAAGGTAGCTCGTCTGATTTCGGGGAGTTTGGATAAAACAATTTTTGTCAAATTTATTCTAGTTAGTCCATTATGCAAAAGGTAGAAGGTTTTATCTTTGATTTGTTATACTTTTTATCTTTCATCTTTCCCTTGCAGTACTGTTTCAATAGCTCTAGTAAAAATTTTCTATCTCCTATACTAGTTTAGGGGTGAATGATTTAATTTACACATTAAGAATAATTTAGTTTATGGAAGGCTAGGCTAGGAATAATTCAAAGCACTGACGTATTTTGAAGTCTTCAAGTGTAAGTCAGATGCTTTATTTAAGCTACACTTTGATTAATCCAAGCACACTTTCCAGTACGCTTACCTTGTTACGACTTATCTCCTCTTAATTCTTGTAGTTAAAGGTTATGTACTTATCTATATCGAATATTGAAGAAGGTGACGGGCGGTGTGTGTGTGCTTCACTGCTCTATTCAACTAAACACTCTATTTTTAGTTTACTGCTAAATCCTCCTTTGTCTATTTCAGACAAGGTTTATTATGTTCTGGACCAAAAACTGTAGCCCATTTCATCCCATTTCATGAGTTACACCTCAACCTAACTTTTTTATATAATATAATTGGGCATACATGTGGGCCTTATTAGGGTTTGCTGAAGATGGCGGTATATAGACTGAATTAGCGAGAAACGGTGAGGTGTATCAGAGTTTATCTATTACAGAACAGGCTCCTCTAGATGGATATAAAGCCAAGTCCTTTGAGTTTTACACTGTGGCTAGTAGTTCTCTGGCGAATAGGCTTGTTTTAAACCTACGTTTACAACTATACCTACTGGGGTATCTAATCCCAGTTTGTGTTATAGTTTTAGTGTTTAAATTAGATAAAACTTCTTTCGACACTATTTTTCATAAAAGCTAGGACTTTTTACAGCTTAGCTGTACTTTAATTTTTCTGAATATTTAATTCAACACTCTTTACACTGAACTTTATTTACTTGGGTCATTCTTATGACCGTGGTGGCTGGCACAAAGTTTACCAACCCTATGTCAGTATAACTTAGTCAAACTTTCGTTCATAGTTTAATTTTTATCACTGCTGTACCCCGTGGGGGTGTGGTTAAACGTGGCATTATGAGCTTCAATTGTTATATTGAGAGCTTAAAACCTACTCCTTTTATTCTAACTTAAATTTTAGGGTAAAACTCACCGGCGTACAGATATTTGCATGTATAATTCTACTGACAGCAAATAAAAAGGCCAGGAGCAAACATTTGTGTTTATGGAATTAAACAATTCTTCTAGGCATTTTCAGTGCCTTGCTTTGCTTATAAGCTACATTAACCCGGTGGCCTTAGGAGTTTGAGTGTCAACTAAGTTTTTAGTAAGTTCAGATTAGGGCTGTGTTGGTATTTTGATCTATTAATGTTTAGGGAAATGGGTGTTAATAAAGTGCTAATTAATCTCCTAAGGGGGGAAGAATATTATTTCTGTGTATGCGTTAGACTACTATTTTAGTATACAATTTTTTATGTCCTTGAGCATTAATATGTCAATGGCTTGATAATTATGGGGTTGGAGAACGTTAAGTCCAGCTACAGATCAATAGACTGCGTCCATGCCTTGACGGCTTAGCTGAGTCACAGTATACCGAAAATAAAAAAATACCTGGGGTATGACAGAGCAGTTATGTTGGTCATGGGCTGATTAGTCACTAATCCATCAAGATGTCTTATTTAAGGGGAACGTGTGGGTGATCTTAATTTTATGGCCCTGAGGTAAAAACCAGATGTCAGGTATAGTTTCACAATAGGTACCCCGAAGTTTTATGGGCCCGAGCGAGAAGGGTATGCCGAGTGGGTGGGTTGATGGTTTCACAGAAGATGGTAGATTAAGAGACAACAAGTAGTAGGGGATATCTATGTGTTCAAGGACTAACGAAATTTAATGGGCTAATGTGGGTATGGTATTATTGTTGACAAGCATTAACTTATTATACTGTACAATATTCATATTGTGGAGCATTTAATGTGGATATAACACAGGATGTGAATGTACTTTAGGGGGGTTGTTACTTGCTTATAAGCATGTGTACATTGATTTAATGTGGAATAAGCATTTTATGGTTTATGGACGATTAATCATAATATGCACGGTAATTTTTTTTTTGAGAGTTTAAGATTAACTCTGATGAAACAGTTTAAATTTATTAAATCTCCCAAGTACAGGGAATAGTTTAAGAATTCCAGCTTTGGAGGTTGGAGGTAGGATTGTATTCTTTCCATGAATGCTTTAAGAAGATAAAATCTTCGTCTTAGGTTTACAAGACCTATATAATTATTATACTATTAAAGCAGTCTTCATTTAAGTATTTTATTTTCAATTAATCTGGCAATTGGGAGAAAGAGAAGGATAATAGAAAAATAGAGAATGGATGCAATTTGTCCAATAATGATAAAGGGTGGTTCTACTGGTTGTCCTCCAATTAAGGTTAAAAATAAATAAATCTGAGACTAAAACTCAAAATAGGATTTGGCTAATAGGTTGGAATATTAATCCACATTGGTTATATGTATGGAGAAATGGGAATATGGCAAGGATTAGGATTGATAGGATCAGGGCAATTACTCCTCCTAGTTTATTTGGAATGGAGCATAGAATAGCATAGGCGAATAGAAAATATAATTCTGGTTTAATATGAGATGATGTATTGAGTGGGTTAGCTGGGTCTCCTAAGGCATCTGGGAAGAATAAAACGATTGTAAAGAAGAAGGCTAGCAATGCTACACCTCCTAATAGATCTTTGAACGAGTAGTAAGGATGAAATGAAATTTTATCTGAATCAGATAGGATACCTAGTGGATTATTAGATCCTGTTTCGTGAAGAACTAAAAGATGAACTATTGCCATTGCTGCAATAATGGTAAAATAAAATGGAATGTGAAGAAACGAGTTAAAGTAGCTTTATCAACTGAAAACACCCCTCAAATTCACTCTACTAGGTCTGAGCCAATATAAGGGATTGCAGATAATAGATTGGTAATTACGGTGGCTCCTCAAAATGACATCTGTCCTCATGGAAGTACATGTACTATAAAGGCTGTAGCTATTACTAGGAATAGAAGAATAATTCCGATGTTTCAGGTTTCTTTGTAGAGGTAGGAGCCGTAATAAATACCTCGTCCGATGTGCAGATAAAGGCAAATGAAAAATAATGATGCAACGTTAACATGTATGTATCAGATTAATCAACCATAGTTAACATCTCGGCTAATATGGGAGACTGAAGAAAATGCTGTGAGTGTATCAAATGTGTAGTGCATAGATAAGAACAGAACAGTAGAAATTTGGATAATTAAGCATACTCCACGAAGGGATCCAAAGTTTCATCATCCTGAGACGTTAGAGGGAGTTGGAAGGTCAATGAAAGTGTGGTTTACTATTTTTATGATGAGACTTTCGTATGATTGTCATTATAAAGTGTTTTTATAGTTGAATTAACGATTTTTCATGTCATTGGTGGTGGTTTAAGTCCATGTGAAAATTATGACAAACTTACTTTATTTAACTTTAATCTTAATGGTTTTAGGTTTTGTAGAGGTGGCTGTTAAACCTTCACCTATTTTCGCATGTAGGATTGATTATTAGGGGGGCTGTTGGGTGTGGTCTAATAATTCTAAATGATAGCTCTTATATTGGTATGATTGCACTTTTTATTTATTTAAGAGGAATGTTAGTAGTATTTGGTTATACAACTGCTATATCAACTAATGAATATCCTAAAACTTGAGGCTCAAATTTATGACTGATTTTTACTATTATCAGAAATCTTACTAGAAGTCGTTTTAGTAATTACTGTTCTGCATTTTGAGTGGTTAGAAGGCGTAGGTGGATTAAATAATTTAGATATTATTTTAGCATTTGGTTAAGATGATGTATTACTAGTTCGGAAAGATTCACCTGGGGTGGTGGCTATTTACAGTTATGAGAGTTGAATTACAGTAGTTGGTTGAACTCTATTTATAGCTGTTTATCTTATTATTGAAATTACTCGTGGCATTTAGTTAATAATAACTAGAAGTAGGATAGATAAGATGAATGATGAAAAATAAATTTTCAATAGGTTTTTATGATTTGACACGGGCCTAGAAGCAGATGTATGTAGCTAGGGTTTTAGGTATAATTTTTTTCAGTTCATGTATAGTCTATAGTTGATGTTGCTAATTTTTGGATAAATGTGAGACCTATATTAGGAACGAGTCGGTGTGTTGGTTGGAAAAAAATCCTAGCAGGTTAGAGAAGTTGAATGAATACGAGTCTGGATATAATTTTAAATAAGATATAATGTTTAGTTCTATTGCAGTAATAAACCCTACGATAGTTACTGTTAGCACTGTTAATTTGATTATTATAGGCATAGTTATAGTTTGGGTGTTGGTAGGATTAATAAGATTGGAAAATAGGAAACCAGCGAAGATGCTTCTTTTTAGAAGGCGTTTGATTGGATTAATTAGCCTTGGATTATTTTCATTGATGGAATTAATTGGTAAAAATCGTGGATGTCCTCTTAAAACGAAGAAAATTTGTGAGCTGTAGATAGCTGTAAAAGATGTTACAATTAGGGTGATAATTAGGGCCCAAGAATTAGTATATGATAGATTTATTGCTTCAATGAATAGGTCTTTTGAATAAAATCCTGTAAGGGAGGGTGTGACAGTTAAAGCTGGGCTACCTACAATTAGAGCAGATGTTGTAAATGGTAGACATGGGGCTATTCCTCCTCTTTTTCGAATGTCTTGCTCATCGTTTAAGTTGTGGATAAATGAGCCGGAACAAATAAATAACATAGCTTTGAAGAATGAATGTATACAGATGTGAAGAAATGTTAAATCAGGCTGATTAATGCCTAGAGTTACTATTATCAGACCTAGTTGGCTTGAGGTAGAGAATGCAATAATTTTTTTAATATCGTTTTGGGCCAGGGCACAGATTGCTGTGAATAAGGTTGTAATGGCCCCAATACATACAATTAGTGATATAATATTTGGGTGACTGGCTATAAGGGGATAAAAACGAATTAGCAGAAAGATTCCTGCTACAACTATAGTACTTGAGTGTAGTAGAGCAGAAACAGGTGTATGACCTTCTATGGCAGATGGAAGCCATGGGTGTAAGCCAAATTCAGCAGATTTACGAGTAGCTGCTAGAATTACACACAGTAAGGGTAAGGCAGTTTCATTACTTATTAAAAAAATTTGTTGACGTGATCATGAATTACAGTTATTATAAAAATCATGCTATAGATAACATAAAGCCAATGTCTCCAATGCGGTTATAGATAGTAGCTTGTAGAACTGCAGTGATAGCGTCTGTTCAACCATACCATCATCCAATTAATAGAAAGGATATAATTCCTACACCCTCCCACCCAATAAAGAGTTGGAACATATTATTAGCTGTGACTAGGGTGATCACAGTGATGAGAAATATAAGGAGGTACGTCATAAATCAGTTTAGATTTGGATCTGAATGTATATATCATGTAGAAAATTCTACGATGGACCAAGTGACGAATAGGGCTATAGATAAAAAATTTAAAAAAAAACAACAGCATAAACATGTAACTTAAAGCTTATGTATAATTCTATTGAGTGAATAGTTATTCGGTGATAATTAGAGATGACTGTCTATTTATATTGATGAATAGGAATAGTGGAATCAGATTAATAATGAAGGCTCATTTTATAGATTTAGTAATTTGATCATGATACATTAGTGTTGGTTGACCCATTAAAACTTTTTAGGGGCTTTAGAAGAATAACTAACAGGAATATAAATGATAGGGTAAGCTTTATAGGTTACTTTTCCTTGGATTTGCACCAAATTTTTGGCTCCTAAGGATACTGGATTACTATTAGCTTAAAAAGGTAAATAAAAAAGCCATACTTTGGGGCTGGGGATATGGCCTAGTGGCAAGAGTGCTTGCCTCGTATACAGGAGGCCCTGGGTTCGATTCCCCAGCACCACATATACAGAAAATGGCCAGAAGTGGTGCTGTGGCTCAAGTGGCAGAGTGCTAGCCTTGAGCAAAAAGAAGCCAGGGACAGTGCTCAGGCCCTGAGTCCAAGCCCCAGGACTGGCCAAAAAAAAGCCATACTTTTATGTATGGGTGGAGGAGTTAGCAGCTCCTCTTTACTTTTTCAAATAATTAAAAGAACTATAATTCTTTGTTTCTACATTCACAGTCTATGTTTTGGTTAAACTATAATTACAGTATGTAGGGCCAAGAATAGGGCTTGGGTGAGTTGTAAGAAGAATGATTGGCATTAAGTGAAGGAAAATTAAGGTATGTTCTCATGTTAGCAATAGAGAGGAGGAAGGCAGAAGGTGGAGGCGGAAACAGAGGAGGCGGGGACACAGAGGAGATAAGGAGAAGAGGGAGAATAATGTTTATAAATAAAAAAAGGAATGAAATCCCATTCCATTTTATTCTACAGGTAAGTCTGTTATTAAAACAGAACTAAAAGACTGCCGGGGGGGGGAGTGTTTGGGCTTGGACTCAGGGCCAGAGCACTGTCCCTGGGTTCTTTTTGCTCAAGGCTAGAACTCCACCACTTGAGCCACAGCACCATCTCTGACCCTTTCTATATATGTGGTGCTAAGGAATCCAACCCAGGGCTTCTTGTATAAGAGGCAAACACTCTTGCCACTAGGCCATATTCCCAGCCCCTAAATAAGTCCCTTTTCAGGAACTTTTAGATCATAAAATTGAGCCAGGTAGGGTGGCAAATTCAGGTAAGCCCCACAGTTGGTAGGATGAGGCAGGAAGATTGAGAGTTCAAAATCAGCTTGGTCTAAGGTAGAAATACAATGTCTGGAGGAAAGAGAAAAGACAGACAAGAGGAGGGGGAGAGGAGGGGGAAAGGAGGAAGGAGGAGGAAGGAGGGAGGGGGAGGAGGAATGGAGGAGAGGGAGGAAAGGAGCCTGGTAGGGTGGTAAATGCAGGTAACCCCAACAGTTGGGAGGCCGAGGCAAGAAGACAAATTTAAGGCCCGCCTGGTCTAATGCAGCAATATAATGTCTGGAGAAAGAAAAAAGAGGAGAGGAGGGGAGGATAGAAGAGAGGGAAATGGGAGAGGAGAGAGCCACTTAAGTGAGCCATTAGATGGCACAAGTGCAGTTTTCTTCAGTGTACTAATTCGTACTAAGAATCCAACATCAACTGTATTTTGCATGTTAACAATCCAACACTTAGTCAAATAAAGCCAATCCTAGAAATAATGAACCACCAAAAATGTCCCTAAGAATCACAATGAACACAAGGGATTTTAAACAGTTGCATCTCCTTCCATGATCACGTTTGGAACATGTGTCTCTCAGGTCATTCAGTGGTCTGTTCTTTTGTTGTTGTCCATCGTGGGCTGTACTTGAGCCAGTGCCACTTCTGGTTTTCTGGCATTTAATTGGAGATAAGGGTCTCAAGCACGTTCATGCCTGGGCTGGCTTTGAGCCATGATCCTCAGATCTCAGCATCCTGAGTAGCGAGGATTACTGGTGTGAGCCACTGATGCCTGGCTCTCTTCTTGATTTAGTGTCACTCTGTACTTAGGAATTAATGGATGCTTTGTCTGACAAGTTTTGCACCTTACGTTTGGAATCTTAGGAGGTTTGTACTGATTTCCTTTAAAGAATTTCAATTTATCAGACTTTTATTATTAATGACTTGTGGATTTTCTGTCCCCCATGATAGCACCTACTAATCTCCAGGCTTCAGCCTTATCCAGCACAAGCATCATGGTGGCCTTTCCGGCCTGAGTCTACAGTGCTCAGTGCATGCCTGGGACATCCCACTCTCTACCATCACACAACCCTCATGTGGATCAAGTGAAGCCCATGCTTCTGTTGCTTCAAACGCAACAATGTCTGATCCTCAGATATGCCTAAAGTGTCATCTCAAAACCCAAGACTGTAGCTTAGTCGTAAAGTGCTTGCCTAGCATGCATGAAGCCTTGAGTTTGACAGTACCACATGAACAGAAAAGCCCAGAAATGGTGCTGTGGTTAAAGTGGTAGAGTGCTAGCATGAAGCAAAAAGAAGCTCAGGGACAGCTCCAAGGCCAAGTTCAAGTACCAGGAGTCAACAGCCAGTCCACATGGCATCCTTTATGGCTAAAATGTGTGTTTTGCCAAGTCTCATTCTGCATACTGCCTCATAGCAGCAATTGAGGCCCCAGGTATCTGTGTGGCTACTTAGATAGAGTTCCTGTCTGAAACTACGCACTAATGAGCATAAGGGATATCTCCCAGGGTTTGAGAGGCCATTTATTTGCCTGGTGACACCATGGCACTACTTCAGCATAGCTTTCGAAAGTCCCTCCATCGCCCAGTACTACCATGGAGGATGGCCAGCCAGGGTCTGGTCACACTGGTCGCTCAGCTCCTAAAGTAAACACTGTGGCCACCTTTTCATAACAGGTCCTTGTCACCTTCTCCCTGATGCCTCCTCTTATAATTGTGATTCTATGATGATGGTCTTACAACCTTGACCTACAGTGATGCCTACTTCAGAATGTTTGTGAATGGGTGTCACTTATTCAGGGGAGGGGGTGTCATTCAAGCCACTTTTCTACATTGTACCATACTTCTACATACTACGCTCAAAATTACAAGTGTATGTACTGCATGTTTTCTTCTGATACTAGACAGATTTTGGACTGAAAGTACTTACAGTCAGAAGAAATCAACAGGCAACAAAGGATGGTCATGCTGGAACTACACAGAAGCCGGATCCTATATAGGCGACAGGGGAAGAACAAAACAGAGTCACACATAAGCTCCTTACTAGAAAACTTGAATAAAACAAGTCTAAAGGAATTTACTGGGTGTGAGGTTCAGTGTTGAGTTGCTTGCCTAGGTTGTGGGAGGCCCTGAAACACAATAAATTTTAAATTCACTAAAAAGAAACTTAAATGCCTTGGTATGCTGAACAAAATGTATGTAAGACCTATGTAATAAAAATATTTTCCACACAGCCCCTCAGCCCCTAACCCACAATCACAGAGCAGGACATGACCAAAAGCAGAACTGAATGCATAGCAAAGACTCAGAGGCTTGGGCAGGGGACTAGTGTCACCTAAGTTGTTCTGATCAGCACCAACTTAACAAGCAGGAAAAGAAAGGCTGCCCTTCCTCACACATGCCTTCACCTCCTCCAGGCCCCAAGATAGATATGAAAGTATAAATGAAAACTTGATGCAGACTTGAACAGAGGCTCCCACGTGCATTCGAGGCCGTGCTCCACCCACAGCCAGCCCTCGCTGCCGCCTGTGCCACTTCAGTGTTCCCGCACATGTGTGACAGAAGGGGCTGGTAACGTCACAAGTGGCACGTGCGGGAAGGCGTGGGCATCAGCAACATGCCAGCAGTGCCCTGACCACTAACACAACCCCGCCACCCTCGCCACAACACAATCCAACCCCAGACCCAGGCCCCAGGATGGACATGAAAGTATAAATGAAAAATTGATGCAGACTTGAACAGAGGCCAAGGGCCTAGGCAAGACATGAGTTCTCCAGAGCAGGTTCTAATGGGGACCATCCACACTGTTCTACCTTGGGCTATAGAGCCAGAACCTCTATTCATGATTCCAAGCTTCAAGGCTCTACACATTTTAAACAGACACTGTGCATTTTCTCTTCAAAATGCCTACAAAGGCTGGAAATCATGAAATCCAAAGGCGACATAAGTTGAACCAGGGCTAAGAACTGAAGTACTTGCCTAGCTTATGGAAGGCCCTGGAACACAATACCACTGAAACTCACAAAAGAGAAAGTGAAATACTTTTGTGTGCCTAATAAAATGTGGCTCACTCCTGTCATCCTAGCTACTCAGGAGGCTGAGACGAGAGGATCCAGGTTCAAAGCCAGCTCAGGCAGGAAAGTTCATAAGACAGTTATCTCCGAAGACCCACTAGAAAACCAGAAGTGGCGCTGTGGCTCAGGTGGTAGAGCACTAGTCTTCAACTGAATACCTCAAGGACAGAACCCAGGCACAGACGTCAGACCCCACATCCAGCAAAGAAAAGAACGTAAATAAATAAAAGTTCAAAAATAAATGTATGTAAGACATATATGATAAAAATGAAAATCTTTTTTTTTGTCAATCCTGGAGCTTGAAGTAAGGGTCCAGGCACTGTCCCTGAGCTTCTTTTGCTCAAGGGTAGTACTCTACCACTTGAGCCACAACACTACTTCCTGCTTTTTCTGTGTATGTGGTGCTGAGGAATCAAACGCAGGGTTTCATAAATGCTAGGGGAGCCCTACCACTAAGCCACATTCCTGGTGAGGATTCACGCTGCCCTTCCGCCAGCCCTGGGACAGTGTGGGAGGGAGCAAGCGGTCCCCGCCTCTTGGCTCGGCCACGTGTCTAATGGCAAAGGCCCGGCCCGTGGGGGGGTGTGGCCCCCGCCCATAGAGGAAGTATGTGACATCACTGTGACATGGTCTTCAGCCTCCTTTCCCGCCATTACCATTATATAACACCCCCCCCAATTAAATCCTGTGAGACTCATGGGCCATCAAATACATCTCCCCGATGCCTCTATACGCTGCCGTTTCTGACACATGAAGGGACAGGGGCGGGGGGGATGGGGGGTATTGGCAACCTTTCCTCAGCTTAGCGTAATCCATGAGAACACGCTTTGTTCCTTCTGCCGGTGGGAAGGAATAAAAGCAGAGTGTTCTTTCATAGTTTGGGATCAGGCATTCCCCTGGGAGATATGGGGAAATGGGGTCCAGAGCTCCCCAACACATTCCTACACCCAAAATTCTTTTTGTGCTGGTCCCAGGGCTTGAACTCAGGCATGAGCACTCTACCACTTGAGACAAAGCTCTGCTTCTACTACAGGTTATTTGTTTTGTTGATAAAGAGCCTCATGGACTTTCCTACCAGGGCTGCATTCGAACTGCAATCAACAGATTTTGGCCTCCTGAGTAGATAGGATTACAGGCATCTGGCAAAAACATCCCCTCCACCCTAACCTCCATGCCCTATGTAAGACCTAGATTGGGGTCTATGCTCTCCTAACCAAGATTTGTTGGGGTCCACTGAGCCCATCCTACATTGGACTGGACACCTAAATCCATCACCTACCATACCAATTCTCAGCACTTAGGCCTCTCCTCTGTTGAGTGGGATCAGAGCCATGGCTGATGGAAGGAAAAACAGGAAAAAGCCATTTAGACCACACTTTCTGATCCTGCCTTCTGCTACCTCTATACAGCTCCTACTGAGACAGATCTCAGGCCAGGCCTGGGGGCAGTGATGGTCCACTGAGACCACCAGGGGACTCAACTCTGTATAAAGGTGCTTGCCTAGCTGGCAAGGCATGGTCCCAAAACTAGACAAAATATGTTGGTATGCCAAGTAAAATGTGCAATAAACAAGAGAGGCAGGCTGAACTTCTCCACACACTTTCACAAATACCCCCAAAACCATGTCCTGTGCCTGCCTAGACTGAAAGCACCATCTAAAGTCTTTGCAGTGACTGGGAGCTGGATCCAGAAGCCTGATTTGGGCATGTTATAATGTAAATTAGGAGAGAAACCACATTTTGAAGGATCCAATCTTGGAGTCTTTATTAGAATGCTAGCAGTCTATAGGCAGCCAATTGTTACAAAGTCCTGCTGCCCCCAAATATATTTATCACTGTTAGGAAACAGGCCAGAGAGGAATGAAATAACAAAAAACGATACTAACCAATTCAGCTCCAAGAACTGATTTGGGACACCATGTTGACCAGAGATAAGCCAGGAGACAGATGCAAACACAGAGATGTGTGGTATGGAGCAATGGCACAAGTGCTTGTCTGGGCCTAAATAAGGTAAAGTCAGGGGACAGGGTAATAGGAAGCTCCCATTCCCAAGCACTGGACTAACAGGTCCAGTCACCTATAAGGGAAGTGCTCACATCTGTCTCCAGGAATTCAGGCACAACCATCACCTGGGGTTCAGAATTCCCTCCCTCCACCATGAAGAAGAGATGCCAGACCCTACAATTCAACATGTGTGTGGCCAAGATGGCGCCGGCAAGACCTGACCTCCTGACTTCAGAGCTTAGCCACCCTGAAGCCACTACAGGAACAGCACAAATGAACAAACAAGAGAGGAAGGCAGCACTTCTCCACGCTCAATCACAAACACCCCACACCCATGTTCTGGGCCTGCATAGACTGCAAGTGCCAGCTAAAAGCTTGACAATGGCTGTAGCCAGCTCCAGAGGCCCGATTTGGGGACTGGCCTCACCCAAGCCACTTAAGGAGAAGCAGACCATATTTCTCCACACTGTCCATACCATGGGCCAGCCTAGACTGAAAGTGCCAACTAAAAGCCAGCACCAGAAGCCTGGTTTGGGGACTGGCCTCACCAAAGCAACTTCAGGAAGGACACAAAGACAGAGAGGCAGGCAGGCAGACAATAAAAACCAACACCCATGCCATGGGCCTGACAAGACTAAAAGCACCAGCTACAAGCTCTGCACTGACTGGGAGCCAGCTCCAGAAGACTGGTTTGAGGCCTAGACTCACTGAAGGCAACAGGGAGGCAGGCCGCACTCCTCCACACACTTTCACAAACACCCCACAACCATGGCCTGGGCCTGCCAAGACTGAAAGCCCGCTAAATGCTCAGCACTGGCTGGAAGCCGGCCCTGGAGGCCGAGTTTGAGGCCTTAGCCTCACCAAAGCCACTTCAGGAAGGGCCAAAAGGAGCAAACATTAGAGGCAGGCCATGCTTCTCTACACAGATTCACAAGCACCCCACACCCATGCCATGGGCCCCAAGTGCCAGGAAGCTCGGCTTAGCTCTGCTTGTCTTCTGGAGTTGCCTCAAGGTAAGCTTTGTACACCTGGGTCCAGCCTTCTCAACACACAACCGGCATCTGCACAAACAGTCCTCCAGGCTTCCCCACACAGAAAAGCGGCTGCTGCCTGATGGGACAGGTTTATGAAACCCATACCCACCACCAAACCACAGTGAGCCTGACCAGCTTTGTAGGCCTGAACCCAACTAGAGGACCCTCAGAGAAAGGAGCTCTTCCTAGCCTAGTGGCATGTGTGTGTGTTCCAGGCAGAACAGACCTAAACCAGTCCAGAGCCCAAGCCACACCCCTTGACCTCTGACTTCCTCCCCTCACGTTCTGTGTTGCCCCATAAGCCCAGTCCCTTCACCTCTCATTTCCTTGCCCTCACCCCTCCCTTTTCCTGCAGTGATGACCCACAAGCCCCACCCCTACACCTCAAGCCCCATCCCACCCACTTTCATAGCCAGCCACAACCATTGTCTGGGCCTGCCAAGACTGAAAACCACAGCTAAAGGCTTGTCACTGAGGAAGCCAGCTCCAGAGGTCTGGTTTGAATGAAGCCTAGCCTCACTGAAGCCACTTTAGGAAGGGCACAAACGAACAAACAGGACAGGCAGGCCACGCTCCTCTACACACTTTCACAGGAGGTATCACAATACCAGACTTCAAACTCTACTACAGGGCTATCATAACAAAAACAGCCTGGTATTGGTATAAAAACAGATCAGAAGACCAATGGATTAGAATTGAAGATCCAGAAATAAAACCACACTCTTACAGTCAGCTGATATTCGACAAAGGTGCTAAAGACATACAATGGAATTAACATAGCCTCTTCAACTACTGGTGCTGGGAGAACTGGGAAGCCATATGCAGAAAACTCAAAGTAGACCCAAGCCTATCACCATGCACCAAGATCAACTCAAAATGGATCAAGGACCTCAATATCAAACCTGAATCCTTGAAACTACTGAAGGTCAGAGTAGGAAAGACGCTAGAACTTATAGGCACAGGAAGGAACTTCCTGAATAGAGTCCCAGGGGCACAACAAATAGGGGAGACTCGACAAATGGGACTACTACAAATTAAAAGGTTTATGCACAGCTATGGACATAGCCACCAAAACAGAAAGACAGCCAACCATATGGGAAAGGATATTCACCAGCACAGCAACAGACAAAGGCCTAATATCTGTCATCTACAGAGAACTCAAAAAACTAAGCCCCTCCAAGCCCAATAAACCAATGAGGAAATGGGCAAAGGAGCTAAAGAGAGACTTCACAAGAAAAGAAATAAAAATGGCAAGGAAACATATGAGGAAATGTTCAACATCCCTGGTAGTAAAGGAAATGCAAATAAAAACAACCCTGAGATACCACCTCACCCCAGTTAGAATGGCCTATACTCTGAACTCAGGCAACAACAAATGCTGGAGGGGGTGCGGAGAAAGAGGAACCCTTCTCCATTGTTGGTGGGAGTGCAAATTAGTACAACCACTTTGGAGAACAGTATGGAGGTTTCTCAAAAAGCTCAATATAAACCTACCCTAAAACACAGCCATACCACTCCTAGGCATCTATCCTAAACAGCAAGTTCCAAGATATCAAAAAGACATTTGTACTTCCATGTTTATCGCGGCACAATTCACAATAGCCAAAATATGGAAACAACCCAGATGCCCCTCCACAGATGAATGGATCCAAAAAATATGGTACCTATACACAATGGAATACTACATAGCGATTAGGAATGGTGAAATATTGTTATTCGCAGGGAAATGGTCAGAATTAGAACAAATAATGTTGAGCAAGACAAGCCTAGAACACAGAAAACAAAGGGGCATGATCTCCCTGATATATAACTGTTAAGAAAGGGAGACGGAGAAACAGTAGACACAAGGCCTGTGAAACCAAAAACTGATTGTCAAATAGTATTTCCCACAGGATTGGGGGAGCGACCCTACAGTATGTAACTAAAACCAAACAACTACTCAACATATAAAGGTCAAAAATTGACCTCTCAGTGGAATACAATAGCTCAAAAGCTATGTATGTACGTTCATATAAGACTACTGTCGACATATTGTCTAATATCGCCATTACATTTAAAGTCCTAGGTGAATTTTCTTGGGCCTGGCCACGTGGCTACTGTATATGTTCTTTTTTTTTGGCCAATCCTGGGCCTTGGACTCAGGGCCTGAGCACCGTCCCTGGCTTCTTCCCACTCAAGGTTAGCACTCTGCCACCTAACCCACAGCGCACCTTCTGGCCGTTTTCCACATATGTGGTGCTGGGGAATCAAACAGAGAGCTTCATGTGTAGGAGGAAAGCACTCTTGCCACTAGGCCATATTCCCAGCTCTGTATATGTTCTTGATACATTGTATATTGTACATAGGTCTACCTGACCTAGAGAAGGGAAAGAAAAACAGGGCGTAAGGTATCACAAGAAATGTACACACTGCCCTACTATGTAACTATACCCTTTTTGCACAACACCTTGTCAAAAAAATTTGTGTTCAATTAATAAATAAATTAATTTTTTTTTAAATGGGGGCTAATGGCAGGACTGCCAGTCCGAAGGCAGAATTGACCTAAACCAGTCCAGTGACAGGGCCACGCCCCTTGACTTCTCACTTCCTCCTGTGTTCCCCACCCCTATCATCCTGCTGTGATGTCCCATAAGCCCAGGCCAGGCACCTCTAGCTTTCTTAACCTTCCCCCTCCCCTCTCCAGCTGTGATGCCCCATAAGCTCCAGGCCTGCACCTCTAGCTTCCTGGCTCTTGCCCCGCCTTTCTCCTGCTATGACACCCCATAATCCCCGCCCCTGTACCTCTAGCTTCCTGAGGCACCACCTGCGGGCCCACTGCCCTGCCTGCCTAGCAGAAGGCCTTTGCTCCAACCCAGGGCCTGGTACAGGACAGTCCACAAGCCTTCAGCGTCTCTCCATACCCTATAACTATTAAACTCACTGTCACAAGCAGGCTTAAGGGGACACCTGCTAGAGATGGTGGCTAGGGGCATCACATGGCCACTTCCATGCATCCCAGATTACTGTCACAATCAGACTTGGCAGATGACAGGGCCAAGGTAGGGAGAACAGAGAAAAGGACAGACAAGACCAGAGGGCAAAACAAAACAAGAATAAGCAGGCTGGGTTTTTACTGATGTTTATTCATTATTCCGTCTTCCAGGTAGAAGAGGGAAATACCTTTTTTATGACATGGGACTCTGTTACACCTTTACAGCAATCTAGTTGGTGAAGGATGAATTTTAATTAAAACACTCAATCTTCTCCTGACTTCATCAACCAGTATTTCTTTCAAAAATTTAAAACAGGGAGACAGGCAAACAGCAAGGGAAAACTATGGCCAGGAATTCATAGGCAACAAGCGCTATCTGTACAAAAAGCTTCCATCCAAAATTAGTTTATTTTGACCTTCATGCTCCCTCATAAACTCCAAAAATGAATGAAAAACCTCCTTGCCTCCTTCCTTCCCTCACTCTGACCTCATCCCTGCTTACCCAAATAATACTCTACAGAGTAAGGAGATCTAAAAAGATGAAATTCGTACTGGAAAACACAGACAAAATAACAAATACACACATACACACACACACACAGACAAAATGAAGCCAGAAGATGGGCTGTGCCTCAAGCAGTGCAGCGTAATCTTCAGTAGAAAAGCTAAAGAACAGCACCCAAGTCCTAAATTAAATCACTATCAACAGCACCCACACAGAATTAAGGAAAAAAAACCCACTGTTCCACACATGTTCACATGTTACACCTGTAATTTCCCAAGTAAACACCAGAGGGCGCCCTAGCACTTGGGACAGCAACAGAGAGCCCCACTCTGACCCTGTATGGACAATTTGAACGGGTTCCTACTGATATTTCTCTTGGGTGACTTCTCATTGAAGCACTGAGGGAATCACTGAGCATAGGGAAGAGTACAACGATTGGGGAAATACCTAAAGGTAGAATGGATGGGTCACAGCATAAGATATCTGTTTTTAATTCGACAATGGCTTCCCAAATTTTATGATGCCAACTTCATAATGGTTTCTGACGGTTGTCATCTCTCAATAAATGGAAATCAGTGTTCTCTCAGCACACACCATGGGCAAGTGTCCTGCTCAAAAAAATAAAAACCTCACAACAACCTGCTATGTGTTTACTCCCACGTGTAGAAGGGAAGATGAAGTCCAGGTGAAGTGACCCCTGATCCTGTAATTGCATAGGGTCTTAGTGCTTAACACTCAGATTCCCACCCAGGGTAAGAACCCCAAGAACTACTCAGGGCATCTAACAGTCCTGTGAACATAAGCCCAGGCCACACGGGGTGGGTGGGGAATCATGTGTGTCTGGCACTGAAGTGGAACAGATTCTATGTGAAGCATCGGGAGCCAGAGGCTCCCAGAGGATAGGCCATGGAAGTGGATCCACACTGGTGTCTTAAGCTTGGTTACACATGAGGATGCCTACTCCTCTCTTCTGCCCATACCTCTCCCACTCTGGATGCTAGAGACCTATTCTGGGTATGCCTTGCTCCCACTGACCAGGATCTGGCCACCGAGGTTCACCAGGAAACTCTGTGGTCTCTGCAGATCACAAGAACAATGCCTACCTCAGCTAGAAAAGGCTTTGGCCTTAGGGAGACTGTAGCTGCAACTACTTTCTGCCCAGGTCACAGGGAAACTTGAAGTCCCAAGGAGGTATCCCAATGTATCAGTGGCCAGAGACAGACTAGGCTCTGTCTGACCATGCTCCAAACCTTGGTGTCCCCAGCACTCACTGAATTACATCACTGTATCACCCAAAGTCCAGTCAGCAGGGATCTGCCTAGGGAATGAGAGGTAGGGACCACCAGCAGTGGCATTGTAATGGGTGTGTCCCCTAAATTCATATGTGGAAGTTATCCAGTACCTATGAATGTGACCATATACAGAAATGGGCTCTTGGCAAGTGTTGTTAGGGTCATCCCTAAGTCACTTGTTTTGTGCTTTCTTGTGTACAGTGTCTTCTGTTCCCTCACTTCCACTCTAACCACTATTATTGTGCCCCTTAAAAGGTGGAAACTGGGGCCAGAAGTATGGACTAGTGCCAAGAGTGCCTGCCTCATATACATGAAGCCCTGAGTTCGATTCCTCAGCACCACATATATAGAAGATGGCCAGAAGTGACACTGTGGATCAAGTGGCAGAGTGCTACCCTTGAGCAAAAAGAAGCCAGGAACAGTGCTCAGGCTTTGGGTTCAAGGCATAAGACTGGGGGGAAAAAAAAAAGGTGGAAACTCAGTCACAGAAATGCACACAGGGAGTTTCTCTACAAACTACACTATTCCCTCACAGGTTTAGAAACCAAGACAAGACCAGGAACACACCATGCCCTTGCACCTATCAAGGAAATGTGGCCAATAATACACCTTGCTTTCACTGTTGGACCTTGTTCCACCTGTTGGAATTCACAGCTGTGAAAGAAGATCTCCATAGCTCCCAGTGCGCAGCGCCTTGTCATAGCAACCCTAGGGAAATAACACAAAATGTTCTGCTCTGTCTACACTCTCTCCAGACCATGGGTGCCTCCCTCAAGGTCACCCAATATGGTTTTGTAGGAAGCAAAGCCCTTCACAGGCCATGGCTACTGCCAGGGGGTCGTTTCAGTATGTCTGCCATTCCTGGCCTCAGCTCTCAATCTCAGGGGCAGTGGGAAAGGTAAGACAAGTAAGAGGTATAACTTTCTGAATCTGGCAAGCCTCTACCCTGATGATGCTGCGTTAGCAGGACCCAGCGCTTGGTCATCTACACTTTGGAAGAGCCAAGACATCACCTGTAAACTGTTTGGAATGTGACTCAGGAAGATGCATGAAGAGGCTGTTCCACCTGGTCATGACATCTCACCTGTGTCCCCAGAGCCCTAGTTGGGCCATTAAAGGGGAAGCATAGAACAGGATGTGTATCAACACCCTTCTCAGAGAGGCCTGGGGCAAAACCAGAAGGGGGAAAGGGATGAAAGAGGCTGGGTGTCAGGATGTTAAGGGTAGGGACCCTTCCCCACAGAACTGAGGATTGATGAAGGGCCCCTACTCCATCAACATAAGAGCTTCTGTACAGTGTGCAAGTGACCTCAGGAGGCCCAAGCCCACCAACACTCAGAAACAGGGGCATTAATTCACTTTCATCAGTGTGGACATGAAGCAACTGGCCAGGTCAGAGTGAACCTGCTGCCTGCCCAGAATGGGAGAGCAAAATGTGCTTTGAGTCCTCAAGCAGTCTACACTTCTGACTGTGGGAAGCTTCCTTACAAGTAGCACTTTGCTGGGTGTCTGGGCTCTTCTGTATATAGGAAAGACCACAGGCCTGGAATGGGCCTGGGTTTCACCATGTTTCTGAGGAACACAGACAGATGGAACTCACCACAGCAGCCTAAAATGCAGTAGTCACTGCTGCCTCCCTCTGACTCTGAAGGAGCCAGCCTGGTGGGAGAAAGGATCCAGTCCTCCTGGGGCAGGCAGACAGAGAGCTTCAGAAGACATTTCTAGTTTAGAAACATATCCACAGCGTCTCTCCATACTGCTCAGTACATTTGTGGTGGGAAATCTTAGGGGGAAGTGTGTTAGTTCACGAATCTGTTAATGGTTTCAAATGATCTTTTAGAGTCTTTCCACAAAACCATCTGAGCTGTAGAAATCCTTTTCATTGGTAATGTGTATAAAAAGGAAAGACAATTAGGTCACTTCTGTTTAAGAGCTGTCAGCTGAACCTTGCAGTTTTCAACAGTTGTTTTTGTTTTGTTTTACAGTTGTTTTAACCAACTCCAGACCCTTCAAGACAGCTGCTAACACATAAAATAACATATCACCAGGCACACAACTACATTCCCAAGGACAATCCCCTGCACTGAGAGATTCTGTTTCAGGAAATTTCCAAGAAGCAGTACTAGAAATTCATTCACAGAACAACTGTGGTAAAGCTGGGAAGGATCTTTCCTTTAAATTATCAAGACCCTGCTGGGACAATTTATTCATATTTTTCATGTTTTAAATGTCCAATGCCAAAAATATTCCAAGTTGATTAGCAGTACAAAGTTTCAGAAACAAAACACAAACCTATCTGAATAAACCAGAGCAAAAAGAATGCTTACACTGAGAGGATACTTAGTATTACAATGGAAAGCTACAAATAACGGCTACTGTATACTATACGCACCAATGGAAACTGTATTTTTACTATTATAAAAGTGATGTATAGAGGGGTTACATATGCATAAGTCAGGTAAACAGTACATTAACTGATTTCTTTTTAACAGTACACACAAATCTTTTTGTTTGGCCATTGCATTGTTTTGTGTTACTCACTGTATTGTTTAATATTTTCACAAACACTTCTTTAAAACTTGACTCAGCTTTTATGAGACACTTATCTCCAATTAACTACTAGAAAACCAGAAGTAGTGATGTGGCTCATGTAGTAGAACACTAGCCTTGAGTGAAAAAGTTCAGGGACAGTGCCCAGGCCCTGAGTTCAAGACCCATGACCACCAACAACAATAAAGTGATGTCTGTCTCTATGAACCTGACTTACTTCACTTAGCATAATTTTTCTAGGTCTGTTTCCCTGAAAATGATATAACATTTTTCTTTCTAGAAGATTAATAAAATTTGTATCTATCTATCTGTATCCAAATATCTTCTTTTCTTGACTCATTGATCCATTGTAGGGCATCTGGTCTAGTTTCAAGCCTTGGCTTTCATGAATAGTGCCATAAGGAGTATGCATGTTCAAGTGTCTTTACTATAACCTGACTTGCAATGTTCTAGGTAGATGCCCCAAAGTACTATCATAAGGTCATAGGGAAGTTCTATAGTTAGTGTTTTGAGGAATCTTCAAAGTGCCTTCCAGTGTGGTTGCACTAGTTTATATCCCTTCCAACAATGTACCAGGTTCCTTTTCCCCCCAGAATCCCCACCAAGATTTTTTAGTGCTCGTTTTCTCTATGCTGAACAATCTAAGTGGGGTGAGATGAACTCTAAATATTTTTTTATTTAATTAAATTTTATTATAAAGGTGATGTACAGGGGCTGGGAATATGGCCTAGTGGCAGGAGTGCTTGCATCATATACATGAAGCCATGGGTTCAATTCCTCAGCCCCACACATATACAAAACGGCCTTAAGTGCCACTGTGGCACAAGTGGCAGAGTGCTAGCCTTGAGCAAAAAGAAGCCAGAGACAGTGCTCAGGCCCTGAGTCCAAGCCGCAGGACTGGCACAAATAATAAATAAATAAATAAATAAATAAATAAATGTCTTTTTAAAATGTGATGTACAGAGGGGTTACAGTTACATAAGGTAATGATTAGATTTATTGTTGTACCGTGTTATTCCCCCTTCATTTTTTCCCAATAAATACAGTTTTTATTTGCGTTTTCTTTATGGATAGGGATGTTGAAAATTTTCTCACGTATTGAGAGGCCATTCTTACTTTTCCTTCTGATAAGTCTCTATTTAGCCCTTTTTCCCATTATCTTGGGCAATTATTTGGGGGCTAGCTCCTTGTATATCCTGGATATTAGGCTCTTATCAAAAGGTAAAGATCTCCCATGCTGTAGGCTGCCTTTTTAGCTTAGTAACTATGTCTTTTGCTGCACAGAAACTTTTTAGTTTGATGCAATCTCGTTTTCATGTTTCATTGCCAATTTGTTGAGCCCCAAAACTCTGCCCAGAAAGTTCCTGTCGTGTGTGTGTGTGTGTGTGTGTGTGTGTGTGTGTGTGTGTGTGTGTGTGTGTGTTTTATGTGCCAGTCCTGAGGCTTATACTCAGGTCCTAGGCAGTCTCTGAGCTCCTCTGCTCAAGGCTAGCATTCTACCACTTGAGCCACAGCTCCCTCTCCACCTTTTAGGTGATTAATTGGAGCTAAGATTCTCATTGGCTTTCCTGATGGGGCTGGCTTTGAACCTCAATCCTCAGATCCCAGTCTTATATATATTCTTTGTTGCAAATGTTTTTCAACTTTGTAACGCATTAAATTTCTATACTTTTGAAAAAGATCATTCAGTCAAATGAAGTTGATATACAGTTACAAATATTTCTGTACACACATTTTAACTTTAAAATGTTAATACTAAAATGACACTTTATCGACAAAGGCAAAAAATAGACAAAAATTTGCTGAGGTCTGTTTCAGTCCAAAATTTCCATATTGTATGTCTACATTACTTTTTCTTAAAGAAATTAACACTTCTGTGTCATTTTAATTATAAAAAGTTATCATTATAGCAAAAATATCTTAAAGCCTGATGCACACAGTTACTGCAATGTCACCATTCCCTCTGAATCTTGTTTATGTAGTACATGACTCTTATGACTCAGAAACACTTTTAACTTCTGTACATTTTCCTGTTCTTTTTTTATATGATAATACATCTCGCATAGTAGGAGTTCCAGTGTTTGATGACATAGAAGTGTTTATATAAGGGTACAGTTTTGTTAACTATAAGTGATGTTAACTATCCTGTACTAAAACTGCATACACTATGATAGTGAGCCTAAGAGATGCTGAGAAGACTCAGTTGAAGGACTTTGTTGAAGGCCTGCTGGCTAATAAAAAGCCCTGGTCTGAGACAAAGTGCTAATTATTTTTTGAGACCTACATTTAATTCCAATTTGCTTGAAGTAATTCCCTGAAAATGTTTGAGGATCTAAATTTCATACTCTTTCTCACAGAAAAATTTAACATATTCCAGTACTTCAAATATTATCTAGAACTTTCAACAGCAAAAGTATACCGGGGCTGGGGATATGGCCTAGTGGCAAGAGTGCCTGCCTCATATACATGAGGCCCTGGGTTCGATTCCCCAGCACCACATATACAGAAAATGGCCAGAAGTGGCGCTGTGGCTCAAGTGGCAGAGTGCTAGCCTTGAGCAAAAAGAAGCCAGGGACAGTGCTCAGGCCCAGAGTCCAAACCCCAGGACTGGACAAAAAAAAAAAGCATACCTGATTAAGTAACAACATGATTAATGGGAGTATAAAATACCTCTTTAAACTCTAATAAAAGTAAAAATAAATAACAAAAAAAACAAAAACATTTTGATAATAAAGCATGAAGTATATACTGGTGCACCCCCCTCCCCAGTTCCTTGGGCTTTGTTTTTTGTTGGTTGTGGGGCTCAAACTCAGGGCCTGGTCACAGTCCCTGAGCCTCTTTGTGCTCAAGGCTAGCCTTCTACACACTTGAGCCACAGCACCACTTCTGGATTTTTCTGAGTTTATTGGAGATAAGAATATCAGGGGCTATTCTTCACAAAGCTGGCTTCTAACCAGGATCATCAGATCTCAGCCTACTGAGAAACTAAGATTATAGGCGTGAGCCACCAGCACTAGATTTACACTCAATGTAAGGCACTAGATACAAGAGTAATTGCATTAGAATTTTAGCAGCCTTGTACACTGAGCAGAGATATTATTATTTCTGGTTACAGTTGAGGAAACTAGCTCACTGTTTAATTAGACATTAGTCACTCTGATCCTCTTTCTGGGGAATTCATTGCTCTTATGGATTAACAAGCACTGTGGCTATTGTGGTCAAATTATTATTTGATTTGACACTGATTCCAACTTTTCTTTTTCTTTTTTTTTTTGTTTTGTTTTGTTTTTGTCACTGCACTTGAACCCTGGCCTTGGGTGCTGTCCCTAAGGTCTTTAGCTCAAGGCTAGTACTCTACCACTTAAGCCACAGTGACACTTCTGGCTTTCTGGTGGTTAATTGGAGATAACAGTCTCCAGGACTTCCTACCAGAGTTGGTTTTAAACTGTGGTCCTCAGATCTCAGCTTCTTAAACTGTGGTCCTCAGATCTCAGCTTTCTGAGTCACTAGGATTACCAGCAACAGCTCCAGTTGTTCTTAATTCTTTTGTTTGCACTTTGTTCCCCACTCTTCCTCCTACTCCAAGCCTGTCCTTTGGCTTGACCTCAAAGCTTGGGTTCTGTCGCTGAGCTTCTTTTGCTCAAGGCTACTGACTACTTGAGCCATAGCTCCACATCTGGATTTTTGAGTAGTTTATTGGAAAAGAGTCTCATGGACTTTCCTGCCCTGGCTGGCTTCAAACCACAACCTCAGATCTCATTTTCCTGAGTAGCTAGGATTGCAGATGAGTCACCAGCCCCCCCAGCCACTACTTGCCTCATTATCAGCAGAGTATGAGCCATCAACAACAGTCTGAGGTTGTTATTGTTAGGGGGTTGGAGGGAGGAGATTCCAGTCTCCCCAAGAGTTTCCCTAATAAAGATGGAGTCAGCTGCTCCCTACAACAGTTATCACTTGCTTTAAGGGAATATCTTTCCTCCTAACAACTAATGTCAGTAGAACAAGTCACTGAATTTGTTATAATATGAAAATGAAGAACTACAATGAAAACTTTGGGCAATCTACTTCACTTACATGTGTGCCCATTTCTGGATCTTCATCTACTGTAGTCCACTACTATTCAAATGTAGATTTCATGGTGTTGTAATAGTTAAGTCCCCTACATTTTAATGAGTGATTCAATATTTGTACACAAAAATTAGAAATTAAGGGCACAATTTAGCTATATAAATTTATGACTATCTTAAATTTTTAAAAAAAATCTACATTATAAAGTTGTAGGTTTGGGGCTGAGAATATGGCCTAGTGGCAAGAGTGCTTGCCTCATATACATAAAGCCCTGGACTCTATTCCTCAGCACCACGTATATAGAAAATGGCCAGAAGTGGTGCTGTGGACCAAGCAGCAGAGAGCTAAAGCCTTGAGCAAAAAGAAGCCAGGGACAGTGCTCAGGCCCTGAGTCCAAGGCCCAGGACTGGAAATAAATAAGTAAATGAATGAATAAATAAAATAAAAATAAAGTTGCAGGTTTGGTGTGTATGTGTGTGTGTGTGTGTGTGTGTGTGTGTGTGTGTGTTACTTAATCCCAGGCCCTGATCAACTAGCCTTGACCTTTTGTGCTCAAGGCTAGCACTCTTAATCACCTGAATCACAGCTCTACATCCAGCTTTTTGGTAGTTTATTGGAGATAAAAGTCTCATAGACTTTGCTGTTCTGGCTGACTTTGAACCAAGATACTCAGATCTCAGCTTCCTAGGAAGCTAGGATCACAGTAATGAGGCACTGGCACCAGGCTTAAAATTGTAGTTTTAAGTACATATGTCTACCTGATCTAGGGAAGGGAAAGAAAAACAAGGATATAAGATATCACAGGAAATGTACACACTGCCCTATTATATAACTGTACTACTTTTGCACAACACCTTGTCAATAAAATTTAATTAATAAATTTTTTAAAAAGAAAAAAAATTGTAGTTTTAAAATATTTTGCTGTTTTACAGTCATTTATTCACAATTTTAAAAAACTTGTCATACTACATAGTTCATAAAGTACTAGTTTTGTGTTTACAGTTAAAGCACTATTAACTAGAGTCTAATGAAACTGCATTTTATGAAGTTATTGCCATGTGGGTTAAAGCTTTAAATGAATGCAACTTCCTGTGGCACAGTTTATTGCTCATCCCTGGCTTCTGTTGCTACTAAAGAGCTCTTGAATCTGCTACAGATGGTTAATATTTATGTCTTATCTCTGGTATAGTTTATGTCCGAATTCTACTGTTTCCCTGAGATTACAATCTATGGAAATGAGGACCTTATGTCTCTTTTGAGCTAAGTGAAACATATGGACTTCAGAAGATAGTGGCTCCGTTGTGTAGTGAAAAATAGAAAATGAGACTATCCAGTGTAAACATTTTAAGTCTTATTGTAATTACCAGTTAAGAAATTGATTATTTTACAAAGGCTCTAAGGGTCTCTGCTGCTGCTAGAACTGTCGAACACACTGGCACAAGCAGGCTTGGAGCTTCAGCAGACACTTGTTAGGGACAGCGTCTGGGGGCATCATCACATGGCCACTTCAATGCATCCCAGATTACTGTCACAGTTAGGCTTGGCAGATGAGGGGGTGAGGGGTGGGAAAACAGGGAGGATGACAGACCAGGCCACAGAGCAAAACAAAACAAGAATAAACAGGCTGGGTTCCTATTGATGTTTAATGATAATTCCATTTCGCAGGGAGAAGGGGGAAATACCTTTTTTATCACATGGGTCTCTGTTAGACCTTTACAGCAATCTACTTGATGAATGATGAATTTAAATTAATACATTCAATCTTCTCCTGACTTCATCCACCAATATTTTTTTTCAAAAATTTAAAACACGGAAACAAGCAAACAGCATGGAAAACAACGGCCAGGAATTCATAAACAAGCACTATCTTCACAAAAAGCTTCCATCCATGATTAGTTTCTTTGCAGCTTCATGCTCCCTCATAAACTGCAAAAACAAATGGAAAACCTGTACTCTCCCTCTCCCTCTCCCTCCCTGCCTCCTTCCTTCCCTCACTCTGACCTCATCCCTGCTTGCCCAAATAATACTCTAGAAACAGGGTAAGGAGATCTTAAAAGATGAAATTCATGCTGGAAAACAGAGACAAAATACAAAATAAACACACACACACACACACACACACACACACACACACTTAGACAAAAATGAAGCCAGAAGATGGGCTGTGGCTCAAGCAGTGCAACACAATCTTATGTGGAAAAGCTAAAAAACAGCACTCAAGTCCTAAATTAAATCCCTGTCAGCAGCACCCACACACAGAAAAAAAAAAAAAAAAACACTGCTCCACACACATTTACATGTCACACCTGTCATTTCCCAAGTAAACAGCAGAGGGGGCACTAGCACTTGGGACAGCACCATAGAGCCCCACTCGAACTATGTATGGACAACTTCCACAGGTTCCTACTGATATTCTCTTGGGTGCCCTTCCCATTGAAGCACTGAGGGAGTCACTGAGCACAGGGCAGAATCCAACTACTGGGGAAATACCTAAAGGTAGAGCGAATGGGTCACAGCATAAGACATCTGTTTTAATTCTACAATGGCTTTCAAGTGGCTTTCAAAAGAATAGGGGAATGAAATCACATTGTTTTATTCTACAGCTAAGTCTCTAGCTACTAAAACAGAACTAAAAAAGTGCCTTTTCAAGAACTTTTAGATCATAAAATTGAGCCAGGTAGGGTGGCAAATTCAGGTAAGCCCCACACTTGGAAGGGTATAGAAGATTGAGAGTTCAAAACCGGCCAGGTCTAATGTAGAAATACAAATACAATGTCTGGAGAAAAAACAAAGGAAAGAGAAAAGACAGAAAAGAGGAGGATGGGAGGGGAGGGAGGAGCAGGGAGGGAAGAGAGGAGGAGGAAGAGGAGCAGGAAAGGAGGAGGAGGGGAGGGGGGAGAAGGAGAAATGGAGGAGGGTGCAGGGCAGAGGTGGAGAGGAGGGGAGGAGGAGAACTCAGAGGTTTCAAAGGAAAAGGGGAATGAAATCCCATTCTATTTTATTCTACAGCTAAGTCTCTAGCTACTACAACAGAACTAAAAAAGTGCCTTTTCAAGAACTTTAGATCATAAAACTGAGCCAGGTAAGGTGGCACATTTAGGTAAGGTTGGCTTGATGAGCTGTGATGATGTGACATGATCTGAAGATGTGATGTGAGGATGTGATGTGAGGATGTGATGGAATGATGTGATCTATCTTTCTGCAGCATTACTAAAAACTTAATTGTAATTCACACCCTGAGTATCCTTAACATCACCCAACCTTAACCCTATACTTAACATTAATAACCCTATACCTGAATCCTAATCTCAATTATACCAACCCTGAAACCTGGAACCCTTACCTCTAACCCCAGACACCTAAGAACCCAATTCCTTAAACAAAAGCACAACCCACTCCATTGTTTACCAGTGTTATGCATCCTTGGAGGTAGGTGGCCTTGTTTTGTCAAACATGATTAAGGCGTGTCCAAGTTTACACACAGAGATACACAGCACTCCATCCTCAACCCATACCCTAACATGTGTAGGCAGAGCAGGTGCATGAACACAGTGAAAGCACAGCTGACCATTTATTCAAGTCTTTATTGTCACACAAAGGTAGACACAGCCGGAGCACACCATCAGGCATGGTAGAGCAAGGACTCTGATCAATCAACCCCACAACAGCTGAAGGCCATCAGAGGGGCCTGTCACACACTCTAAACCACATGAGTTTGGAATCTTGAGTAATAACATGTACTGCAAACATAAAATGTCTGGAGAAAAGAGAGAAGAGAGAAAAAAGAGAAGAGAAGGAGCTAAGGAGGGGAGAAGGCAGAGACAGAAGCAGAGGAGGCGAGGGCACAGAGGAGAGAATAAAGTTTTCAAATGAAAAGGGGAATGAAATCCCATTCTATTTTATTCTACAGATAAGTCTCTTGCTATTAAAACAGAACTAAAAGAGTGCGGGGGGGAGGGGCGCAGTCTTGGGCCTTGGACTCAGGGCCAGAGCATTGTCCCTGGCATCTTTTTGCTCAAGCTAGCACTCTACCACTTGAGCCACAGCGCCACCTCTGGCCCTTTCTATATATGTGGTGCTAAGGAATCGAACCCACGGTTTCATGTATAAGAGGCAACAAGCACTCTTGACAATAGGCCATATTCCCCTAAAAGAGTCCCTTTTCAGGAACTTCTAGATCATAACACTAAGCCAAGTAGGGTTGCAAATTCAGGTAAGCCCCACAGTTGGTAGGATGAGGCAGGAAGACTGAGAGTTCAAAATCAGCTTGGTCTAATGTAGAAATATAATGTCTGGAGGAAAGAGAAAAGACAGAAAAGAGGAGAGGGAGAGGAGGAGAGAGGAGGAAGAGGAGGAGGAGGAGAAAGAGGAGGAGGAGGAGGAGAAGAGGAGGAGGGGAGAAGGAATAGAGGGGGAGGGGGAGGAAAGGGGGAGAGGAGGAGGAGAAGGAGTGGAGAAGAGGGGAGTGGGAGAGGAGGGGAGGCAGGAGAGAGACAGTTTTCAAGAGCAAAGGGGAATGACAACCCATCCTATATTATTCTACAGCTAAGTATCTTGCTACTGAAACAGAACTAAAATCGAAATTCCTCTTCAGGAACTTTTAGATCATAAAATTGAGCCTGGTAGGGTGGTAAATGCAGGTAACCCCAACAGTTGGGAGGTTGAGGCAAGAAGACAAGTTCGAGATCCGCTTGGACTAATGCAGCAATACAATGTCTGGAGAAAGAAAAAAGGAGAGGAGGGGAGGAGAGAAGAGAGGGAAATGGGAGAGGAAAGAGCCACTTAAGTGAGCCACTAGGTGGCACAAGTGCAGTTTTCTTCAGTGTACTAATTTGTAAAACATGCTTTTCTAGAAGAATCCAACATCAACTGTATTCTATACATTAACATTTCAACACCTATTCAAATAAAGCCAATCCTAGAAATAAATTATGAGCCACCAAAAATGTCCCTAAGAATCACCATGAACACAAGTTGCACATAGGAATCACAAAAAAAATTAATAACTTGTGCCACTGTTGAAAAAAATCAATGATATACAATTTACGGAAATTCAACAGTTACTTGCATCTCCTTCCATGATCACATTTGGACCATGTGTCTCTCAGGTCATTCAGTGGTCTGTTCTTTTGTTGTTGTCATGGGCTGCCTTGAGCCAGTGCCACTTCTGGTCTTCTGGCGGTTAATTGGAGATAAGGGTCTCAAGGACATTCCTGCCTGGGCTGGCTTTGAGCCATGATCCTCAGATCTCAGCCTCCTAAGTAGTGAGGATTACTGGATTACAGGATTAACAGGATTACAGGAGCCACTGGTTCCTGAATCTGTTCTTGATTTATTGACACTCTGTACTTAGGAATTGGTGCTTTGTCTCTGAGGAGTTTTGCAGCTTACGTTTGGAATCTTAGGAGGTTTGTACTGATTTCCTTTAAAGGATTTCAATTTATCAGACTTTTCTTTTAATGGCTTGTGGATTTTCTGTCACCCATGATAACACCTACTAATCTCCAGGCTCCAGCCTTATCCAGCCCAAGCATCATGGTGGCCTTTCCAGCCTGAATCTACAGTGCTCAGTGCATGCCTGGGACACCCCACTGTCTACAATCAGAAAACCCTGTGTTGATCAAGTGAGGCCCCCTGCTTCTGTTGCTTCAAACGCAACAATGTCTGATCCTCAGATGTGCCTAAAGTGTCATCTCAAAACCCCAGACTCGGGCTGAGAATGTGGCTTAATGGTAGAGTGCTTGCTTGCCTAGCATGCATGAAGCCTTGAGTTTGACTCCTCAGTACCACATAAACAGAAAAGGCCGGAAATGGTGCTGTGGTTAAAGTGGTAGAGTGCTAGCATTAAGCAAAAAGAAGCTCAGGGACAGCGCCCAGGTGGAGTTCAAGTACCAGGAGTAAACAGGCAGTCCACAAGGCATCCTTTATGGTTAAAATGTGTGTTTTGCAAAGTCTCATACTGCATCCTGCTTCATAGCAGCAATTGAGGCCCCAAGTATCTGTGTGGCTACTAAGGTGGAGTTCCTATCTGAAACAGAGCACTAATGAGCATAAGGGATAGCTCCCAGGGTCTGAGAGGCTATTTGCCTGGTGACACCATGGCGCTACTTCAGCATAGTTTTCAAGTCCCTCCATCGCCCAGTACGACCTTATAGCATGGCCAGCCAGGGTCTGGGTGCTTCAGTCCCAGCCACACTGGTTGCTGAGCTCCTAAACTAAACCCAGTGGCCATCTTTTCATAACAAGTCCTTGTCACCTTCTCCCTGATGCCTCCTCATATGATTGTGATTCAATGATTAGAGGGTCTTATAACCTTAACCTCCAGTGATGCCAACTTCAGAATGTTTTTGAATGGGTGTCACTTCAGGAGAAGGGGTGTCATTCAAGCCACTTTTCTACATTGGGCCATACTAACAGATACTACACTCAAAATTCCAAGTGTATGTACTCCATGTTTTATTCTGATACTAGACACATTTTGCCCTCAAAGTACTTACAGTCAGAAGAAATCAACAGGCAACAAAGGATGGGCATGCTGGAACTACTCAGCAGGGAAGCATGATCCTATATAGGCGACAGGAGAAGAACAAAACAGAAAGTCACACAGAAGCTCCTTACTAGAAAACTGGGATGACACCAGTCTACTAAAGGAACTGATTGGGTTATATTAAATGGGTTCAGGTTCAGTGTTGAGTTGCTTGCCTACGTTGTAGGAGGCACTAAAACACAACAAATTTTAAATTCACAAACACGAAATTTAAATGCCTTGATATGCTGAAAAAAAAATGTGTGTAAGATCTACGTAATAAAAATATTTCCCACACAGCCCCTCAGCCCCTAACCCACAATCACAGAACAGGACATGACCAAATGCAGAAATGAATGCATAGCAAAGACTCAGAGGCTTGAGCAGGGACCTAGGGTCACTGAAGTTGTTCTGATCAGCACCAACTTACGCAGCAGAAGATAGGATGCCCTTCCTCACACATGCCTTCATCTCCTTCTCCAGGCCCCAGGATGGACATGAAAGTATAAATGAATGATGCAGACTTGAACAGAGGCCAGGGGCCTGGGCAAGGCATGAGTTCAACAGAGCAGGTTCTAATGGGGTCATTCCACACTGTTCTACCTTGGGCTATAGAGCCATAACCTCTATTCATGATTCCAAGCTTCAAGGCTCTACACATTTTATCCAGACACTCTGTGCATTTTCTCTTCAAAATGCCTACAAAGGCTGGAAATCATGAAATCCAAAGGCGGCATAAAAAGAACCAGGGCTAAGAACTGAGGTACTTGCCTAGCTTATGGAATGCCCTGGAACACAATACCACTGGAACTCACAAAAAAGAAAGTTAAATACTTTTGTGTGCCTAATAAAATGTGGCTCACTCCTGTCATCCTAGCTACTCAGGAGGCTGAAACAAGAGGATCCAGGTTCAAAGCCAGCTAAGGCAGGAAAGTTCGTAAGACTGTTATCTCCAATGACCAACTAGAAAACCAGAAGTGGCACTGTGGCTCATGTGGTAGAGCACTAGCATTCAGCTGAGGATCTCAAGGACAGAACGCAGGCACAGGGTTCATGCCCCACATCCGGCAAAGAAAAAAAATTTAAATAAATGAAAGTTTAAAAATAAGTGTGTGTAAGACCTATATGATAAAAATTAAATTTTTTTTTTTTTTTGCCAGTCCTGGAGCTTAAACTCAGGGTCTGGGCACTGTCCCTGAGCTTCTTTTGCTCAAGAGTAGCACTCTACCACTTGAGCCACTTCCTGCTTTTTCTGTGTATGTAGTAATGAGGAATCAAACACAGGGTTTCACGAATGGTAGGCGAGCACCCTACCACTAAACCACATTCCCACCCCCAAAATCTTTTTGTGCTGGTCCTGGGGCTTGAACTCAGGCATGAGCACTCTACCACTTGAGACAAAGCTCTGCTTCTACTAGATGTTTGTTGTTACTGATTGGTGATAAAAAGAGCCTCGTGGACTTTCCTACCAGGGCTGCATTCGAACTGCAATCAACAGATTTTGGCCTCCTGAGTAGATAGGATTACAGGCATCTGGCAAAAAATTTTCCACACATCCCCTCTACCCTAACCTCCGTGCCCTATGCATGACCTGGATTGGGGTCTATGCTCTCCTAACCAAGATTTGTTGGGGTCCACTGAGCCCATCCTACATTGGACTGGACACCTACATCCAACACCTACCATTCCAATCCTCAGCACTTAGGCCTCTCCTCTGTTGAGTGGGATCAGAGCCATGGCTGATGGAAGGAAAAACAGGAAAAGGCCATTTAGACCACACTTTCTGATCCTGCCTTCTGCTACCTCCATCCAGCTCCAAATGAGACAGATCTCAGGCCAGGCCTGGGGGCAGTGATGGTCCACTGAGACCACCAGGGGACTCAACTCTGTATAAAGGTGCTTGCCTGGCTGGCAAGGCATGGTCCCAAAACTAGACAAAATACGTTGGTATGCCAAGTAAAATGTGCATTACACAAGAGAGGCAGGCTGACCTTCTCCACACACTTTCACAAATACCCCCATACCCATGCCCTGAGCCTGCCTAGCCTGAAAGCACCATCTAAAGTCTTTGCAGTGACTGGAAGCTGGATCCAGAAGCCTGGTTTGGGCCTGTTATAATGTACATTATTAGAGAAACCACATTTTGAAGCATCAAATCTTGGAGTCTTTATTAGAATGCTAGCAGTCTATAGGCAGGCTATTGTAACAAAGGCCTGCTGCCCCAAAATATATTTATCACTGTTAGGAAACAGGCCAGAGAGGAAAGTGAAGTGACAGACTTTGAAGTCAGGCCCCACTTTACCACGCAAACCCCACTTTACCACGAGAACCTGAGATAAGCAGGCCCTGTGAACAAACCCAGGTCAAGCCCATTAGGGCCCAGTTGGTCTAGAACCACTGGGAATGCTTAACTCTGATTGCCCCCAGAATGCCTCGAGCCCTAAGCCAATGAGATCTGTACCTGTGTCCTAATCTTGATTGCTTGAACACCTGATTGTTGTAACTTTGTGTTTTGCCTTTATAAGCCCTGTGCAATCACAGATCGGGGCTCCCTCCTAAGCTCCGCTGTGTTGGTGGGTAGGACAAGGCCCGAGTTGCAGCTCGCTTAAATAAAGCCTTGCCTCGCTTTTGCATTTCGGAACATCTGAGTCTCGGTGGCCTTCTTGGTGGTAGTCTCGCGACCTGGCACAACAAAAGAAAAAACAAAAACTATACTAACAAACCAATTCAGCTCCAAGAGCTGATTTGGGACACCATGTTGACCAGAGATAAGCCAGGAGACAGAACACAGGATGCAAACACAGAGATGTGTGGTATGGTGCAATGGCAGCAGTGCTTGTCTGGGCCTAAATAAGGTAAAGTCAGGGGACAGGGTAATAGGAAGCTCCTATTTCCAAGCACTGGACTGACAGGTTCAGTCACCAATAAGGGAAGTGCTCATACCTGTCTCCAGGAAGTCAGGCACAACCATCACCTGGGGGTCAGAATTCCCTCCCTCCACCATGAAGAAGAGATGCCAGACCCTACAATTCAACGTGTGTGGCCAAGATGGCAACAGAGAGACCTGACCTCCTGACTTCAGGGCTTAGCCACCCTGAAGCCACTACAGAAACGGCACAAATGAACAAACAAGAGAGGAAGGCAGTACTTCTCCACACACAATCACAAACACCCCACACCTATGTTCTGGGCCTGCATAGACTGAAAGTGCCAGCTAAAAGCTTGACTACTGGAGCGGGCTCTGGAGGCCTGGTTTGGGGACTCGCCTCACCCAAGCCACTTTAGGAGAAGCAGACCGTATTTCTCCACACTGTCCCTCACCTGTATCCATGCCCTGGGCCTGCCTAGACTGAAAGTGCCAACTAAAAGCCAGCACCAGAAGCCTGGTTTGGGGACTGGCCTCACCAAAGCCACTTCAAGAAGGACACAAACCAACACAGGCAGGCAGACAGGCAGGCAGGCAATAAAAACCCACACCCATGCCATGGGCCTGCCAACACTGAAAACACCAGCTACAAGCTCTGCACTGACTGGGAGCCAGCTCCAGAAGACTGGTTTGAGGCCTAAGCTCACCGAAGCCACTTCAGGAAGGGCCGCACTCCTCCACACACTTTCACAAACACCCCACACCCATGCCCTGGGACACACCTGCCAGGAGGCTGGGCTTAGCTCTGCTTGTCTTCCAAAGTTGCCTCAAGGTCAGCTCAGTGCACCTGGGTCCGGCCTTCTCCACACTAAGGCCACATCTGCGCATGGTCTGCGTTCCTCCAGGCTTCCCCACACAGACAAGCGGCTGCTGTCTTATGGGACAGGTATACGGAAGCCCAGGCCCACCACCAAACCACAGTGAGCCTGACCAGCTTTGTAGGCTCGAACACAACTAGAGGACCCTCAGAAAAAGGAGCTGCTTCCTACCCTCGTTGCAAGTCCGCTGTTCTAGGCAGAACTGACCTAAACCAGCCCAATACCCAAACCACGCCCCTGACCTCTCACTTCCTGTCTCTTGCTCCACCTCTTTCATGCTGATGCCACATAAGCCCAGCCCCTGCAGCTCTCACTTCCACCCCCTTGCCCCACCCCTCTCGTGCTGCGATACCCAACAAGCCCGGCCCGTTGACCTCTAGCTTCCAGGCTCTTGCCCCACCCCTCTTGTGCTGTGATGCTGCAAAAGCCCCACCCCTGCATCTCAGGCCCCACTCCATACACTTACACAGCCACCCTACAACTGTGGCCCGGGCCTGCCAAGACTGAAAGCACCAGATAAAAGCTCTGCACTGACTGGAAGCCAGCTCCAGAGGCCTGGTTTGAGAACTAGCCTCACCAAAGCCACTTCAGGAAGGGCCCAAAGAAGAAAACAGGAAAGGCAGGCCTTGCTCCTCCACACACTTTCACAAACACCCCACACCCATGCCCTGGGCCCCACCTGGCAGGAAGCTAGCCTTAGCTCTGCTTGTCTTCCAGATTTGCCTCAAAGTCAGCTTGGTGCACCAGGGTCCAGCTTTCTACACACACAAGCCACATCTGCTCATGGTCAGCGTTCCTCCAGGTTTCCCCACACAGACAAGCAGAAGGTGTCAGATGGGACCGGTGTACAGGAGCACAGACACGCCACCAAACCACACTAAGCCTGACCAGCGTTGTAGGCCCAAACACAAAGATGGAGGCTACTGGCAGGACTGCCAATCCCAGGCAGAATTAACCTAAACCAGTCCAGTGCCAGGGCCATGCCCCTTGACTTCTCACTTCCTCTTGCTTTCCCCACCCCTATCTGGCTGTGATGCCCTATAAGCCCCGCCCCTGTACACTAGATTCTGGCCTCTTGGCCCTCCTGTCCTGGGCCGCCCCATAATCCCCGCCCCTGCACCTACCAGTTCCAGGTCCTTGCCCCTCCCCTCTCCTGCATTGAAGCCCAATAAGCCATGCCCCTTCACCTCTACTTTCCTTGCTTTTGCCCCACCAATCTCCTGCTGTGACGCCCCATTAGCTCAACACCATAAGCCACCCCACAACCATGGCCGGGGCCTGCCAAGACTGAAAGCACCAGCTAACAGCTCTACACTAACTGGAAGCCAGTTTGGAGGTGTGGTTTGAGGCCTAGCTTCACCTAAGCCACTTCAGGAAGGACACAAGCAAACAGGAGGGGCAGGCCGTGATTCTCCACACACTCTCACACCCACCCAACAACCATGGCCTGGGCCTGCCAAGACTAAAAGCACCAGCTAAAAGCTCTGCACTGACTCGGAGCGGGCTCCGGAGCCATAGTTTGAGGCCTAGCCTCACGAAAACCACGTGAGGAAGGGCAGACACAAGCCAACAGGAGAGGCAGGCCGCGCTTCTCCACACACTTTCACAGCCACCCCACAACCATGCCCTGGGCCCCACCTGCCAGGAAGCTCGGCTTAGCTCTGCTTGTATTCCAGAGTTGCCTCAAAGTCAACTTGGTGCACCTGGGTCCAGCCTTCACACACAAGCCGCATCTGCTCATGGTCAGCGTTCCTCCAGGTCCACACACAGACAAGCGGATGGTGCCTGATGGGACAGGTGTACGGAAGCCCAGACCCACCACCAAACCACACTAAGCCTGACCAGCTTTGTAGGCCCAAACCCAAAGATGGGGGCTACTGGCAGGACTGCCAGTCCCAGGCAGAACTGACCTAAACCAATCCAGTGCCAGGGCCACGCCCCTTGACTTCTCACTTCCTCCTGCTTTCTCCGCCCCTCGCCTGCAGTAAGGCCCCATAAGCCCTGCCCCTGCACCTCTCGCTTCCTGGCTCTTGCCCCGCCTCTCTCATGCTCTGACGCCCCATAAACTTGGGCAGTGTCCATCACTAAAGTGTTCAAGTCCTTCTGTATCATGTGAACTTTACTTCAATCTTTGAAAAGATTGTGTTCCCAGAATACTCTTAGGATGAATTCGCTTCCCTTGTACTCATATTTGACACAAATGAGATTCTTTCTCCCTCTATAAATTATGGAACCAATAACAAAACCAAGAGTTAATGCATGATGGAGAATTTATACTTCAGCCAGACAATAGGGAAAATCTGTGGGAGAAACAAAGCCCCCATTTCTCATTTAAGACATGTGGTCCTTTTAAGACTAAGGTCAAAAGAGACATTTTAACTGAGTAAGATCATTCATAAGTTTTTTCAGGAAATGAGTAAACAGACAGTCCACGTGGCAGCCTTTATGGCTAAAATGTGTGTGGCCACATCTTCTGCATCCTGCCTCATGGCAGCAAAGGAGGCCACAGGTGTCTGTGTGGCTACCTATGTGAGGATCTTGCCTGAAACAGAGCACTGGCTAACACAGGATAACTCCTGGATGTTAAGAAGTCATTTGCCTGGTGACACCATGGTGCCTCCTCAGCATAGTTTCCAAGTCCCTCCACAGCCCAGTGCTACCTGGAGCATGGCCAGCCAGAGTCTGCATTTTTGTGTCCCAGACACCTTGTTTACTCAGCTAACATAAACCCAGTGACCATCTTTTCATGCCAGGTCCTTGTCACCTTCTCCCTGATGCCTCCTCAGATGACTGGGATTACAGTGCTCAGTGTCCCTGATCTACAGTGATGCCAACTTCAGAATGGTTTCTGATGGTTGTCATCTCTCAATAAATGAAAATAAGTGTTTTCTCAGCACACACCATGGGCAAGTGTCCTGCTCAAAAAAATAAAAACCTCACAACAACCTGTTTACTCCCACGTGTAGAAGGGAAGATAAGATCCAGGTGAAGTGACCCCTGATCCTGTAATTGCATAGCGTCTTAGTGCTTAACACTCAGATTCCCACCCAGGGTAAGAACCCCAAGAACTATTCAGGGCATCTAACAGTCCTGTGAACATAAGCCCAGGCCACACGGGGTGGGTGGGGGCACTCCAGATCTGGGGGTAGTCACATGTGTCTGGCCCTGAAGTGGCACAGATTCTATGTGAAGCATCGGGAGCGTCACTAGCCAGAGGCTCCCAGAGGCTGGGCCCAGGAAGTGGATCAACACTGGTGTTTTACACTGGTTACACATGAAGATGCCTGCTCCTCTCTTCTGCCCATACCCCTCCCACTCCAGATGCTAAAGACCCATTCTAGGCATGCCTTGCTCCCACTGACCAGGATCTGGCCACCGAGGTTCACCAGGAAACTCTGTCATCTCTGCAGATCACAAGAGCAATTCCTACCTCACCTAGAAAAGGCTTTGGCCTTAGGGAGCCTGTAGCTGCAACTACTTTCTGGTCAAGCCACAGGGAAACTTGAAACCAAGAGGTATCCCAATGTATCAGTGCCCAGAGACAGACTAGGCTCTGTCTGATCCTGCTCCAAACTTTAGTGTCCCCAGCACTCACTGAATTACATCACTGTATCACCCAAAGTCCAGTACTCAGGGTCAGCAGGGACCAGTCTAGGGAATTAGAGGTAGGGACCACCAGCAGTGGCAATGTAATGGGTTTGTCCCCTAAATTCATATGTGGAAGTTATCCAGTACCTATGAATGTGACCATATACAGAAATGGGATCTTGGCAAGTGTTGTTAGGGTCATCCCTAAGTCAGTTTTTTTGTGCTTTCTTGTGTAGTGTCTTCTGTTCCCTCACTTCCACTCTAAACCACTATTATTGTGCCCCTTAAAATGTGGAAACGGGCTGGGAGTATGGCCTAGTGGCAAGAGGGCTTGCCTCATATACATGAAACCCTGAGTTTGATTCCTCAGCAACACGTACATAGAATACGGCCAGAAGTGACACTGTGGATCAAGTGGCAGAATGCTACCCTTGAGCAAAAAGAAGCCAGGAACAGTGCTCAGGCTTTGGGTTCAAGGCATAAGACTGGGGGGGAAAAAAAAAGTGGAAACTCAGTCACAGAAATGCACACAAGGGAGTTACTCTACAAACTCCGCTATTCCCTCACAGGTTTAGAAACCAGGACAAGACCTGAAACACACCATGCCCTTGTACCTCTCAAGGAAATGTGGCCTATAATACACATTGCTTTCACTGTCCGACCTTGTTCCACCTGTTGGACTTCAGAGCTGTGAAAGAAGATCTCCATGGCTCCCAGTGGGCAGTGCATTGTCATAGCAACCCTAGGGAAATAACACATAAAATGTTCTGTTCTGTCTACACACTCTCCAGACCATGGGTGCCTCCATCAAGGTCACCCAATATGGTTTTATAGGAAGCAGGGCCCTTCACAGGCCATGGCTACTGCCAGGGGGTCATTTCAGTCTGTCTGCCATTCCTTGCCTCAACTCTCAATCTCAGGGGCAGTGGGAAAATTAAGACAATTAATAGGTATAACTTTCTGAAGCTGCTGAGCTTCTACCCTGATGATGCTGCATCAGCGGGACCCAGAGCTTGGAAGAGCCAAACATCCCTTATAAACTCAGTTGGGAATGTGACTCAGGAATATGCATGAAGAGACTGTTTCCACCTGGTCATGGCATCTCACCTGTGTCCACAGAGCCCGGGCTTGGCCTTTAAAGGGGGAAGCATAGAACAGGATGTTTATCCACACCCTTCTCAGAAAGACCTGGGGCAAAACCAGCAGGGGAAAAGGGAGGAAAGAGGCTGGGTATCAGGATGCTAAAGGTAGGGACCCTTCCCTACAGAACTAAGGATTGATGAAGGGCTTCTGTACACTGTGCAACTGACCTTCTCAGGAAGCCAAGGCCCACCAACTTTCCGCAACAGGGGCATTAATTCACTTTCCTCAATGTGGACATGAAGAGGCTGGCCAGGTCAGAGAGAACATGCTGCCTGCCCAGAATGGGTGAGAGCAAAATGCCCTTTGAGTCCTCAAGCAGTCTGCACCTCTGACTGTGGCCAGCTTCCTTAAAAGTAGCCCTTTGCTGGGTATCTGGGCTCTGCTGGATATAGGAAAGACTACAGGCTTGGAATGGGCCTGGGGTTCTCCATGTGGAACACAGACAGATGGAACTCACCACAGCAGCCTAAAATGCAGTAGTCACTGCTGCCTCCCTCTGACTCTGGAGGAGCCAGCCTGGTGGGAGAAAGGATCCAGTTCTCCTGGGGCAGGCAGACAGAGAGCTTCCCATGTCCCCTGCCCTCCCCCCCCCCCCATACCTGCCCTCTGCTGCCAACACATCATCCTCTGAACTCAGGAACCCCTGGGTAGGCAGGCCCAGTGCCTTCCTCCTCATCCAGGCCTGAGGACTGCCAGGCGTGCACTGGCTGTACGTAAGCAGTGTGCTGGCCTCCCAGGTTCCTGGCCAGGTGTTCCTGGCAGGCTGTAGAGAGGCTCTATCAGGCCCTGCTCAGGCCTGAAGCAGATGACAGGGTGCAGGTAAGGATTCAGGCAGCATGCTGAGACCCACTCTGACAACAGCAGCCTGCTCGTCCCTAGGAAGCTCTTTTCATGTCCAAATCCACTGCTGAAGTATCACCAATACCCACAAGACTCTATATCCCAGGGCTGGGGATATGGCCTAGTGGCAAGAGTGCTTGCTCGCTAAGTAGTCTGTAGCTGGGTGCCAAAGACAAGGAAGACTGTTGGAGAATTAAAGTCTCCAACCAGTGGAAAAATTTAGCCTCATTAGCACACTAATAGTGAGGTGCCAGACTTTGAAGTCAGGCCCCACCACGTGAACCCCATTTTAGAATCGAACCCTGAGCCAATCAGATTGGTACCTGTGTTCTAATCTTGCTTGCACAGCTGATTGTTGTAACCTTGTTCTTTGCCTTTATAAGCCCTGTGTAATCACAGCTCGGGGCTCCCTCCTAACCTCCGCTGTGTCGGTGGGTAGGACGAGGCCCGAGTTGGCAGCTCGTTCAATAAACCCTTGCCTTGCTTTTGCATTTCGGAGTGTCTGAATCTCGGTGGTCTTCTTGGGGGTGGTCTTGCAACTTGGCACAACAATAGGACCTTGGGAACACATTTCCAGTAAGGAGTTTCTGGTGTTTGTGGGCCAAAGGAAGCCACCAGTTGTTGTGAGAATCTCCTTTTTCCCCCTGCTTAGCAAGTCTCCCTGAGGAGACTTGCTTGACCAGCTGCCTTTAGTGTTAGATTCTCACTATAAACAGGAAAGTCTCCTCACTGTTATTTTCACAAGTACTTGGAGAAGTCAAGATTGAGATAGTAGCTAGTAGATAATTATAGTTCTACCTAGGTTGTATACAGTTCCTTGCTTTGATATCAACAATCTTTGTAGTCACTACCTCCTGTAATTAGAAAGGCATTTGTATCAAGTTCCTGCCCTCACAGTAGGAAATTTCCTCCACTTCTGTATTTGAGACAAATGTCATACTGTATTGATCTTTTACCCTGTAATTGTAAAATTGGTTTCTAACCCTATATAAACCCTGGCCCTCTTGGAATAAAGTATGCATTGGTTCACTCGCCTTGCATCCCCCGTGTCCTGATTTCGACTGCAGTTACCCAGGTTCAACAGAAGACCTCGAATGAAGAACTGCCCTCGGCCTTCTAGAAGCAGCAACAGAAAGTAGGTACCTATCCCAGTATACACACAGGACAGGAAACAAAGTCAGGATATTTCTGTGGAGGCACAGGAGGCCCTGCCACTGTAAGGACTAATCTGAGAACCTGAGTGACTAAATATAAGTTTTAGTGTTAAAATTATAACATCTTCTAAACCCTGGTGATGAATCCATGCTAGAGGGCTGGACCCTTACCCTTGAGACTAGATTTTTGTAGTTGACATTTAAAAGTATAGGGAGCCCTTGTTCCCCTCTGTACCTAGGTAGCAACCATGGTAATGGACAGTAAAAAATGATCATAGTCATAGACTATAGAAATAACCATTAATAGTAGTAGAAATGCCATGGTAACTGTTGGGTTAGTTTACTTATGATTGAGTACTGGATTGTTTTAGTGCACTCAAGCTTGCTTAGTGGTAATGGGAAAACACGGGAGCAATTGTTAAAATAAAGTTGGTGCTAGGTCAGCCTGACCGCTGAATTCTGTTTCTGTAAACGGCTTGCATAACCTATTTGTGACTTGCTCTACCCCATGCATTAACCCCCTGCATCACTGCTATGTGACCACCTGATGTCAGTTCCTGATATCAAGGCCAGTTCCCATTATCAAAGCCAAAATAGATAACTGAAAGGGTAGATAGCCAATAGAAATATGACAAGACTTGCTTGCTAAATGCCATCCAATAAAGTATCTGCCAAGTTGGAAATACCCTGCCCCTATAGTAATCACAATCAAAACTCTGCTTATCTGAGGGTTGGGGGATCTCAATGCAGATCCGCTGTGTTGGTGGCGGTTTAGAGTCCAGGCTCCAACTTGCAATAAAGACTTACATTTGCACTGGAATCGGCTCCTTGGTGGTCTTTGGGGACCCAAAATCTGGGCATAACACCACAAAAAAGGAAACTGGTCTCTTGGGGTACCAGCAACACCACCAAATGTTCTCCACAGACCGAACCCTCCATCACTGTACTGCTCCTGAGAGGTAAACCATAGAGAACCTGACCACCCAAGGCTCTGGGTCACCCTAGCAGGCGCCATATTACCATAGGGAAGAGTATAGGGCCTTTAAACAGGATGACACAGGCCAGGGGAAACCAAAACCTGTCCTCACAGCTTCATTCTCACCTATCTAGGTTCTTCCGAGGTATTTCTGAGAGTACAGATGGGCTTTGCTCAAAGCTAGGACCCTTGTCTTAAGCTTTAAATTATATGCTTACACAAAAGTCCTCAAAAGCAGGCCTTCCAGTGAGAGGAAAAGGACTTTTTTGCATAATAAGTGGGAAACACAAGATGAAGACAAATACATGGGGAAGACAAACCCTGGGATAGCAGAAAGGAGGGCATGGAAAAGAGCAGGGCTAGTAAACCAAGACCCTGGGGAGGATCTTGAAGCCACTCACAAACTCTAACCCCTACCCTATGCTCCTACCCCATACCAAAACACATGTCCTAACCATAACCATAACCCTACATTCACATGTACCATAACTGTAATACAGCTTCAACCCAAACGTAACCCTACCCCTACCCCATACCCTAGCGTGGATCCCCATCATGCACACAAGTGACTCTAGCCAGTACTCACACCCTAACGTGCTCCAACCCAAACCCACACCTTAAGCTACTCACCAACCTTATGCCTCACCCTAAGCCATTCACTAACCAAAATCCATACAACTGTGTACCTAACACATTCATATTGAACATTGCCTCTTATCCTAGCCCCTTCCTTAATACATTCTTTTTTGTTTTGTTTTGTTTTTTTGGCCAGTCCTGGGGCTTGGACTCAGGGCCTGAGCACTGTCCCTGGCTTCTTTTTTGCTCAAGGCTAGCACTCTGCCACTTGAGCCACAGCGCCCCTTCTGGCCATTTTCTGTATATGTGGTGCTGGGGAATCGAACCCAGGGCCTCATGTATATGAGGCAGGCACTCTTGCCACTACGCCATATCCCCAGCCCCTTTAATAACATTCTTAATCCTTACCTGTTCCATAACTTGTTTTGTAAACCACTCCATAACATAACTCATAACTCAAACGCATTCCACAAAGTTAATTCTCACCCATTCCTAACCCTCAACCCTTCCTAAACCCTGATTCTAAAACTTCCCTAACAGCCTCCCCAACCTTATCCTTTGTCTACCACATTCCCTAACCCACTCCCTAAGCCTGACCCATTCCTCAACCATCATTTACTATCTTTCCTAACCCTAACTTAGTCCCTAACACTAACCTGCTTTGTAAAGTTAATCGAAAACCCAACACCTGCCTAATCTATTTCCAAACCATAACTACATCTTTATGCTAAACGCCCACTCTGAGTAGCCATTACTACCACCAGTCCTTACTGACATCAACAACCGAACCCTAACCCCAGTCATACTGTTAGATATGTGCAAATTATCTGAGAAGCCACATACTGAAGGACAGAATCTTGGAGTGTTTATCAGAGCACTAGCAGTCTGCAGGCAGCCAGCTGTTACAAAGGCCTGCAGCCCACACAGATCCTCAACACTGTCGGGAAACAGGACAGAGAGGGAAGAAAGAACAAAAACCATACCAGCAAACCAGTTCTCTCTCCCATTTGAGGACTGGGTTAGGGTTGCTGTGTTGGGCACAGTATCTGTGTGGGTTTAGTTAATAAAAAGTTTCAAGTAAAAAAAAAAAAAAAAAGTTTCAAGTAAGGCATAGGCTTCCTGAGTGGCTTAGGGTATGGATTAGTGTTGGGCTACCCTAATCAAATTTTAACCCTACCGTTAACACCGAGCCCTACGCCTGAAGCGTAACCCAAACATCGCCTATCTTGCAAAGGTTCATTTTAAACAGCATGTGGTCTAGGTAGCGTGTTGACTCACACCAAAAGCAGAAGTCCAGTTCACCCCCTTTCCGTCTCATTCTCCATCTTCCAAGCACACTGAGGGCCGGGAGTCCTTGGGCGCCTCCACTCCTCCTGGGCGCGTGGCTCAGCGGTGCTGCCTTCCGGGCGGCGCCTGGACCCCCGCGCCAGGCCAGGGCCGCCTGCTGTGCGGGCAGAAGGGAGAGGAGCTGCGGCCGGCGCTGGAGGCGGAGGAGCGCGGCTGGGACGGCGCCGGCCCAGGGCTCGGCTCCGGAGAGCCGGGCCGGTGGAGGAGGCGCGCGCGCACCTGCCCGCCCCGGGCGGGGAGGGGCGGCGCCCGGCGCCCAGAGGCCTCCAGTCCCGGGTCGGTGCGCCCTCGGCCCGGCGCCGCCCGTCCTCCAGCGGGCGTTTCGGGCGGGCAGGGCCAGCACCCCCGAGCCTGCGCCCCGGAACCGGGAGAACCCGCACTCGGTGCGGCGCGCGCCGTCCCACAAGTCAGCGCCGGCGGCTCGGGGCCGCGCAGCCGCGGGGAGCCGGGAGCGGGGGCTGGAAGGACGGCGAGGGAGGGCAGATCTCCCGGGGTCCGGGTGGCGATGGGGGCGGGGGTCGCCCCTTCCAGACCCGGGTCCCCTCCCCCCCGCGGCGCCCGCAGTGCAAATGCGGGTCATGAAGAAGACACCAGGCCGGCGAGGCGGCGGGTAAACTCCGCGGGAGAAGCCGCGGCGGCTCCGCGTGGACTTCCCACCTGGAGTTGAGAGCCTCCCGTTACACTACTCCAAGTTTACTCCAGCGCCCAGACACGAACCGCCCGAAAGTTCCAGACCCCTCTAAGGAGGACGAGAACCTCCGCCTTCCGCCTCGGCGCATTCCTTACCTGATGGCTTAGGTGTGTAGCGCAGGGAGCCGGGAACGGAGGACGCCACGCGGTCTCCCGCCGGCGAGGAGAGCTCCTTCGGCTGACTGGCGCCCAAGCTCTCGCCGGCGCAGGAGGCGGGACAGAGAGAGCGCCGCCCCTGGGCGAGGCCTTCTGTAGGGCCCGGATGGGGAGGTGGGGCCCGGATGTGACCTCAGGGGCGGGGGAGGCCACCGCCCCCAGGTGTGCGGGTCACCTAGGTAACCGGGTGGAGACAGGTGGGGCTTATATCAGCATGCAGTCCTCCGGGGGAGGACCTTACAACAGTGAACTGTCCATTGGTTACCCCATAGTACCTTTGTCCTACCTTTTATGCAAAACAGGTGAAAACAAATATGAATACCCGTGGTAAAGAAGATGGGTTTGTAAAAGAGAAAGAAATAAGAATCCCCATGGAGAGCCAAGTCTCTTTCCATGTTCAGTGTGAGCCGAGAAAGCGTCAGGCAGGCATTGCTCTTCCAACTATAGGAAGGCTTGGCCTTCAGAAGACATTTCTAGTTTAGAAACATATCCACAGCGTCTCTCCATGCTGCTCAGTACATTTGAGGTGGGAAATCTTAGGGCGAGGTGTGTGTTGATTCTCGAATCTGTTCATGATTTCAAATGATCTTTTCAAGTCTTTCCACAAAACTATCTGAGCTGTAGAAATCCTTTTTTCATTGCTAATGTGTATACCAAGGGAAAACAATTAGGTCACTTCTGTTTAAGAGCTGTCAGCTGAACCTTGCAGTTTTCTACACTTGTTTTTGTTTTGTTTGGTTTTATAGTTGTTTACTCAACTCCACACCCGTCAAGACAACCGCTACCACATAAAATATCACCAGGCACATAACTACATTCCCAAGGACAATCCCCTGCACTGAGAGATTCTGTTTCAGGAAAATTCCAAGAAGCAGTACTAGAAATTCATTCAGGGGCTGGGGATATGGGCTAGTGGCAAGAGCGCTTGCCTCGTATACATGAGGCCCTGGGTTCAATTCCCCAGCACCACATATACAGAAAATGGCCAGAAGTGGTGCTGTGGCTCAAGCAGCAGAGTGCTAGCCTTGAGCAAAAAGAAGCCAGGGACAGTGCTCAGGCCCTGAGTCCAAGACCCAGGACTGGCCAAAAACTTAAAAATAAATAAATAAATAAAAAGTAAAATAGAAATTCATTCGCAGAACAACTGTGGTAAAGCTGGGAAGGATCTTTCCTTTAAATTATTAAGACCCTGATGCAACAACTTATTCATATTTTTCATGTTTTAAATGTCCAATGTCAAAAGTATTCAAAGTTGATTAGCAGTACAAAGTTTCATGTTTCATTGCCAATTTGTTGAGCCCCAAAACTCTGCACAGAAAGTTCTTGTCGTGTGTGTGTGTGTGTGTGTGTGTGTGTGTGTGTGTGTGCAGTCCTGAGGCTTATACTCAGGTCCTAGGCACTGTCTCTGAGCTCCTCTGCTCAAGGCTAGCACTCTACCACTTGAGCCACAGCTCCCTCCCCACCTTTTAGGTGATTAATTGGAGCTAAGATTCTCAATGGCTTTCCTGATGGGGCTGGCTTTGAACCACAATCCTCAGATCCCACTCTCCTGAGTAGCTAGGATTAAAGGCCCCTCCTCAGGGCACCAGCTCTGTCATGGCTTACTTTTAAAATTGTTTTTTCAAAAACTTTCATGCTTTCCTTGTAAAACATACCTTGTAAGTTATCCACAAATTTTTGGCAATTGCATTAAAGAGACCAGTGGCCTTGGACTATAGAAAATTAATAGAAAAAAATGAGAATTCTATTTTATCTTTACTGCATTTTATGAAGTTTTTGCAATGTGAGTTAAAGCTTTAAATGAATGCAACCTCCTATGGCACAGTTTATTGCTCATCCCTGGCTTCTGTTGCTACTAAAGAGCTCTTGAATATGCTACAGATAGTTATTATTTATGTCTTATCTCTGGTATATTTTATGTCCGAATTCTATTGTTTCCCTGAGATTATAATCTATGGAAATTGGGACCTTATGTCTCTTTAGAGCGAAGTGAAACATATGGACTTCAGAAGATGGTGGCTCATTTGTGTAGTGAAAAATAGAAAGTAAGACTATATCCAAGTCTAAACATTTTAAGTCTTATTGTAATTACCAGTTAAGAAATGGAGTATTTTATAAAGGCTCTAAAGGTCTCTGCTGCCCCTAGAACGGGCCCACCCACTGGCACAAGCAGGCCTGGAGCTTCGGCGAACACCTGCTAGGGACCGCGGCTAAGGGCATCACATGGCCACGTCCACGCATCCCGGATTACTGTCACAGACAGGCTTGGCAGATGAGGGGGCGAGGGGAGGGAGAACAGGGAGGAGGACAGACCAGACCAGAGAGTAAAACTAAACAAGAATAAACAGGCTGGGGGTTTATTGATGTTTATTGGTTATTCGGTTTTCCAGGTAGAAGGGGGAAAAACCTTCTTTATTACATGGGTCTCTGTTACACCTTTACAGCAATCTAGTTGGTGAAGGATGAATTTAAATTAAAACATTCAATCCTCTCCTGACTTCACCAACCAATATTTCTTTCATAAATTTAAAACAGGGAAGCAGGAAAACTACCATGGAAAACAACGGCCAGGAATTCATACAAAGCAAGCGCTATCTTCACAAAAAGCTTCCATCCAAGATTAGTTTATTTGGCGCTTCATGTTCCCTCATAAACTGCAAAAACAAATGAAAAACCTGTACTCTCCCTCTCCCTCCCTGCCTCCTTCCTTCCCTCATTATGACCTCATCACTGCTTGCCCAGATTACACTCTAGAAACAGAGTAAGGAGATCTTAAAAGATGAAATTCGTTCTGGAAAACAGAGACAAAATACACACACACACACACACACACACACACACACACACACACACTTAGACGAAATGAAGCCAGAAGACAGGCTGTGGCTCAAGCAGTGCAGCACAATCAAGTAGAAAAGTTAAAGAACAGCACCCAAGTCCTAAATTCAATCCCTATTAACAGCACCCACACACAGAATTAAGATAAAAACAAACCACAGTTCAACACATGTTCACATGTCACAACTGTCATTTCCCAAGTAAACAGCAGAGGGCGCCCTAGCACTTGGGACAGCGCCAGAGAGCCCCACTCTGACTCTATGGACAATTTGCACAGATTCCTACTGATAATCTCTTGGGTGCCTTCTCATTGAAGCACTGAGGGAGTCACTGAGCATAGGACAGAGTCCAACTATTGGGGAAATACCTAAAGGTAGAACAAATGGGTCATAGCATAAGACATTTGTTTTAATTCTACAATGGCTTCCCAAATTTTTGACTGAGAATGTGGAAAGGAACTAAATGTAAAAGTCATTCCAGATCGCTTCTCGGCCTTTTGGCTAAGATCAAGTGTAAAAGTCATTCCAGAAGACTTGGCTAGTACGTAAGAGTGGCCAGGATTCAATAGCCAACCCTAAAATGTAGTTTAAAATGTAAAAATGGTAGAGGAACTCAGAACTACTGTGCACTTTCCTTACAAATACCAAGAATAAACTATGGAGCTTCAACAAGTAATTACATTTCTTTCCTTGTTCACATCTTTGAATTGTGTGTCTCTCAAGTCATTCAGTGGTTCATTATAAATTTATTGAATCTCTATACTTAGGAATTAACAGATGCTTTGGCTCTGGAGAGTTTGGCAGATTGTCTTGGAAATCTTAGCAGATTTATACTGATTTCCTTTGAAGCAGTTCAATTTATCAGACTTTTCTTTGATGGCTAGTGGATTTTCTGTCACCCACCATAGCACATACTAATCTCCAGGTTTCAGCTTTGTACAGCCCAAATATCACAGTGACCTTTCCTGACATCTTCTGTTTAGTCTCTGAAGCTTCGGTCGAGGCTACACGCTTATAGACTCCCTTGTGCAGGTGTGCTCCAGATGGACAGCATCTCCTTACAGCCAGATACTGAGAGTCTGCACCTCCATGTCTCCTGGGATGGACATGGCGAGCCTTTCTGCACAGATTCAGTCACCCTCCAACACCAGTGGCTTCCCACATGCCTTCATATACCCTAGGAACCCCATAGGTGAGCAGGCCCCCACAAGCAAGATGCCCCATGCTCTGTTGGCTGGTTGCAGCCATCTGGTGTGCCTTGAAGATCATGAGTTCAAGGCCACACAGTGAAACCCTCCCCCCCAAAAAACAAAAGAAAAACTTGTTCAACATCATTACCCATGAGGGAAATAAGAATCAAAACCACAAGACATCACTTCAGAAACAGGAAAAAAAATTATCAAATATTGGTGAGAAAATATGGAGAGGTGGACATTGTTCATAGAAATACAAAATTGTGCAGCAGCTGTGGAAAACAGTTTGCACATATGAAACAAAAGCTAAAACTTGAATTTCCATAGAATCCAGCAATTACATTCCTACATATACTGATACAAGTGAAAACATTCACACAGAAATGTGTGGGTATATAAATGTTTAACACCATGATGCACAACAGCAATTTGATGGAAACAAGCAAAGTATCTAAGACAAATAGACACACAACATGGACATTGTGCATCACTAAAGTGTTCAAGTCCTTCTGTATCATGTGAACTTTACTTGAATCTTTGAAAAGATTGCATTCCCATAATACTCTTAGGATGAATTCGCTTCCCATTGTTACTCATATCTGACACAAATGAGATTCTTTCTCCCTCTACAAATTATGGAACCAATAACAAAACCAAGAGATGGTTATACAGTGATGGAGAGTTTATTCTTCAGCCAGAAAATAGGGGAAATCTGTGGGAGAAACAGAGCCCCGTTTCTCATCTAAGAGATGGGGTCCTTTTAAGACTAAGGTCCTTTTAAGACTAAGAGACATTTTAACTGAGTAGGATTGTTCATAACCTTTTTCCTGGAAATGAGTAAACAGACAGTCCACGTGGCAGCCTTTATGGCTAAAATGTGTGTGGCCACATCTCCTTCTGCATCCTGCCTCATGGCAGCAAAGGAGGCCACAGGTGTCTGTGTGGCTGCATATGTGGGGATCTTGTCTGAAACAGAGCACTGGCTAACACAGGATAACTGCTAGAGGTTAAGAAGTCATTTGCCTGGTGACACCATGGTGCCACCTCAGCATAGCTTACAAGTCCCTCCACAGCCTAGTGCTACCTGGAGCACGGCCAGCCGGAGTCTGCATTTTTGTGTCCCAGACACCTTGTTTACTCAGCTCCTAACATAAACCTAGTGACCATCTTTTCATACTAGGTCCTTGTCACCTTCTCCCTGATGCCTCCTCAGATGACTGTGATTAGTGCTCAGTATCCCTGACCTACAGTGATGCCAACTTCAGAATAGTTTCTGATGGTCATCATCTTTTTTTTTTTTTTCTCATAATATTGTCTTTAATTACCTTAAGTCTTATGGCCACACAATTTACAAATTATCTCAATCCTTTTCTCTAAGAAGTTGGCAAAAGCACCACTATCAAGCACACATACATAATAGTTCCACAAAAACTGTGAATAGCTGCATAAAGAAAATCCTGATTTATAACTTTGTCTTAGTATTCAAAAATAAAGTTGGTATTGTATCTATCACAGTCACTTTTAAAAGCATCTGAATTTACAGACCAACTGTAAAATGTGAGAAGTGCTAAATAATCTTTATTTGACATTTATACATAAGCCACACTAAAATATATTTCAGTAAGTAAAAGGCAGATTTCAGAGACAGGGAATTCTAATTAAATTGGCTTAGTCAAGACCAAAAATAAAGACATTGCTTCCGCTTCTTCAACTACTGCCTCTAACAAGTTAATGATCACAAATTCAAACAGGTTAATTTTGCTTGATTATCAGACAGCGAAGGGATTTCCCCCCGTGTTTAAAAGATGTTCTCATAATTAGCTATATAAATCTGAATATAAAACCAATCTGACAGATTTGGAGATGGTATAACTTGTTGAAAAATTGAACATTAGTAAGTCCAATCATATCACAGAAAGGGGAACAAATGACAGTATTTTTTTAAAAAAAAGATCACATTCACTTAACCATAAGCCAGTTTTACTTAAATCAGGACTGCCCAAAAATATTCTGCCAGCCATTCATGATATGAAATCTGGTATTAGAGATCAATTGAATTATGTACACATTAAAAAGCCATGAGACATTTGTTTTGCAATAAATAAATAAGGCAGTGGCTATTACTCATTTGTAGCTTTTCTGAGGTAAGCTATCAAGTCTGCCCTTTCTCCCTTCTTCTTAATGCGCACGAATATCATTTTTGTTCCTGGGATGTAGTTTTTGGGATTCTCCAAGTACTCCATCAGTGTATCCTCTCCCCAGGTGATTCCTTTGTTCTTATTGCCATCTGTGTAAGTAAATCCAGCTGCTTGACCTGTGTTCCGACCAGACCATGGCGATTAGGCCCAGTCTTGTGCTTGCCTCCCTTTTCAACGGCGTGGCACTGGGCACACTTCTGAACAAAAATCTTCTTGCCTTTCTCAACATCACCCATTTTAAATTCACTCCTCCGTCGCTACTACAGCAGACAGCAGCTCGAAAGCCAGACATCCCGCTCTCTGCAGTCATCATCTCTTGATAAGTGGAAATCAGTGTTCTCTCATCATCAACCATGGGCAAGTGTCCTGCTCAAAAAATAAAAACCTGGGGCTGGGGATATAGCCTAGTGGCAAGAGTGCCTGCCTCGGATACACGAGGCCCTAGGTTCGATTCCCCAGCACCACATATACAGAAAACGGCCAGAAGCGGCGCTGTGGCTCAAGTGGCAGAGTGCTAGCCTTGAGCGGGAAGAAGCCAGGGACAGTACTCAGGCCCTGAGTCCAAGGCCCAGGACTGGCCAAAAAAAAAAAAAATAAATAAAAAAAAAAATAAAAACCTCACAACAACCTGCTATGTGTTTACTCCCACGTGTAGAAGGGAAGATGAAGTCCAGGTGAAGTGACCCCTGATCCTGTAATTGCTGAGCCTCTTAGTGCTCTGCTGGATATAGGAAAGACCACAGGCCTGGAATGGGCCTGGGGTTCTCCATATGGAACAAAAATACAGTAGTCACTGCTGCCTCCCTCTGATTCTGGAGGAGTCGGCCTGGTGAGAGAAAGGATCCAGTTCTCCTGGGGCAGGCAGACAGAGAGCTTCCCACCTCCCCTGCCCCCCCCCCCATACTTGCCCTCTGCTGCCAACACATCATCCTCTGAACTCAGGAACCCCTGGGTGGGCAGGACCAGTGCCTTCCTTCTCATCCAGGCCTGAGGACTGCCAGGGGTGCACTGGCTATAGGTAAGTAGTGTGCTGGCCACCCAGGTTCCTGGCCAGGAGTTCCTGGCAGGCTGTAGAAAGGCTCTGTCGGCCCCTGCCCAGGCCTGAAGCAGATGACAGGGTGCAGGTAAGGATTCAGGCAGCATTCTGGGACCCACTCTGACAACAGCAGCCTGCTCTTCTCTAGGAAGCTCTTTTCATGTCCGAATCCACTGCTGAAATGTCACCAATACCCACAAGATTCTATATTTACAGGTGTTTTAGGATAGTCCCTTATCAAAGTACTTCAAGGAAGACAAGAAAGACCCCAGATGGAGAGTTGCCCATGGCCTTCTAGAATCAGAAACAGAAAGTGGATACCTACCCCAGTATACATACAGGACAGGAAACAAAGTCAGGATCCTTCTGTGGGGGCATGTGAGGCCCTGCCACAAAAAAGGAAACTGGTCCCTCAGATTACCAGCAACTCCACCAAATGTTCTTCACCGACTGAACCCTCCATCACTGTACTGCTCTTAAGAGGTGATCCACACAGAACCAGACCACCCAAGGGTCGGGGTCACCCTAGCAAGTGCCATATTACCGTAGGGAAGAGTACAGGGTCTTTAAACAGGATGACACAGTCCAGAGGCAATCACAACCCTATCCTCACAGACCCCTGGGAGGGAAGTGTCCAGAGTCAGCGACTCCCCAGGGAAGGGGACCCCTGGGATGGAGGTGTGCTGGGTCAGTGAGTCCCCAGGTGATTTATTTGTATATGGAAAACATGTTTTGGGATTTAAGTGCAAAACGAGAATCAACTCAGTTATTCTTTCCTGCCTTGCAGCTAGTCACAAGTGTGCCATTTGCATGGATCAGCAAGCAAGCTTTCCACTCCAATCATACTCAGGTGGGAGTCCCAGGATAATCCACAGACTTCCAGCAGAGCACTGCATGATGTGAACAGATGTGTTGAACAGCTTCCTCATGACTTTGGAATGTAAGGAATGCATTCTGTTGTGGCTGAGACAGCCATCTGCAAAAGGAGCTGCTCTAAGTCTTTACTCACAGAGCTTCCACTGAGGTTCAAAGCCTCTGCACCAAAAAGGCAAAAAAAAAAAAAAAAAAAAAAAAAAAAAAAAAGTCCTCCTGGAACAGGTGGAGAAGAAAGCTGGGAAGAAAGTAAATAAGTAATAAGTAAATGCACCTTTGGAAAAGACTCATGTGATGATGAAATAAAGGCTTTATTTTACTGTGCCTTTTGCTTATTTTGACTGAAATGGTACCATTTCTCACCTCATCCAGAGAATAGGACAAACACACTGCAAATACAATTTCATGCAATTCAATTATTACCGCAATGCTTCTCTATCACCTAAAACACATACCTTAGAGAAAGTTTTCTTAGAAAATGTATTTCAACAACAGATGTTCAAGGAGGGACTCCTTAAAAGGTCAGCCTTAGTAACAACATATTCAATAAGTAGTCGACAGATCAGACTTTTAACAACAGGTGTATCTATCAGCCTACAAAACACAATCAATCTATATAGACAATTTAAATATTTAGAGGAAGATCAAAGGAGCATTGGATTTATACCTACATGTTGTCTATAGTGGCTTGAGAAGGTTTTTTAGAGAGGAAAGTCTGTCTTTTCCTTTCCACAGCCACTGCAGCAAGCACTAGTGGTGGTGGTAGGGGTTCTACCCATGAATGGCAGCCCTTGCTGCTGGCTTGAGCATCCTCTTCTGTCTTGAGGAGGGGGCTTTGAACTCATGATCCTTGAAGGTCTCCATCTTTTCTTGGCATCATGAATCTGGAATTACTTTGCTAAGGGACCATCCTAAAATGTCAGTTATTGACCCGTTAATGTCATGTAATCATCATTAGAACTGGTTTATAGCTAATTCACTATTTGATGCACATGTTATGGGCTTAGTGGTGATATCAGATAGTTCCCATTTCCACAGAACATCCTTCCTTTGGGAAGGACCCTAAAATCCTAGATCCACTGTGTCCCCTATACTGCACTGAGTTCATGGGGCACAAAGACAGAAAGATACATAACCTTATCTTCACGGTGTCACAACACCCTGACCTCCTGTTTGAAGACAGAAACAAGAGTCAGTTTGTCCTGCTACCAGCCTGCTAGGCAGCAATGCAAAAGATAAGGTTGAAATGACCACCAGACAAGTACCACAATGGGACACGGAGGATACTGGGGACACACCAGGGCACAGGTAAGCCAATTGGAGAACTGGGATTGTTTATGGTGTGTGTTGGGGAGGGGGTGTCCCAAAAGGTTGTGCAAGTGCCAGCCAGACTGATGGGCATCAGGGAATTCAGAGAATGTTGAGAGGAGAAGAAGGATAATAATGAATGATGAGATACAACAGGAGGCTCAGCAGCAGGGGTGGTCATGCAGGCCATTCCAAGCCTAACATTCACCCTGTAACAACAGTAGGACTAGCTTCTAACAAAACTGGGGATGGGGCATATTTGGTATAAACTGCCATCCCCGCCATTGGTACTTTGACTAATGTGAATTCTTGTCCAGGATGCAATGCTCAAGGTGTTCTTTCAGCTGTAACTAGTCAGAATCCTTCCAGGATTCTCTGACAGTAGATTCAATACAGTGGAAATTTGAGTTGAACACTGTGGGCACTTGGCTTTAAGTAATAAGAAAAAGGACTCTACAAACTAAGTGGATATTTTGCATTTATAATTTTACTTCAATTTTGTATCTTAAAAAACATTTTAGGGACTTTTACACCAAAGTATCCTCTTCAAAGAAAAAAATAATAAGATTCTCAGCACAATTTCATTTTATGTCTACAGATGAGTCGTCATCATTTACATTTCTTTGAAGTGTTGAGGAACCCCAGGGCAGAGCAGACTGCTATTTATTTTTGTTGGTTTCACAGCAGGCTGACTTTTCCTGGCCTTTATCTCTACTCAGGGACCAAGAACAAAAGCCACATGGGTCTGCACACAAGAATGTCAACAGAAATCTGCAAATTTAGGTTCCTAAAATCTGTGAGTGGCAGAGAGTGGAAGTGGGAAAAACGAACAGAAAGTGGACATTAATCTAGGCATAGTGGCGCACATCTGTAATCCTAGTACTCAGGAGAATAAAGCAGGAGGATTACAAGTTTCAGGACAACCTCAGCTACAAAGCAAGAACATAATAAGAAAGAAAGAGGGCTGGGAATGTTGCTTAGTGGTAGAGAGTACTTGCCTAGCATGCAAGAAGCCCTGTTCAATTTCTCAGTACCACATAAGCAGAAAAAGTCAGAAGTGGCACTGTAGCTCAAGTGGTAAAGTGCTAGCTACCCTTGAGCACAAAGAAGCTCAGGGACAGGTCCCAGGACCTGAGTTCAAGCCCCAGGACTGGCACCAAAAAAATAAAAGGAAAGAGCGAAGAGATAGAAGGGAGGGAAGGAGGAAGATGAAGAGAAGAAAACAAGGAAGGAAGAAGAAAAAAGAAAGAGAAAATATGAGAATGTACACTGACTTCTTTAGAAGGTTCACAGGTTTCCCAAAGTGCCAAGTCAGAGATGTTCAGACAAAGGGTGAAGAGGCAGCCTTTGTCTCATTCAAGAGAGTTTTATAGACAGGTGAAAGTGGTTCATGCCTATAATCCTAGCTATTCAGGAGGCTAAGACCTGAAGTTCACAGTTCAAGGCCAACCTGAGCGGAAAAGTCCATGAGATTCTTATTGCCAATTAATGAGCAAAAAGCTAGAAGTGAAGACGTGTCTCAAGTGGTCAAGTGTCATCCTTAAGTAAAAAAGCTAAAGGATAGACCCAGGCCCTAAGTTCAAGCCCCAGTACCAGCACAAAAAGAAAAGAAAAAGTGTATCCAAGTGCTGCTATCCTTCCTCATAGCAGAAGCAGTGCAGCCATAGACATACCTACCAAGCACTTGTGGCACCAGCTCCCAGAACAAGGCACAAATCACCACTGTGTTTACTTGATTATTTGCTGTGAGTCTAGCAACAACTCAGTGTTCTGGGCAGCTATGTAGCTTCTCTTTAGGAGTAAAAACACAGGATTCGGTGTCAATATGTTTCATTCATACCTTCATGCTAGGAACTGCTGGCTCTTGAAGCCTCTTGGCCTGTCCACTGCTATGGTTCTTTTAGGCTCTGCTGTATAAAGACTCAGAGGCACACCCATTGCTCAGAGACCCTTGCTCTATGTGCCTGTTAATGTGGCCTCCTTTTCCTCTAGTCATTTATTTATTTGTTTGTTTGTTTGTTTATTTATTTTTGTTGGTCATGCTCGGTCATGGGGCTTGAACTCTGGGCCTGGCACTGTCCCTCAGCTCCTCAGCTCAAGGCTAGTACTCTATTACTTGAGCCACAGCACCACTTCCAGTTTTCTGGTGACTAATTGGAGATGAGAGTCTCATGGGCATTCCTGCCCGGGCTGGCTTTGAACCATGACCCTCATATCTCAGCCTCCTGAGTAGCTAGGATTACAGGTGTGAGCCACTGGCGCTGGGCTGTTCTAGACTTTTCTTTCCCCTTGAAGAAGGTACTGAGGGAGAAAAAGGTGACATCTGACACTGATACATGGTAACAGCAGATACACAGGTATTTCCTGGTGGAGGAGCTACTCTAAGATCAGAAAGCATTAAGTGTTCAGCCTTCATAACAATCTTATGAGGTTGGTGAGAAAACTAAGACAGAGGCTGCCCTGAACTGAGATCCAACCCAAGTATTACCTGTACGCCCCACTTTGGCAGGTTACTTCAGCCTACTCTGAAAAGGACCTCTTACCAGTTTCTTTTTTTTTTTTTTTTTTTTTTTTTTTGGCCAGTCCTGGGCCTTGGACTCAGGGCCTGAGCACTGTCCCTGGCTTCTTCCCGCTCAAGGCTAGCACTCTGCCACTTGAGCCACAGCGCCACTTCTGGCCGTTTTCTGTATATGTGGTGCTGGGGAATCGAACCTAGGGCCTCGTGTATCCGAGGCAGGCACTCTTGCCACTAGGCTATATCCCCAGCCCATCTCTTACCAGTTTCTATTGGGCTGTGAGTCCATGAAAAACTGAAGGCAAATGAGAAAGCCTAGGTAAGCAGAAACAGCAGCTCAGTCAGGAAAATTAGGACATAGAAGGACTTGGGAAAGGGAAGCTGAAGGCAGAGGATAGAAGGGAAAATGTCTAGGTCATCTAACCTTCCATATGCCAGCTCTGCCAGGAACCAAGTACAAGGCAGCATAAGGCTCTGAGGTAAGAAATAAGGAAGACTCTCATTTGGTCTGGGTATTGTAGCACACTTGTACTCCCAGCTATTCAGAAGGCAGAGGTAGAATCATGAGTTCAAGGCCAGCCCAGGCACAGCTAGCAAGTTCCTATCCCCAAAACAAAAAAGGATAGCTGTATGCCAATGGCTCATTCTTGTAACTCTAGTTACTTGGGAAGTAGAAATCAAAAACACCATGAATCTAGGATAATTCAGAGCAAAAAGCAAAAAAAAAAAAAAAAAAAAAAAGTGCCCAACACTCATCTTAACAGTAACAGTCCTGAGTACAGTGGCATCATCTAGCAATGGCAGGGACCATAAATAGGAGGCCTACAGTCCAGGTTAACCCAGGCCAAACAAATTTTAAAAAGCAACTCACAGCATAGGAATAGACAATGGAGCTCCAAGGCTAAGTAAGTAGTGCCTGAAACAATTTAAGGCTAATACAATTTGAGGACTGAATTTTTTTTTTTTTTTTTTTTTTTTGTCAGTCGTGGAGCTTGAACTCAGGGCCTAGACACTGTCCCTGAGCCCTTCAGCTCAAGGCTAGCTCTCTACCACTTGAGCCACAGCGCCACTTCTGGCTAATAAAATCTGAGAGGAAAGAGTCAGTGGGTCCCTCCAACAGAGGTGTGTGTGTGGAGGGGTCCTTCCTGATGGATGGTTTTGAGTGGCAGCTGTGCTTGCATAACTATCTTCCAAATGTACATGTCCATTCCCAAAGTGCATCCTGTTATAATGTTACTAATAATATGCACCGCATAAGCATGAAGTCTTAATTAGAGGTTTCTCCTGAAAGTTCACCTAAGGACAGCTACGTACAACACTGTCCATGTGAGATTTAGAGATTCTTATTTTGCTGAGCAAGCACCTTTATTATCAGATTATCTAGTCTTCAGGATATTTATCAGTACTTTAGGATAGTCATGAGGCAGGGAGTGGTCATGGCATCCATGGACCCAGTTCTATCTGCCTGCCTCAGCATGACAGTAAAGGATATAAGTAGAGGCCAAATGCACTCTGATTCAGTAGGCTCCATTAGCAATTGACAATTTGAGTGATTCTTTTTTGCTACATAGCTTCAACTGTAGGCTTGTTTTCATTTTGTTGTTGTTGATCATAGGGCTTGAACTCAGGGCCTGGGCCCTGTCCTTGAGCTCTTTTGCTCAAGGCTAACTCTCTACTATTTTAAGCCACAGTTCCACTTTCAGTGTTCTGGTTGTTAATTGCACATAAGAGTCTCACAGAAAAAAAAAAGTGTCTCATAGACTTTTCTGCCAGGGCTGGCTTTTAATCATGATTCTCATATCTCAGCCTCCTGAGTAACTAGGATTATAGACATGAGCCACCAGTGCTTCCCTAAAATGTAGTATTTACTTCAGAGTTTGATCAGACACAGGGCAGCCTACTCCAGGCCAGTCACAGCTACTAAGAGTATAGACAAGGCATCCCCATTCCAGGCTAGTCACAGCTACTGTGAATAGATCAAGGGCAGCTCACCATAGGCCAGTCACAGCTACTATATGAGTAGATCCAGTCAAACTACAGGCCAGTCACCGCTACTATGAGTAGATACAGGGCAACCTACTCCAGGCCAGTCATAGCTACTAAGAGTACATGCAAGACATCCCCATTACAGGCCAATCAGAGATAGTATGAGTAGATCCAGGGCAGCCACCACAGACCAGTCACAGCTACTATGAGTAGATACAAGGCAGCCTCACTCTGGCCAGTCACAGCTATTATGAGTAGATATACTTGGTCTGACAACCTCTTTCAAGTTCATCTACTATTTCCTGTTCTGCTTCGCTGAAAATGAGCTTTTGGCATCAGACACCTGCATTACCCCAACCCTGCCATATGCTCACAACCACAGGGAGACTATTAAAGGGCCATCTGGACATGAGCAGAGGTATCCCCTTCACAGATGGGGATTTGAGAATCAGCAGTAGCAGGGAATAAACATGGGGATCTCTCCAGGTCACTGTGCCACAGATTGCTGAGACGAAGACATTTTGTAAAATTGTTCTTCCCACTGTGCTTAATTTTCACAAAACCTGATTACAGGAATCCATATTCATGACAGGATTTTAAAGGACATATAAAATAATGAGAAGCCCCTTGTAATCCCATCTATGAGGTAACTAACCAGGTTAACCAGGAGAGATTTCCTTAGCCTGGCATTGAAATTCCTCACATCACACAATGCCCACCTCATATTCCTGGACATGCTAGGCAGGGTACTCAGGGTCTAGATTCTAGACTCTAGAGAGCAGGGCATATAGCTGGGAAAGCATGTCTAGCTCATAGCCTTCCTCACGAAGGGGGTTGCTCTATGTAGCTCTCCAGCATGCAGTGTAAGGAGACTAAAGTGTCTTCACCCTTCCTGCCTTCTGGACTTGTGTAGCCAGAGGGTGGTGCAAGGCAGTAAGTAACAGCCTCTTGGTTCATTTGTCTAATTTATCTCTTTCTACCCCCAACTCAACCCTAATGCCTAATATTATAATACCTGTGAAACAAGATGAGGCTACCACTTCCAAGATGTGAGCAGGAGGCAGAAGCAAAGACCTTGTCCAAAGGCCAGCAAACCAGATGCTTAGGTCTCTCAGATCTCTGCCTCACACTGTGAGGATAGCAAGTGAGAGGGTTGTTGAGCGTTCTCCTGGCTGCAGAGGCTCGGGGCCTGGATTATCCAAGAGTGGACAGAAGGTTCTCGAGCCTTGATTGGTTAATCAAGCAGAAGAGAGCATCCTCCTAGGAGACAGGGTGAGGGAAGAGCCAGGATCCAGAGCTTTGGGAAGCTGGCACTACCATGGCAAAGCTAACATTTAGGCTGGGTCCCTCTTCATAATGAGGGCTGTCTTGTGCATTGTCCCAATCCTCAGCAGCATCTCTGGCCTCTTCCAGCTGGTAGCACACCCTCCCTTCCTGATAGTGGATACTTTCAGATGCTGCAAGTATCTTCAAATGGAGGGGAGTGCTTAAGAACCACTGTACACACCACATATGGCTGCTCATGTGGCTTCCTGTGGGCTGCCACAGGTGTCACCCACACATGCACACTGGCTCACTTGCTAGTCAGGCTTCCATGGCTGGCAACAACTTCTCTATTACAAGCAGCCCCACAGAGCACTGAGGACTGGCTCCCAGCAACTCTTAAGTCTGACTTCTCCTGTAATATGAAGGCTCTTAAATTTTTTTAAAAACTTTTGTGTGTTTCTCTATTTGAAAATCTGGAAACTTCAGATTGCCAATCTCCTTTCTTTCTGATGACAATTTTCCCAGTTACCATCACGCGGCCTACTGTTACTCATCTTTTGGAGACTCGAGACGTAAGATATGTATTCTACAGGGTGTGTACTCATTTACTACAGTGAGATTGCTTGCTTGCTTGTGACAAAGTCACACTCAAAATCCTGCTTCAGCCTCCTGAGTGGTTGAAAGTATAGGTATGTACCACTATGCCCAGCTATGATTCCCAGTTTTTGGACAGACTCTTTGAAGTAGTGGCTTGAGGAAGATTAGGCCCCACTAGTGAGGCCTCTGTCTCAAACTGTAGGGAGTAGCTTACATCTCTGCAGTTGGACTGTAAAAAAAAAAAAAAAGGGTTTTCACAGGCATACTGTGGCTACACACATGAAAACTGGCTCAGGCATCATCAGCTTCCTCCTACTGCTGACTACTCCTCAAGCCAAGCAGGTCCTGTGAGGAACATGTGGTTAGGAACCAGGTACACACCTTCTGGAATGTCACTGTGCTCTTAGGTCACCTAGGAGACTTGTTCAAATGTAGCTGTGATTCAGCAGGCCTCAGTGAGGGCTGCTGAGAAGCTTAGCGAGCATGTCAGCCTCAAACCTCACTCAGAGCTCCAGAATTCAAGAAACTGTCTCTCTCCCATCAGTCTGCCTAAGAAGCCAGTTGGGAGTTACTTGAAACTTAAGAGTCTCCTCACTCCAGAACCCTGAGCATGCTTGGTCTCTCATTTCTAACCCTCCTCAGAAAGCTATTAATCACTTGATTTTCTTTAAAGATCTGGGATGGAGCTCCAGAGCCTCTTCCAACTGCAAAACAAAGTTCCCATTGGGGTGGGCAGCTTGCAGTCAGTGGCAGGCCTGTGACTTTTCACAAGCCCAAAAGGTTACATTCAGTTTAGACTGCTTTCCTTCAAAGAAAGTCAGCACTTTACTCAGGCTGCTTGCCAAATGTGTACCTCTTGGCATTTTTGTTTGCAGGTTTACTTCACATGTGCCTATTTAGGATTTTGTCTACCTATCTGGTATTTTGGAAAGCTGAGTGTTTCTCTTAAGAGCAGATATTGTGATTCTGACCCTTTGTTGCCACAGTCTTTGGCACATAACTGGATAAATAAAGTGTATGAAAATCACATTTGGGGGAATATAACTTGGCAAACTGTACCAAAGGCTTTAGAGATATATGTACGTCATGGCCTAGTAATTCCATTAAGAGTTAATTTTTAAAGAAATAACCAGAAATTAGTTTCAAAACACATCATTATATAAAGGGCAAACAGTGGAGATACCTTTTACTACCCAGTAAAATAGGTCAATTATTAATTATGTTTGTAGTCATACATTCGGCTTTCCAAATGTGTTTCCTCTGACTAATTAATGAAAATGTCCACTATCCAACTCATAGTGAAAAAACAGATTGCAGGGCTATGAATATGGACTAGTGGCAAGAATGCTTGCCTCGTATACATGAAGCTCTGGGTTCAGTTCCCCAGCACCACGTATACAGAAAACGGCCAGAAGTGGCGCTGTGGCTCAAGTGGCAGAGTGCTAGCCTTGAGCGGGAAGAAGCCAGGGACAGTGCTCAGGCCCTGAGTCCAAGGCCCAGGACTGGCCAAAAAAAAAAAAAAGAAGCCAGGGACAGTGCTCAGGCCCGGTGTCCAAGGCCCAGGGCTGGCCAAAAAAATGGTCATAATTTTACAGTATATAGGAATATATTCAGAAAAATAAACAAGGATAAAATATACCCAAAGGTTGGCAGACTTGATTGCTGAGGGACATGATCGCATGATTTCACTTTTATTTCACTATTTGTGTTCTCCAGGCGTCTTTCACTTTATGGTAAATTTAAAAGTACTTACCTAATAAATTGCAAAAACGAATACAATATTTTGTAACAGTTTTTAAAGCCTGTGTGTCCTGCCTTTCTAACTTCTTCACAAGCTCCTCAGGGGCCAGGTGGCGTCTTTGGTTCCTTTCACCCTTTCTGACCTGTAATAAGTTTTCACTGATGTTGCTGTCATTCTCAAGAGTCTGGCTTCTGATTGGATCTACAGAGAGGTGCTTTCTCACCCTCTCTGGTCCTTCTCCTATGACCTATTGGATTGCTTAGAAAGTCTCCATCAGTGCGGACAGGTTGGCGATGCTCAGCGGTCAGGCCTTGGTTTTCTTAGCATTCTCAATCAAGACAAAGGCAAGACAACAGCCTTTGCGGGCCATCCGCCGAGTCAAGAATAAAAACCAAAATTTAAAATCACCTGCCCAGGGCAAGTCGGAAATGGTTCTTTACCTTAGCTCCGAAATCACGGAGAGGAATGCGCGTGACGAACACTGATCCTCCTGGGATCCTGCGGGGCGCGGGGAGGCGTGGCGGGGGCGTGGTTCGGGATGCAGGGGCGGGGCGCTGGGAGGCGGCGCGGGAGGCGTGGCGGGGGCGTGGCTCTGGAGGCAGGGGCGGGACGCGGGGAGGCGTGGTGGGGGCGTGGCTCAGGAGGCGGGGCGGGGCCGTGACTCGGGAGGCAGGGGCGGGGCGCGGGAGGCGGGGCAGGGGGAGGCGGGGCAGGGGGAGGCGGGGCAGGGGGAGGCGGGGCAGGGGGAGGCGGGGCAGGGGGGAGGCGGGGCAGGGGGGGGCAGGACGGCGCGCGCTCCTCCCAAGCGCGGCCCCAGGAGTACCGGAGGCGCGCGGCCAGCTCAGCTCCGGCCCGCCGCACGCAGAAGCCGCTGGGCACCCTAGTGAGCGCGGGCCGGGGGCTGGCGCCCGGGTCCCGGGAGGACGGCCAGGAGCTTCGCCCCTAGAGTCGTTCTGTGGCCCACGAACGGCGAGGGCGAAGGTGAGGCAGAGCGGGGCCGAAACCATGAACCGTAGTTTCCACAAGTCTCAGACCCTGCGCTTCTACGACTGCAGCGCGGTGGAAGTCAAGAGCAAGGTGAGCCCCGGGGCCCGGCCCCGCTTCGGAGCCCCTTCCCCGGCGGATGAGCGGGGCGCCCTGCGGAGGGGCTGGAGCCGCGTGGGGGCGGCGGGTGCCGGGACAACTTTCGAACTCGGGCGCCCCGCGCCTCTGCTCGGGGCTGCGCGAGGACCCGGGGACGCGCTCGGGTCTCCAGCCGTCCTTCCCGCGCCCCGCACTAACACAAAGCCTGGCTGGCCAGGAGGGGCTCTGGGGAGGCCGGGGGATCCGACCGGCAGTGCTCGCTCGGGACCTACTCCCGGAGCTGCTCTTTTGTTCCACGAGCGAGTGGTGACTCGGGCGCGCCACACGCCGGAGGGGAGGGCGGCGTTTCCGGGGCGATCAGGGCTGGGGGTTGCTTCGATGCGAGGCCGTGGTGGGGCCTCCAGTGGCCTGGGATGAGGGAGGGCCCCGACCACGCCACCTCCTTGTTATCCTTGGGACTGGCTGTCGGCTCCCGGGGCAGGGCCGCAGTCCTGCCCCCAGACCCAACCTAGCGCTGGTACCAGGCCCCATGAGCGCCCTCAGCCCAGACCCCTTAGGCCTGCCCCTGGCCTAAATCAGCCATCGCCACCCCCTCCCCCGCACGCCCCTACACAGACATCTCTCCCAGGAGCACCCCCAGCGTAGACTCCCAGGCTCCGGGGGCGCCCCCGGCCCAGACACGGGCGCGTCCATACCCCGACCACTACCCACTACCGGGCGCGCCCCAGGCCCAGACCCAGACCCCCCCTGGCACGCCCCGGTCCCTCCCGCCGCCAGCACTCTGGCGGAGCGTGCCCGGACACGCGGGTCTCCGTGCGCGTCTGGGTAATTGGCCGATAGGATCTGGCGCTTCTGCCCTTTGCGGGGGAGGTTCCTTCACTACTGACACTTTTGCCTGGGAGGGTCTAAGTGGAGGACCCCCCCTCCCCGCCAGCTGAGAAGGAGCTTCAGTTTCTTGAGGTCCTGTAGGAAGGGTTTCTCCAGCCCTTTTCTGACTACTGCCTGGGAGCCAAGTGGACCTGTGGCTCCCTGATCTCAGTAAAGCCAGGAATAGCCGAGCTGCCAGATGGGTGGGAAAAAGGCCAGGCCACCCTGACCACTCACCAGGGTCCTGACCTGCCCTGACCCTGTCCCAGTGTCTGAGGACAGGATACCCTTCTGGTCTACTGACCAACTCAAGGCGATCCTTTTGTGTAGGACTTTCAAGGAAGGAGTCTGCAGAGGATGGAGAGGTCTAGGTCCTAATGCAGGGGACCATTTCAGGCCCATTGCAGTGAATTGAGGGATTCCATCTCATCATGGGAGGAGGCGATATTTTTCTGAATTCCTCATTTCTAGTAAAATCCTATCCTTCTCCAAATCAACCCATATCCTCTCTGGAGCCAGGAGTACCCCAAGCCCTTAAATCCAATTCAGTCATGGATTATGAAGGAAAGACCTACAAGCACAAATTAAAGATTGAAGTAATTGATCTCTTTAATTCCACACAGTAGCCAATAAGAATGAATTTTATTTAATTTTCTTTAAACTTTTCATTTTGAGATCGCTGAGATTCACAAGCAGTTGTGGGCGAGAATGTAGAGATCCAAGGATACTGGATGGTGACACCTTATGTGACTATCACTGTGTCATATATGTAGAATACCCACCGCGGATGCAACCAGAGTACTGTGTACTCAGTGTAGGTCTTGCACTTGTGTGAGCACTAGCACAGTCAAGGTTCAGAGCCATTTTTCATCATGTACTTGGGTGAGCACTAGCACAGTCAAGGTTCAGAACCATTCATCACAAGGGTCCCTCCTGATCCATTGCAGAAGCTACTTTAACTGTGGATTGATTAGTATTAAACACTCTCCTCTGCTGCTCAGTAGCCAGGTGCAGCACTGTGCTGCAGCAAGGACAGGTCTGGAGGAAATGGCCTCACTAGGCTTCCCCCTGCAGTTTGGGGCTGAGACTGTGCAAACTACTGGGGCTGAGAGAAGGGGTCTGACTTTACCTCCTGAACTTTAGTGTACCTACCACCTTCAACTTCATTCAACAGAGAGGTGCCACCACACATATCCATAGCTTTGACTTCAGGTGTAATGAATGCCGTCCTGGAGGTAAATGGCAGAGCCAGAGTTTTGCCTGAACTTGGTAAGGTCACAGGGACCTAAACACAACTGTATTGGTTGTTACATACATCCTTCGTGACAGGGCCTAACCTACTGCTTGTCCAAGATCTCCACATGGCTTTTGATCTGTTTACCTCCAAAAATGAAATGAAGCAAGGAATGTGAGGCATATTAAAAAATGCAGAGTGCCACAGCCATGGGAGTTCAGTACTTCAGACGAGGTTTTGGTGGCATTTTCAGATACCTGATCGGAAAGGTCCTTTCAGAATTGTCATTACCAATCTACCACAGACAGTTCTTGAGCAGCTGTGTGTGTGCTGAGGGGACAGGAACTTGTGTGCTCACTCCTGCACACAGCCCCAAATGTCCTTCATCTCAGCAACTCATTTCTCCCACAAACCAGCAATGTGCACTTCTGTTACCTGGTTTGGGTTGCTCTTCCCACCAATCTTTGGTTTCTGCCCCTCTTCTCATAAGACCTGCAGCCAAGACTGTGCAGGTGGATAAAGGAAGGTATTTCAGGTTGGAGAAGAAGAAAATATGCCTAGGCCACCATGAAATGGTAGCAGGAAGGCCAGTGGGCAGAGTAATGGAGATGGTTGTTCCTTTGACAAGATGGAAAGCTTCTGTCATTAGAGTCAGTAAGACCTTTCACTCAGTATCATCAGTCCTACAGTTATTTGTTTGTGCTTAAAAGACCTAAAGGATCCCCAATCCTGCCATTTCAGCCATGTCGCAACCCCAGAGTCAAATGCATTATTGCCTCAAGTTGTTTTCCATGTTCTGTGGTATCATTCCACACCTGACTTGGCTTGTGTACCCCTAAACCAGGGTTTGTGGTTTTCCCTACCTGATTATCTCTTTAAGACTCAACCTCCAAGCCAAGGTCTCTCTGCCCAGCTCTTCTCTGCTCCTCTGTGACATCTGTCTCGATGCTTGTGATAGACTCTTCCTTGGGGCAAGATCAGGGTTACAGGGCTCCATGTGCCTGTAGTATCTATGAGAATAACATACCAAAGGTTTTCATCCTGCTATATCTCCCTGTTTAGGTAGTATTGGGGCACAAAGAGGGTAATTCTCATGACAATTCTCCTGTTCCCAGGCAAGCCAACATTAAATGTTGCTTTGTGGACTTCTGATAGTTCTACACATTGATACACGCATCAATAACATTATTCTCTATAGAAGTAGAACTACACAGGCATATTATTTAGCAGCCTGCTTCCCACTTCTGATTTGACAGTGTGTTGTGAATATTTCTTCATGTCAGCAATATTTTATTTATTTTATTTGTCAGTTGTGGGGCTTGAACTCTAGGCCTGTGTCTCAGCTCTTCAGCTCAAGGCTAGTGCTCTAGCACTTGAGCCACATCGCCACTTCAGGTTTTCTGGTGGTTAATCAGAAATAGGAGACTCACAGACTTTCCCGCCTGGGCTGGCTTTGAACTGCAACTCTCAGATATCAGCCTCCTGAGTAGCTAGGATTACAGGCATGAGCTACCCGTGACTAGCTATCAATAATATTTTAGAAGGCACCTTTTTTTTTTTTTGGCCAGTTCTGGGGCTTGCTGAGCTTTTGTGCTCAAGGCTGGTACTCTACCACTTGAACCATAGCTCTGCTTCCAGCTTTTTTAGTAGTTAATTGGAAATTTTAAAAAATGTCATGGGCTTTCCCGTCTATGCTGGCTTCAAACTGCAAACTTAAGATCTCTGCCTCCTGAGTAGCTAGGATTACAGACCTGAGCAATTGGCTCTTGGCTTTTAGGAGACATCTTTAAAAAAAGAAATCTGCATAGTATTCCATCTCATGCTCCAAGCTAGTCCAGGCAGAAAAGTCAGAGAGACTACATTTATCAGGTAGGTATGTATGGTAGCACATACCTGTCTTCCCAGAAATGCAGGAAGCATAAAATAAGCAGGTTATGGTCTAGGCACATACCCAGGCAGGAAGCAAGACCTTTAAAATAACCAGTGCAGGGGCTGGGAATATGGCCTAGTAGAAAGAGTGCTTGCCCCACATACATGAAGCTTTGGGTTCAATTCCCCAGCACCACATATATAGGAAATGGCCAGAAGTGGCATTGTGGCTCAAGTGGAAGAGTGCTCGCCTTGAGCAAAAAGAAGCCAGGCTAGTGCTCAGGCCCTGAGTCCAAACCCCAGGACTGGCAAAAAAAAAAAGGGAGACAGCGACACAGAGAAAGGCAAAGACATGCATGAAGAAAGAAAATATTAGTTAGAAAGATATGAGGCATAAGGGATGGAATGGCAGAGGGGACGGAGAAGGGAGAGAGAGGAATGAGAAGGAGGAAGAGAAGAAGGTGGTAGAGGAGATAGAAGAAAAAAAAAATAACCAGTGCAAACTGGGAAAGAGCAAGAGAAGGGTTGACATTGTCCAAAAAGAAACATACTCATCACCTGACTTATGTAACTTTAACCCCTCTGTATATTGCCTTTATAATAACAATTAAAAACAACAACAGTACAGAAAAGGGATTTGGGGGGAGGCTGAAGGCATGGCTTAGTGATTGAGTCCCAGCCTATCAAGTACAAAGTCCTGAGCTCAAACCTCACACACACACACACACACACACACACACACACACACACACACACACACACACACACTTTTATTAGGATATATTAGTTATGGACAATGATTTCACTGTGACATTTCCTTGCACATTTACAATGTATCTCAATATCTCAATCAGTCTCACCCCTCTATCACTGTCTCTTCCCCTCTTCCTAGGACAATTTCAACATGTTTCATTGTGGTCTTTTCCTGAATGCAAAGAATCCAACTGTATTTCTTTGATTTCTTTCTCCTGCATACTAGTAACCACACCCACTAGATCCTGTTTTTATTTCCCTGCCATTCAACCCCTGTATTAACAGTTTTCATTGAGGCTCTTTATGTTGTTGTCATATATAGCTTTATGTATTTCTTTTTTTTTTTGGCTGGGCCTGGGGATTGAACTCAGGGCCTGGGCGCTGTCCCTGAGCCTCTCTGTGTTCAAGGCTAGCACTCTAGCACTTGAGCCACAGTGCCACTTCCAGCTTTTTCTGAGTAGTTTATAGAGATAAGAGTCTCATGAACTTTCCTACCTGAGCTGACTTTGAACTGTGATCCTAAGATCTCAGCCTCCTGAGTAGCTAGGATTACAGGAGTGAGCCACCAGTGCCTCGCTGGTATGCACATGTTAAGGCTTTAAATACATATTGCTAAATGTTCTTTTGGAAATTCTCTTTTACTAGTTAATGCATGCAGTTTGTATCTGTCTATCCATTTCTCTTTGTCCTCATCTCTCCTTCCTTCTAGCACTGGGCATTTTTTTCTCATTTTTTCCCCAATTATGTAACTGAAGTGGTGTCCCACTGTTTTAATTTATATTTCTAGAGCTGTTTCTGAATTGCCATTTTGTGTACATTGGCTGTTTGTGTATTTATTTTTAGCTACCTGCTTTATGGAAGTTGTTTGTTCATGGAAATTCCCACCAATGTAGGCAGTGCTGAGCAGGGCTGGTTTGCCAAGTGCTGGGTGCAGCTGTGGTACCCCTTCCCCAGAGAAGTTTGGCCCAGGCATTGAAGTAGGCCCTTCAAGTTGACTCACATGTGAGGACCACCTTGGTGGCCTGGCTGTACATGTTCTTCTGTGGACAGCTAGGCATACAGTGTTCTGTGTCAACATGTCTCCTCTGGTCTCCAAGATCTTATCTCTGGCTGAGCTTACTGTTTGCCACCACAGTGTTTCAGGGACACACCTTTCCATCTGGCATGAGGCACACGTGGGATGGAGCCTAGGCCTCCCTGTGGGTGATTGGGGACTTACCTCCCATGGGCCAGTTGAGAACTGCCTGGACATGGTTTGACTCACCTGTGTATCAGCTACACCCTCTTGAGATTCTGGTTTGTTGTATTTGTGCACATATTTATTTAAACAGGTTTGGGGACTTGATTTGGGAATGTCACATCCAGAGGAGACTTGTTAGGGTTGCATAGATGGTGTCACTGTCCCCATATGTCTCTAGGTGTCAAGCCTGCACTGACAAAACATCCTGAAACACTGCAACCAACCAGAGCTCAGGGCATTTTAGATGTAGGACTAGAATTCTCTCCATTTTTAGGAAGGGAAGGGAGTCAGGGATTGGGACAATTATTCAAGGTCTTAGAAACTCTTAACAAATCTTCAAATCACATCTAGAATTAGCACAAAGAAGGCATGTCCTAACATTTCTTAAAGGGGTATCCTAGATCTTTAGAGGCAGCTGGGAAGGAGCTTGGCGTGACAGCAGCAGAACCTGCCAGATTAGATTTGTCCAGTTGGCTGTGTCCATGTCATAGCCACAGGTTTACCTGCTTGTCACTTTCTCTCAAGGGATTTTGATTGTACGATGAACCTGAGACCTGAGGGAGGTGCTCTGCTCTTCTGCAGCCCTCCAGCTTTTCCCCAGCACACATCAGAGCTCTGCTCTGAGAGTGACTCTGGACACATGGGAGAGGAGAGCATGGTTCAGAGTGGACACTGCCCACTGGACAGAAGTTGTATTCTGGAACATTTCTTAACACCTATTTAATTCCCCACCATATCTGATAGATGTGGCAGACACTACTCCAAATACATTGTGGTTCATCAATCCCTGCAAGATGGGCTGGCTTACTGTCCCCATGTGTTCAAGGACCATTGAGCACCAGTAGCATCTTTGGCCTCCCCAGCGTCTTACAGAGGGCCTGAAACTAAGATAGTCCCACTTAAGTCCGAAGTAACTCGCATCACTCTCTGTGGTTGCTGGTCAGGGAGAGCTCATGGTTCTTATGTGTTGTCAAGTCATGAAATCCAAACCAGGGTGTAGACACAGACGTCCCAGCCCACCCTGTATAGGATACGAAAACCTTGGCAAGCCAGGTCTAGAGATCATGGAAACATGAGAGGTGAGTCTTGTATTTTTGGTAAGAAATTATTTTCTTTTTTTCCTGGTAGTTACTACTTTAGGAAGGATCTGCTAGGGTACTTTAGAAAACACCTTTAAAAAATGCATTATCTTTAAGTAGTTGTACAAAGAAGATCAATTCACCTTGCTAGTTTATGAGTACAATACATTACACTGGATCAGCACTACTCCTTTCATCATTCTTCCCTATTTCTCTCAACCTCACCATCCCCTCGAGTTTCCTACCTCCATTTTCCCATACGTATTTTGAGGATTTGACTGCATTCTCCCATCCTCCCTGTCTTCACTCAAGAAAATACTTTTTTTTTTTTTTTGCTGGTCCTGGGGGTTTGAACTCTGGGCTTAGGCACTGTCCTCTGAGCTTCTTTCACTCAAGGTGAACGCTCTTCCACTTGCCACTGAACTACTTCTGGCTTTTGGGTTTTGTTTTTTTGTTTGTTTGTTTGTTTTAGTAGTAGTTTATTGGAGATGAGTTTCACACTTTCATGCCCAGGCTGGCTTTGAACCGTGATCCTCAAATCTCAGCCTCCTGAGTAGCTAGGACTACAGGCATGAGCTGAGCTGAGCTGAGAAAATACTTTTTTGAAGAAAGTAGCAAAATCCTTGATTTGCAGTGGATTAGGGCATTGCTGAGAGAGGCCACTAGTCTTGCCCACTTTGTGCCTGGGAAAGCAACTACTCCATGGGGCAGTGGTGAAAATTGGGAGCAGAGGAGCCAAACAAACTAGAAACATGAAATAGTAAAAATCCATGTTGCTATTTCCACTGATGTGGCTGCCCCCGGTTTCCTTACTGTTCTGCTTATGGCAGCTTTGCATCTCTAGATTCGGCATGACCTTCTTGCCTCACTACCTCGTGCCACCTAGTACACCACCAGGTGTACACCCTAGGAACGAGAGGAACAGGGTAATTTTCCTGTGACAGGAGTGTCAACAGTTACCTTTAGCTATTCCTTTCCAGCATTCACAGGCTTCTGGGAAGAGCTGTGGCTATCTTGCACCCCTGTCCAGTCTTCCTCCCTTGTCTTCCATTCTCTTCCTATGCTTTTGGCATCTAGGTCAAAAGGTGGATTCCACTCAGTCTCAACATATCTGCTGTTCTGTTCTGTAGTGTAGTGTTACTTAGGGAAAAATGCCTTTTGATGATTAAATTGTTTAGAAACACCATTAATGTAGGGTGGACTCAGCCTAAACACCAGGCCCTTCTGTGTAGCTCAGCTGAGATTAAATTACTACTTTGTCTCCCTCCTTGATCTGTTCAGTGACCTTCTAGCAAGCCAAGACAGTAACCAGATTGTGGTGGTGGCAGCAGTGGTAGAGACCTTCTGTTTGGCCTTATATGTGTGATTTGCTGTGTGGTATGTCACTGGGTCTTGTTTCTGTTGTGTTTCCTCCTCTGAGGAAGAGGTGTGTCTTGTTTCCAGCATTTGACGTTGGTGAGGGTGGTTGTCTAAAACACAGTCCACATCCTGGATGGCACAAGCCATTAGGAACCTCATAGGATGGCCTTCACCAGTTCCATGGTGCTGTCCTCTGGTGGTAAATGGCACAGGGTTGCCAGTAGGGTGACCTTAATCATCTGCCACTCGGCACTAAAACTTTTCCTTCCCTGGTGTACACAGACTGTGAATTGCCTGGATTTAGGATGGAGCAGGATGGGAGCACATCTGAGGGCTTAGAAGTCCTGAAGGATGTGAACCACAAATTATTGTGTACGTGTTGAGATTATTAATAAAGTAAATTAGTTTCTTATTGTGCAGAATTTAGGGTTCCTACTGCTAGTGTATGAAGGGGCTTTTATAATTGTTCACTTGATCATATGATTGAATGTTTGCTTTTACACATTTTATTGGCTGTCCATTAGCCCACAGCAGCAGATCATTCTAGGAGGCCCTGTGCTGGGCTGGAGTTGTAGGGCAAACTGGGACAGGAGATGAACGAGGAACAGCCTGAGCATGACTTGGCAGATCCATGGACATCTCTGTGGTGCAGAGTCTTTCTGAAGTGGACAATTTTCATTTGCAAAGAGAACCTGAGTTGTATGTGTGAGATGAAGGCTCCACAGCAGCCTCACAAATGAAGCGTTATGGAAGCCTGTAGAGCTAAGAGCTTCTTCTACTCAGCCTTCCCCACAGAGGTAAGCCTGGGCTGCCGCAGGTAGCTCCTTACACACCAGCTCTAAGGGTGTTGAGGTCCCATGTCTTGTGATATAGAAGAGCACTGTGGGAAGTCCCACCTATTGAGATACCATTTATTTTCTTTTTTTGTTGTTGTTATTTTTATTTTATTTATTTTTTTTTTTGCCAGTCCTGAGCACTCAGGGCCTGAGCACTGTCCCTGGCTTCTTTTTGCTCAAGGCTAGCACTCTGCCACTTGAACCACAGTGCCACTTCTGGCCATTTTCTATACATGTGGTGTTGGGGAATCGAATCCAGGGCTTCATGTATACGAGGCAAGCACTCTTGCCTCTACGCCATATCCCCAGCCCCACCATTTATTTTCTATTATATCACATCAGTGTGCTTATCAAAGGAAGATCATGAGTGAGGCAGTCCTTGGAGACAGAGCCCTCTCTGCCTCTACTTCTGAGACAAGACAGGACTATAGTGCCTGGGAACAAAATGCTGCCTTTCGGGTGGCTTTTGGGGAGACATGTGCAGTTGTGGAAAGGTCCTCAGAGAAGCTGTGACAGAGAAATTTGGGGGCTGTGAATGCTATTGTTATTAGGTGATCAGTTGTAGTGGAATTTGGAAATGGAAGTAGTGTTAGTATCCTGTTCTCCATGGCTCAAGGGTCTGAGCCACTGGTTTCCCCCTCCATCCCACTCCCTTGCTGGTCTGAAGTAGAAGGGTGTTGCCATGGGTGAAAACAAACTTCTCTGCCTGCACGTTAGCCCTTCCCGAGGCAGAGGAAATTCATCTGTCCCTGTGACTTGAGGCTACTTTGGATCCATCAGCACAGTACTTCTGTAGGAAGAAGACAGTAGATCCACTGCAGGAAGAGATTAGACCTGAGAGGTTGGTCCTAGGGGTTGGAATACTAGTCACCTCAGGCACTGGGTTAAATATAGAAACTGAACAAACATGTTCTGTTTGCCGGAAGGTGACCTGTGACTCTGAGCAGACAGTAGCCATAGATGTCAAGGTGCTGCTGTGGTAAAAAGCAGTATATTGAAGAAACCCTACCCTCTTCTCAGAAGATGGACTCCCCAGGAACCTTGCATGGAAAGTGTTTCCTTCACAGGGTTTTGCCATGACCTTATAGTTGCCTGACTCACGACTGTTTCCTAGATATGTGGTTTTGTTGGCCACATATCTCATTGGGATAAGTCTAGGTGCGGCTTGAGGTGCAGTGACCACTGACTGGTCCAGAATCGGCACTTCATGCTTAGTGGGTATGATGTTCTTCTTCCTGGAACCTGTTTGTGTGGGACCTCTCCCTGAAGCAGGCCAGGCCCATGTGAGAAGCCATCACCCAGAAACATCATGTGAAGGAAAATGCTGGGGCATAGCATCTTTTCAAAAGTGTAGTATGTCTGGTGGTTATGCTCTTGGGCAGCATTTGTCCCAGGCTTCATGCTTAACAGTCGGCAGGTTGGTTTCTGTTACTGCTCATGACACCTTATAGCATACACAGTTTCCCTACTGTGGAGACAAGGACTCAGAGTTCAACCAGGCCAAAAATTCATGACGGAGCTACTAAGCCACATGTGATAGAGTCCCAAGTTTTGAGTTACAACATCACTCTGCACCATCTAATCTGTGACCCATGCTTTTACCTCTGGGAAACAGGCAGCACCTGTCTGTTCTGAGGTCACTGTCTATCTACTCTCTCCACTCTATCTCCCGGATGTGGGCTTTTGGGCTGGGCTACTTCCTAAATGGCCTCCTGCATCCTGTGAGATTCCCTCTCCTCAGCAGCCTGGAACTTTGATCCTTTCCATGACCATGTTGTGAGTGCTTTGTGCTTTGGCCCTGGGCACTGTGTACCTATCTACAGGATGCAGGGAGCGCAGACCATGAGTGCAGGCCTGGCACTTCACCTGCTTTCTTCTGCAACACCACAGCAAGCTCCTAAGTGGTCACCACAGCCTCACTGAGCCCTGCGGCCGTGGCGTGTGCAGATCACTTAGCAGAGGTCTACTGATTAGAACAGATGTGGGGACAGCACCCAGAGCTGCAGGCCATCGTCTCTCATGGATTATAAAAAGATTATTTTATTTTTTAGATGGCCCTGAATAATAGTCTCCTTCCAGCAATGTTAGGGACAAGCAGGCATAAGAAACCAGGCTTCTCTGAAGTTAGGAAGTGCGATTCAACTGACAAAGGACCATGCCTAGCCCACAACTATGCTTATGATGATAAGCAAGAACAAGTGTGTAAGGTCATAAATGCTTGTTGAAGTTCACAAGTCTGGCTGTCTGGGAGGGCTCAGCAGCAGCCTGGTGAGGGCCCTGTGAGGCTCTGGGGCTGCAGAAGACAAGTGTCCTGTGAGAGCGGGGAGGGGTTGTCACCTTCTCTATGTGGGTGCCAGTCCCACCAGCACCATGTTAGCATGGACACATCCTCGTGTCCTACAGGGTTTCCAGAATGGCCTGTGAGGAATGTCTTCATCCCTGTTTGTCCAGGAGGTTCAGAGATGTTTAGTTCGTTGCTCAGACTTACAGTACACAGTGAATGAAGGGAGTATGACTTGAGCCTGGTGTGTTTACTCTAGAGCCTGATGATTCCTGATATGGCTGGGTTGCCTGAACCTGTGTCTGTAAGGCACCCTGACCCAGCCTGCACCCCTTAAAGTCCTTCAACATTTCCCAGCCTGGGAACCACCTATTGGACTCTTCCATATATCATGGGCAAAGGCCGGAATGTTAACCTGTTTCCTTTGCAAGCCAGGGTTCCAGCTATGGATTTGTTTCAGAAAAGTCCTGGGAATGTAGGGACAGAGACATTCATACCCCATGCCGACGCCCAGGCCATTCCCTAGTTCCAGTCTCTTTCTGTGTCCTGTGTCCTGAGCAACTCTACTAGGTTCATGCCATTTCCTCACCATCAGCCCCTCCTGTCCATACCTGTCATTGCTTCAGAACTCTCTTCCTACCTGTTTCTTGAAGGCTACCTGGCCGTCACTTTGTCATGTCTACTGGACCTCTACTCTCAGTCCCATCTAGGCCTGCCGTGGCAGTTCTGATTCCACAACACAGAGTGCATGTCTGAGCTGGGGCCCAGGTCGGACTGTAGGAGTACATGACCCCTCTCACAGGGAGTCTGGGCACAGGTAGGTTCTCTGCCCAGCAATCACTCTGGGAAGTCTGCGTACCAATGTACTGCTAGTCCAAGCAGTACTACAGGTGTGACAGCTGTGCCATCATCACTCTGGATTTTGGTGGGTAGGTGGATAGGGCACAGGAAGGGGCCAGGCTCCACCCTATCTGACTCATGGTCTGTGGCCCAATTTTAAACTGGATTCCAGTATGCCAGCCAGGAAGTTATACTACAGTACACTACTGCTGAGTCCCAAGCACCAGAGGATACCTTGCTAGGATGTCAGCAATGTTTCTTTTTAGACCCTTGGCATCTTTTCCTATGTAGAATTCCTTCCAGGTGAGTGCACATGCTCTCTGGTTTTGTCCCTGAAAGGCCTGAGAAAGCTTTTATACCACCCAACCCCACCTTACAACCGAGAACTATGTGGACTTGGCTCTGGTGCATGCTCCATCATCTTCCTGACAGAGACTGTGTCCTGGGCAGTTCAACAGTAGAAGGCAATTCCCATCCCTGTGTGTGCCTAGTTAGAGCAGGGCAGTGAGACAGGAAGTCCTCCTTCCTCTGGAGGAAGATCCACTGCCATGAGTAGTGGGAACATGGGCGACCTTCTAGGTCTCAGCACATGTTGGTATCTGCTTTGCTGTGTCTCCCTGCATCATCTCATACGTGACAGTGTCTTTCTGTGTCCAGCTTGCTTTGGTTTTGTCCCAGCGCTGTCCTGGCTCCCTCAGCTTGTGCATGGATGAAATACTCCTTGGCCTTCCTCTTCATCTCATCTGATTACTTCTTTTCTTACACACCCACTTTAAATTAGGACCTCAGTCCTTCAGCCCTTTGTTAGTATTCTTCAGTTTGTAATTATACTTTTGCATGTGTGATTGCTGCTGCTGGACTTTCTGCTGGCCTCTGAAGGTAGGTTGTTTATTCAGCACTATATACTTCTCCAGCTCATAGCCACGTGTGGCTGGAATTTTTCTGAGACAAATACCCAGTCAGTCCCTGTCTATCACTAACAAGATGCTTACTAGACTGTTACCCTACTTTTCAATCTTGAAGGTACAGGTGATTTGCAAATCTTGCAAGGAGGCATATTAGTCTCCTAAGGCCTGGAGGCCAAGGCCCTGTATCTCCAGTGGCACCCTGGACAACAGATGCTGCTGGCTCTAGGACATCACCAGGAGCAGGAGCAAGTATACCCTAAAATGACGTAGGCCCAGCAGCTCTGACTTTCATGGTTTGCTAGACTTCTTTCTCAGACAGGAAAGACACCAGCCTCAGTCTTACATCTTTCTGCTGTATTGTACAAAAGTAATTTTTGACCTATACAGGATCACAAACAGAATTTAAAGTTAAAATCTGTTTTTCTCAAATTTGATAAGGACTTCCCTAAGATCTTAGCTGTTCTTAAAACATCGCTTCTTTTGATTTCATATTTCTGTCTATGAACATGCTGTTTCATATTTTTTTCTTTTTGATATTCCCTTATTGTTCCCATTTTTCATTATTTTAAGTATTTTAATTGGCATCTATTGGTGCTTCTGATGACCTGAGATTGTCCTCATCTTGTGGGGTGGGACCTGAGCAAGGGCCTGGGCCTTGCAGGCTGGGGCCTGTGTAGGGTGAGGCATGTGCTGGGTGAGCACTGAACAAGGGTGGGATTTGTGTAGGGTGGGGCCTTGCATGGGTGGACCTTGGGGCCTTGCGGGGGTGGAGTGGTAGCTCTGGAAGCTGTGTTGTTGCACAGATTTAGTTTAGTCTATAGGATCATTGGTTTGTGGGAGAACGAGAGTGCTTTTCATTCAAGGTAAATTCATCTACTCTGCAGAGCAGGCTGGATAGGAGGGGAAGGGTCATCCAGGATAAGAATGAGAACCCCTCAAGTGGCTTGAGATTAGATCATGTAGAATATAGCATGTAGGTAGAATGTTGCTTCAGAGCAGAGGAGTAGCAGTGAAGGAGGCTTATCCAGGCTTCCTCCTTTCCCTCACTGACTGTCTTTCCCAGTGTATCTTAGACGTACTAGCAGGCTGGGCTGCCTACTGGGGGTGCTTGCAGTCCTTAGAACTAGATAGTTGACTTGATAGAGATTACATGTACTGTGTGTTGAAGAGGAAAGATTCCTGTGTATCCTTCTGTGCCCCGAAACCCCCTTACCTTCAGGAGAAGACACACTGAGGCCCAAATCATGAATATTTCTGCCACCTTTCTACCTGTAGAGCCACCTCTGTGTTCTCATTCTGCGTCTTGAGTGCTTTCCTTGATAGAAAAGGTAGCAAAAGCCATTCTAACAATGTAGATTTACCTCCTGGTCCACATTGGGACTAAGAATAACAAGAGGGGGGAAGAATTTCCCTGTTGAAACCTCTTTCTAGGACTCAAGGGTGGGCCTCACCCTAAGTGGAGTACAGAAAGCAGCTGGTCAGCCTGCATGGAGCCAGGGAGGTGTCCTTGAGCAGGACTAGACAGCAGGCCATGGGTCCTTCCCAGAGAAGCAGGCTGGGAATGCTGGCAGTCAAGACCCACCAGACTGACCCAGCTGTTGGAGGCTAAAAGACAAGGTGGCCATGGTGCTGTGACAGTCTGTGTCCCATGTGGCCTCAGACTACAGCCCCTTCCCTGCTCTTCCCATTGCACTTATACCTTCTCACACTACATTTGTCTTGTTTGCTATGCACTGCCTCTTCTTTTTTTTTTTTTTTTGGCCAGTCCTGGGGGCTTGGACTCAGGGCCTGAGCACTGTCCCTGGCTTCTTCTTGCTCAAGGCTAGCACTCTGCCACTTGAGCCACAGCGCCCCTTCTGGCCATTTTCTGCATATGTGGTGCTGGGGAATCGAACCCAGGGCCTCATGTATACGAGGCAAGCACTCTTGCCACTAGGCCATATTCCCAGCCCGCACTGCCTCTTCTTGAAGTTTCTAGGGTACTCTATAATCCTCCAAGCATGCAGGATGGCATCTGGGCACAGAGGTGCCTCAGACATGTTCATGTTTGTTGGGTGAATGAACATGGAGTCACGTAGCACACTATTCACTCACCTGCTCATGGACTGAATGTTTCATTGAGCACCTGAACACCATGCTCTTGTACACAGCTATATACCCTACTCCATGGGTGATAAGAGGGTACCACATTTTCCTTTTAGAACTCTAAAGCCCAGCATGGGAAAAAGTTAGTTCAGTGAGTAAGTACCCACTTTTTGTTTTGAAAAAGTTCAAATAGAGACAAGTCACTCTAAGATGTCACTTCTGTGAAAGTATCTTGGGCCTTTTAGCTCTGGTGGTTTGGTGGTTCCTAGATTGCTCTCTTTCAAGTGGCTTTTCTCAGAGGTTCTCTTCCTACTGTCTGCCCTGCTGAAGGGCAGGGTGTGGTAGAAAGCCTATGTGTTCTCAGGACAGTACCTGCCTGCAGCAGGCATGTAGTATAAGACATAGTTTGTTGTTTGTAGCCCTAGGCCCCCACTAAAGTTTAGCCAAAAACCCAGAATTGGGTTGGCCACAGTGATTCACTACATTTCCTTTTCAGGTGACTTGGAAAGCCCCCCAATATCTACAGTCAGCTGCTAGGTATAGTAGTGGTCACATGGCCTTGTTTTTTACTCACCCATTTTTTAGGACTTTGAACCATTGCCTCTGTTTTTGCTAGCATGTGTGCCAATTCCAGCCCCAGAATTCTGGTTGAGGGTGTGGGACATGCATGTGCACAGGACAGGGGTGGTGGGACCCACCGACCTTGTGTTTCCTGACATCCTCAGGCAATTTGTTTAGAAAGCTCCAGAGGTTTAATTTTAAGCTGGTTGGCAGGTTTAATTTATTAGATCAATGAAGGTTTGAGCACCTGTTGTATACTTGCAATCAGTGCTGAGTTGGGGCTCGACCCTACCATTTGTGATATGGATTAAAAAGTTTGGATTTGTGGTTGCTTGGAGTTTACTTGACCACTAAGCCAACTCAGGCTGGTGAAGACTACTCATACTTTCTGGCCCCTCAGCAAGCCTTTCCTGACTAGTATGAAACAGAGGGTCCCAATGGGGTCTGTCTTTGTCTGCCCTTTAGAGGCCGGGAGTGAATTTCAACCTTACTCAAGTTAGAGGACATCTACAAATTGTGGTACTTCCCCCATAGCACTGTTTTGACCAAAAGAGGAATGGTTTCACAATAAATGGGTCAGTGGGAAAAGTATGGGGTGCACCTTCATGGATAGTTTGATGTCATGGTTTAGAAAAAAAGAGAAGATAGACACTCCACATGTTTTTGCCTTTCTATGCAAAAAATAGGAAGACACATAAAAACTGAGGCAGGGAAAAGTTCATGGATACCCTTTGAGTTTGAGGCTATGTGCTTATTATAACCCTATTCAAAGTGTAAAGAAAAGTAAACTACACAGTGTGATTGGCACCTAGTTCTAGTTTGGTCTGTGGACAGAACAGAGAAATGAGGTTTCAGATATACAGACTTTATTTCTAGCCTGGAATTAAGTAACTCTTTGGCACTGGGTAATTATCTCACCTTTTCTGAGCTGTCAGTATAGGGACTTAGAAGACATCTTCAGCTGGAAAGTTTACGATTTAAGTGAGGGCATGAACAAGGCTAAGCATACTTTAAAAGTGCACACCTACCACAGTGGGCAAGTTTGCCAGGACTGCCTCAGGACTCCGGACATTCAAAGCAAGCAGAAGGATTTTGCATTTGTTTCTTTTAGACAAAGGATTTTATTCTTTTCAGAGCCATTTGTGCTCTGTATCAAGTGTATCTGTACACAAAATTAATTTTTAATGTATGTTAAATTTAGATGTCAATTTAACATGCAATATGTTTTAATCTTAAAAGAAATAATAATAATAATAGTAATCTATTTCCCTTGGGGCTAGATTGATATGATAAAAGTAGACATTGCCAGAGTCCTGTAACTCCAGAGATACCATTCATATCAAGTTTTAGTTTCTGAATTGGAGAAAAGAGCCTAAGGAACTCTAGGGTTCCATAAAGACAAGTGTGTGAAGGAGGGCAAGTTCTACCTTGTTTGGAGCCACTGCCCTCTGCCCTTCTTGCCATCTACACTATGGTACCCATTCAAACTGGAAAAGCTTGCCTGACCAGCTGGGTTGAATCAACCCTCACTTCCTGTGCCCCCTCTGGAAGGCCTAGCTGTTGTAGAGCCCAGCCTTCCCTGGGCTCTTAACTTCTTATCTTCTTCTTGATGGCCTGCTGATAACAGGGATGAAACAGCGCCCCCCACCCCCTGTGGGTCTAAAGCCTTCTGTAGCACCTTCCTTCAGTTTGAACGTGGCTTCCAGTCAGCCTTCAGTTGACTATTCATTTTGAGATAAACTCCTTTTTAAAATCACAGTCCATAAGGTATAATTAGCTTGGAATAAAATTCACACCTTTAAATTGTAAGACCCAGTGATTTCTAGTATAGTCACAGCATTGTGTAGTCATTGCCACTATGTAATGTTAGAATATTTTCTTCATTCAGAAAGAAACCGTGGGACCATACCTATTAGCTTTTTGTCTCCCTTTCTTAAACCCATGGCAGCACTATTATACTCTCTGTACTGACTTGCCTGCTCTGGGCACTTCATGTGAGTGGAATCATGTATTATATGGTCTTTTATGTCTTGTAAGGACGTTTCACTTAGGATAGCTTATATTTTAAAGTTTCATCTTTGGTATAACATAGACCAGTGCTTCATTCCCTTGCATGGCTGAATAATATCTGGAGGTAAACATATCTCCATGGACCCATGGACTCATTTCCTTGGTTATATACCTAGGAGAGAAATAGTTGGGTCATTTCGTAACTCTGCTTAGCATTTTTAAGAAACTGCCAAACTACCAAAGATGTTGTACCATTCTATATTCCTATGAACATGCATGAAAATTAAGATTACTCCACATTCTTACCAACATTTTCTTACCATTTTTATTGTAGCCATCCTAGTCCTTGTGAAATGATAATTTTATAAATCAGCTTTCCAACAGTATAACAAAATAACTGGGACAATTAACTTGCAAAGGAAAAAGGTTTATTTTGGCTTGTGGTTCCAGATGTACCATCAAGAATCTTGCTCTGGGCCTGTGGTAAGGCACCACATCATGGACCATGGAGCCAAGCAAACCACTTACCTTATAAGCCAGGAAACAACAAAAGGACCAACTGGGGCCCCACAATCCCCCTTGAGGACAAAGCCTCCAGTGACCTAAGAACTACTGCTAGGTTCCCACTTTCTAAAGGTCCACAGTACATCACTCTAGCCCAATCTTGGGGACCAACCTTTAATACATGGTCATCCAAACCATAGCAGTAACTTGTGATGCTCTTTTTTGGTGGGGAGGGGGGCAGTCCTGAGGCTTGAAAGCCGGGCCTGAGCACTGTCCCTGGTTTCTTTTTGCTCAAAGCTAGCACTCTACCACTTGAGCCACAGTGCCACTTGTGACCTTTTCTACATATGTGGTGCTGAGGAATCGAACCCAGGACTTCATGTGTACGAGGCAAACACTCTACCACTAGGCCATATTCCCAGCCCTTTGTGATGCTTTTGATCTGTATTTTCCTGATGATTAATGATGCTGAGCATCTGTCCTTGTGTTTATTGGCCATCTGTATATCTCCTCTGAAGAAATACCTATCCAAGTTTTTTACCTCTTTTTTTGATAGGGTGGCTTTTCCTTTTACTATTGCTTTTAAGAGTTCTTTATATATTCTTGGTGTGAGTTCCTTATCAGATAACTGATTGGCAAATACTTTCTCTCATCTTAAGGATAATCTTTTCACTTTCTTGATGCTATCCTTTGAAGCACAGAAGTTTTAAGTTTTAATGAAGGCTTATAAATGATTTTTGTTGTTGTTGTTGTTGTTACTTATGTTTTAGAGATCATATCTAAGTAATCACTACCTAATCCAAGTAATGGAAATTGAATTCTGTGTGTTCTCCTAATAATTTTTATAATTTTATCTCTCACATTTAGTCTCTGATCTAAATTAATTTTTGTGTGTGGTATGAGTTAGATGTGTAAATCATTGTATTATACCTGTACATTACTTATCCCAACACAGTTCACTAAAAATACTTTTTCTTCCCCCTATTGCATTATCTTGACAGTCAAATGAAAAGGTTTTGTTGTTTTCTTGTGCCAGTGCTGGGTATACAAATCAAGAACTCAGGGCCTGAACACTGTCCCTGAGCTTTTTTGCTCAAGGTAGTACTCTACCACTTGAGCCACAGCTCCATTCCTGTCTTTTTTAATAGTTAATTGTAGATAGGAGTCTCACAGACTTACCTGCTTGGACTGGCATCAAACCATGATTCTCAGATTTCAGCCTCTAGAGTACATAGGATTACAGATATGAGCTACCATGCCAAGCAAGAGGTTTGGTTTGGTTTTCTTTTTCCATTGGCTTGTTGGTTGGTATAGTACTAGGGTTTTTAACTCTGGGCCTTGTGCTTGAACCCTATCCCCAACCCTTTTTTTTAATAAGTTCTCCTCATTTTGCCTCTAGTAGGTCTTGGACCACTGTTCTCCTCCCTGTTACCTCCCTTATAGTGTGAGTTCTAGGGATAGGCCACCAAGACCCAGTTCTGCTGTTGAGATATGTTCCCCACTAACTTTGTGTCAAGGCAGCCTTTGGTTTTGTTTGGTTTTTAATTTTTATTATAAAGGGGTGATGTACAGAAGGGTTACAGTTACATCAGTCAGGTATTCAGTACATTTCTTTTTGAACAGTGTCATCCCCTTCCTCATTTTTACCCAGTTCAAGGCAGACTTTGAACCACAAGTCTCCCAATCTCCACCTCCCAAATAACGGATTACCAATATGAGCTCCTACCACCGGACTTTGGAACTGCTACCTTAATTCCATTTTAAAATTGCTCATTGCTACTACATAGAAATAAATTTTGTTTTGTGTATGGATATTTTGTCCAGCATCAATACTGAACCCATTTATTAGCTCTGGTAAATTGTTATTCGATTCTGATCTCTTTTCCATGTATTAGGATGTATTGGCTGCCAATAAAGATGTTGTAACTTCTTCCTTCCTACTCTCATTCTCTATTTTCTTCCCTAATTGCTTGTAGTAGAGCCTTTGGACAATGTGAAGTACAAGATGTGAAAGTGAATGTTCATATTTTGTTCTTGATCTTGAGGGAAAATTAGTCATCTTTACCCATAAAATGTTATTTGCTGTGCATTTTCATTGAAGCCCTCTGTTAGGATAAGGACATTTCCTTCTATTCCTGGTTAATTTGATGAGTGGTTGGGCTTTGTTTTGTCATAAAAGTGTGCTGCACCCATGTGGATCTTTTTGCATCTATTGCAATGATCACATAGCTTTTGTCTTTTTGATACTCTATACTGCGCTGACAGATTTTCAGATGTTCAACCTTGTGTTCCTGTAATGTATCTCATTGGTTGTGGATATGGTGTGCTAGTATTTTTTTGAGGACTTTTTCCACAACGGATATTCATCTGTACTTAGGTTTTTCTGTGATATTAGTATCAAGGTAGAACTAGCCTTATTGTTACTTTTTGAAGAGTTTGTAAAGGATTGATGTAAATTTTGTAAACATTTACCAGAGGACACCAGGGAAGCTATCTGAGCCTGGACTCTTCTTTGTGGGATTAAAAAAAAATTTATCTCCTTATTTGTTTTAATCAGCTGTAGTAGTTTGTGTCTTTTTGGGCATTCAGCCATGTCATTTAGGTTATTCAGTTATTGATAGTATTCCCAAATGATATTAAAAAATTTTTATTTTATAATGGTTTTAGACCTGGGAGCTAATTGCTCATGCCTGAAATCCTAATTACTCAGGAGGCTGAATCTGACTTTCCTGTCCGGACAGAAAAGGTGATGAGACTCTTACCTCTAGTTAGCCAGGGGAGAAAAAGCCAGAGGTGGAGATATGACTCAAGTGGCAAAAAATCAGACTCGATCACAAAAGCCAAGTAACCCTGAGTTCAGTCACCAGTACCAGCAAAGACAAAAAAAAAAATGTTTATAGGAAAATTGCAAAGATAATACAGAGATTTCCTACACAGACACTGGCATCTAATGTTAATATGGACACCTTTGTAATTAATGAACCAGCACTGCTACATTTTTAACTGAGATCCATATTTTATTGAGATTTATTTTTTTTACCTAATGTCCTTTTCAACCTAAATATTTGAATATCTCATCCAGGAAATAATGTTGCATTTAGTTGTGATGTCTCTTTGTGATCCATTAGGCTTTGATTATTTCTCAAATTCTTGCTTTTTGATTATCTTACTAGTTTTAAGTAGTACTGGTCAAATACTTTGTAGAATGTCCCTTATTTGGTATTTATTTGTCTGTTGTGTTTTCCATGATTGGATTGGGATTGTGGATTTGAGCGAGACCATAATGGTAATGAGCCATTTATATTATATGTCAAGTGTAAATATTATTGACATGATTCATCACTACTAATATTAACCTTGATCTCCTGGCTCAAGAATATTTTCCAAAATATCTCCATTATAAAGTTACTCTTCCCCCTTTCAACCTTTGGGCACAAACTCATAATGTGTAGCCTACACTCAAGAGGGAGAGAATCATGTTCTCCCTCTTGGGAATGGCTTATTGATATAACTTACTTAATATTTTGCATGGAAGATGTCTACTCCATTTATTTATTCCGCCATTTATGTGTATCAGTGTGTACGCATGGAAATGTATTTTATGCTTTGTATTATTATTCACTACTACTTTGTTTTGTTACTCAAATTGCTACTGCTTTGCTGACTAGGTGATTTCCCATTTGGTTCCTGTTTCGTTTTTTTTTTTTGTTTTTTTTTTTTGGCCAGTCCTGGGGCTTGGACTCAGGGCCTGAGCACTGTCCCTGGCTTCCTTTTGCTCAAGGCTAGCACTCTGCCACTTGAGCCACAGCGCCACTTCTGGCCGTTTTCCGTATACGTGGTGCTGGGGAATCGAACCTAGGGCTTCATGTATGGGAGGCAAGCTCTCTTGCCACTAGGCCATATCCCCATCCCTGGTTCCTGTTTCTATTCAACATGCTTCCAAGTTTCTGGGTTTTGTTTTGCTTTTATGACCTCTTCACTTTCTGATCATTCTGAAAATTGCCTAGAATTATCCCTTATCTATTTTCTGTGCCATATGCTAGAGGCAGACATTTTCACCAAAGTCCTAGTCAGTGTTACTGGAATGCATATAATCCCTAGTTCCTAAAGATCAAATGTAATGTCCCTCTTTCAGACTGAATTTTAATAGTTGGAATTGTTTAACTTTTTTCACAACCAATCTGCTAAAGCATTTGTCATTTTTGTTAATTTTTTTTTTCAAAGATTCAACTTAAAAAATTTTCTCCACTGTTTTTATTTTTATTACTGTTGTGTGTCTGTGCCAGTCCTGGGACTTGAGCACAGGGCCTGGGCACTGTCCTTGAGCTTCTTTTATTTATTTATTTATTTATTTAGGCCAGTCCTGGGCCTTGGACTCAGGGCCTGAGCACCATCCCTGGCTTCTTCCCGCTCAAGGCTAGCACTCTGCCACCTGAGCCACAGCGCCCTTCTGGCCGTTTTCCATATATGTGGTGCTGGGGAATCGAACTGAGAGCTTCATGTGTAGGAGGCAAGCGCTCTTGCCACTAGGCCATATACCCAGCCCCCCTTGAGCTTCTTTTGCTCAAGGCTAGCACTCTAACACTTGAGTCACAGCACCACTTCCAACTTTTAAACCATATTCCTTTCTGTGAATTCAAATCATGTAGTGTACTTTCAATTCAGCCTGAATGGTTCTCTAATATTTCTTATAAGACAGGCCTTTGCAACAGACAGATTATCTTACTGTTAACTGTTCTTAAAAAAATTAATAAGATAAATATTGGGAATGTGATATTTCTTCTTCATTTTTTTTATTTTCCTCTTGCTTTTGGCGGGGGCAGAGAAAAGGGAAGTATCTGATTCTGGGGCTTGAACTTAGGGCCAGAGTGCTTTTTCTTCCTTGGATTTTTTGCTCAATGCTGGTGCTCTACCACTTGAGCCACACATCTACTTCCAGCATTTTGCTGGTTAATTAGAGATGAAGGCACACACACATACACACACATCCCTTTATTTTTTGGTGTTTTGATTATAATGGGAGTAGGTGTGAACCTTCTTGAATTTTTCCTACTTGCAATTTGTTGAGCTTTTTAGATATGTGGGCTAAAGTTTTTTGTCGGATTTGGGGAGTTTGTGTTACAGTTTCTTCAATCCTTTCTCTCATTTTCTCTCTTTCATCTGGGAAGTCCACATAAGTGCTTGGTGATGAATCATAACTCTCTAAGATTGTGTTCATTTTTCTTTATTTTTCCTTTCTGCTTCTAAGGTTGGGTAATCTCAATTTATATCTTTTTAAGAGTGCTGATTTTCCTATGCCCTCTCCGCAATTACTTGTTGGATGCCTGTAGTAAATTTTTCCAGTTAGTTATTGTAACTTTCAAATCTAGAATTTGTTTGGTTCTTGTGATTTCTACCTCCTTTTAAAAAAAACTGGTCACTTTGACCAAATAAATAATGGAAACTATTTAAAAGAGAAGAAAAATTATATTGCTTATAGTATTAGTTTATGGGTGGTTGGCCCCATATTCTTGGGCAGAGTATCATGGCAGCAGAAGCCTAGGGAGGAGGAGGTTGTATTTGTCTCATGCTTACAGGAAGGAGAGACAGAGACTGCGACAGAGAGGAACTCACCAGGGGCCATGTATGAACTTCAAAGGCACACCTCCAGGGACCTACTTCCTCCATTCAGGCACTACCGCTTCCAGAACATCACAGATTGTACTACCAGCTGAAGACTAAGCTTTCAGCACATGAGCCTGTGGGGGACACTTATTAACCAAGCCATGGCAATTGATAGTCTCTTTTGGTGAGATCATTCTTACACATTCTTTTAGTTCTTTGAAAATTGTTTCTTCATTTCTTTCAAGATAATTTAATAACTATTCTTAAATCTTATCTAGCAAGTGCAACACCTCAGCCCCCTTCTTTTTATACTTTTCCTTGACTACTTTATGGCATGGGTCTTTTTATTTCCTCCCGTTTTTCTGATAATCTCATGATTTTGCTAAAAACGGAATGTTTAAAATAATATGTTGTGATATCTTTGAAAAATCAAACCCTTCCTTATCTTTCTTGCTACTGCTGTTGGATTATTAAATGACTTTACTGAACTAGTTCTATAAAGTCTGTATTCTCTCTCCTGTGTGACCTCAGGTCATTGCTTAATGAGCTGAGTGTTTAGGTTGTGACTGGACAATGGTTTCTCCCTCTTTTTTTTTGCCTGTCCTGGGGCTTGAACTCAGGGCCTGGGCACTGTTCCTGGCTTCTTTTTGTTCAAGGCTACCTCTCTACCACTTGAGCCATAATGCCACTTCCATCTTTTTCTGAGTAGTTTATTGGAAAGAGTCTTTCAGACTTTTCTGCCTGGGCTAGCTTTAAACCGTGATCCTCAAATCTCAGCCTCCTGAGTAACTAGGATTACAGATGTGAACCCCTGAAACAATCAGACTGGAAAAGTTAAAGCCTTCCTCAATCCATAATGTGCACGCAAAGCCCCCATGTTTGTGACTGTCTAGAGCTCCAGGAATGTACTACAGGGCTCATGGCCTACTACTTCAGGGCCTCATTAAACATTTTGTTTCTCAGTATTCATTTTTAACTTTCTAGTGTTATAAAATACATACAACTTAAATTTTATTATCTTTACTGTTTTAAGTACATAGGTCAATTAATTACATTCATATTATTGTTCAACCCCTACCCATCTTCAGAACATATTATGACTAGCAAAACTGAAACTGCTTCCATTAAAAATTGACTTGGGGCTGGGGATATGGCCTAGTGGCAAGAGCGCTTGCCTCGTATACATGAGGCCCTGGGTTCGATTCCCCAGCACCACATATACAGAAAATGGCCAGAAGTGGCGCTGTGGCTCAAGTGGCAGAGTGCTAGCTTTGAGCAAAAAAGAAGCCAGGGACAGTGCTCAGGCCCTGAGTCCAAGGCCCAGGACTAGCAAAAAAAAAAAAAAAAAAAAAAAAAAAAAATTGACTTGGGTTGGGAAGGTGGCTCAGTGGTAGAATGTTTGCCTAACATGCATGAAAGACCTTAGGTTCTATTTCTCAGTACCATATCGACAGAAAAAGTTGGAAGTGGCACTGTGGCTCAAGTTGTAGAGTACTAGCCTTGAGCAAAAGAAGCTTAGAGACAGTGTCCAGGCCCTGAGTTCAAGCCCCATGACTGGCATAATAATAATAATAATAATAATAATAATAATAATAATAATAATAATAAAATAGTAAAAATAAATAAAAATAAAAATTGACTTTCTTCTTGCTAGCCTCTGGCAACTGGCATTCTAATTAGTGATTTGATACTACCATTATACATTGAAATAGAGCAAACATTCTTTTTTGTGATCAGAAATTTTACATTTTTCTTTTCCCCTCTGATTTTCTTTGCCATTATTCCATTATTCTTTTTTTTTTGGGGGGGGGGGGTGGGCCAGTCTGAACTCAGGGCCTGGGCACTGCCCTTAAGCTCAAGGCTAGCATTCTTTTTTTTTTTTTTTTGGCCAGTCCTGGGGCTTGGACTCAGGGCCTGAGCACTGTCCCTGGCTTCTTCTTGCTCAAGGCTGGCACTCTGCCACTTGAGCCACAGCGCCACTTCTGGCCATTTTCTGTATATGTGGTGCTGGGGAATTGAACCTAGGGCCTCATGTATACGAGGCAAGCACTCTTGCCACTAGGCCATATCCCCAGCCCCATCAAGGCTAGCATTCTTGAACCACAGTGCCACTTCTGGCTTTTTCTGTCTATGTGGTATTGAGTGCTTTTACTCTGTTGTTTTGTTCTAACAATTTATAGTTGATATCCATCATTTTTCCTGCAACAAAAATGTTTATATAAGTTGGATGTTGAAGCGCTTTTCACATGGCTGTACTTGTTCAAACTATTTCCCAAACAATTGTGTAACAGGATAAAGTTTTAGTTTGCTAGGTGAACGTTAATTCTTTTTTTTTTTTTGGCTAGTCCTGGGGCTTGGACTCAGTGCCTGAGCACTGTCCCTGGCTTCTTTTTTTGCTCAAGGCTAGCACTCTGCCACTTGAGCCACAGCGCCACTTCTGGCCATTTTCTGTATATGTGGTGTTGGGGAATCGAACCCAGGGCCTCATGTATATGAGGCAAGCACTCTTGCCACTAGGCCATATCCCAGCCCAGGTGAACGTTAATTCTAAAGACTAAATGCATCAATAATATGCAGCTATGATCCCAGCACTTAAGAAGCCAAGGCAGGAAGATCACCTAAGTCCAGGAATTCAAGATTGGACTGGGCAATGCAGAGACCTCATCTTAAAAAACAAAACAAAACAAAAAAATGGTGGGGAGGCTAGGATGGTAAATTAGAAATTATTACAATAAAAAAGGGCTGGGATGTAGCTCAGTGGCAAAGTGATTGCCTAGCAAGTGCAATGTCCTGGGTTCGATCCCCAGTACTAAAAAAGAAAAGACAAAAAAATACAGTTAAAAAAAACCCAACCAGAAATTATTACAGTAAAAAAATTAAATGGATTCCTTTTTTTTTTTATCAAATCATGATTGAAACAGGTATAAAACTAGATAGTTAGAATCCACTCAAACGAAATACTTAAAAAATCTTTAGTTCATGGAAAGTCTTTATTGATAAATGACTGGAGCAGCATCATTTCCTCAGCTATTTTTCATTGTTGTGGATGTCAACACCAGTGTAGGCTTTGTTTACATAAACAAACCAAATGTTCACAGAGTGATCCTGTGAGGGCAGAAGAAGGAAGGGTTTCTGCATTCTCAGGAGGGTGAAGGTCTCCTGGGTAAGCAGGTGGGCAAAAATAAGAGCTTGTGGAGTAGTCTATCATCAAAATTAGTTAGATACTGCTCAATGACAGTTTAAATAAAACAACTTAGTTTTGTTGAAGGAAAATAATTGGAAATCACTTGAATTACAAAATGCATTGCCTGATCATTAAAGCCATATATTTTTCAAATTTCCCTGAAGTAAGTAAAAAGGGCTTTGCCCAGAATTATGTATCAGTAAATTATACTTACTGATTCCTTCATTTGGAAACCTCTTGTTTAATATGGTGCTATGGTGAAATACTATCTTTCAATAAATTTTTTGTTGTTTTTCAGGACTGAAAATTGATTGAGCTTAAGGTTTCATCTTGGCTAGACAGGCACTCTATAGAGCTGAGTCATTCCTCCTTCCCAATACACTGCATTTATCATATCACATTTCACACTTTTTGTCAAAACTTTGGAGTTCAGGGGCTGGGGATATAGCCTAGTGGCAAGAGTGCCTGCCTCGGATACACGAGGCCCTAGGTTCGATTCCCCAGCACCACATATACAGAAAACGGCCAGAAGCGGCGCTGTGGCTCAAGTGGCAGAGTGCTAGCCTTGAGCGGGAAGAAGCCAGGGACAGTGCTCAGGCCCTGAGTCCAAGCCCCAGGACTGGCCAAAAAAAAAAAAAAAAAAAAAAAAAAACTTTGGAGTTCATTAGCTATGAAGCAGGTTCATTGTGCATCCAGGCAATGAAACCTACCACATGGCCAGATACAAAGCAAATTTGTTTTGTCTCAGGAAAGGACAAATTAGGAAAATTTAACCCGTGAAGATATATTTTTGAAGGAAAATGATTAAAATACTGAGGAACACATTGTGCTGCATCTGGGGTGGTTACTAAGTACAGCTGAGGTAGAAATGTTCTACAACTTGGTGTGTAAAGTAGGTGTGCCCTTCAGGTGCTGAGTGTGTGTGGTTTCTGCTGGGGACTCTGGTAAGAGCTACATACATCAAAGTCAGAGCGGCACCTCCAGATTTCATTATACTTGGTTTCATTCATTTTATACTTGGTGAAAACAAGGCTGTTTGCTGATGCAGAAGTTAGCTTTAAGAAACAGGAAAGATGATAGTTGTCCATTTGTAAAAAAAATGTTTTATGATTTGATTGGATAGCTGAATCTAAAAGAAATGACAAAGTTTACATTATAGTCTTTATCCCTTCTATCTGAAAGCTTTGTGATCCCTTTGTTTGAATGAATCTGCGTGGTCCACATCCTGTGCCTGAAGGCCATGTCCATGGGTATTCAGTATATCAATATTCAGTATGGATAGGTGATGTGCTAGTCTGGATGATAGGTGCTGGGGTTTTGAGGGTTTGCTTTGCACCTCTAATACAAACAGAGGCCAGAAGCAAGCTCTTCCTTCTGATACTTCCAGGGCATAACACAATCAGAGCTGTGACTTATTAGATACTGGTTCTGCAAATGCACTTCTTTCCCTTGGAGTAGGTGGAGGAGATTGCCTTTGTTTTATGGTCTTTAAATCGGTGTACAAAGAGGTTGCCATGTAATAATGTGTCTTGATCAATGTCACCCCTTTCAACACTCTCATACTTCCCTCCTAACCCAGCCCTTCCCTCACTTTTCTTAATTTTGTAGGATACATATTGAATTCTTTTTTTTTTTTTTTGTCCAGTCCTGGGCCTTGGGCTCAGGGCCTGAGCACTGTCCCTGGCTTCTTTTTGCTCAAGGCTAGCACTCTGCCACTTGAACCACAGTGCTACTTCTGGCCATTTTCTACATATGTGGTGCTTGGGAATCGAACCCAGGGCCTCATGTATAGGAGTCAAGCACTCTTGCCACTAGGCCATATCCCCAGCCCCCATATTGAATTCTTTTTTTTTGGCCAGTCCTGGGCCTTGGACTCAGGGCCTGAGCACTGTCCCTGGCTTCCTTTTGCTCAAGGCTAGCACTCTGCCACCTGAGCCACAGCGCCCCTGCTGGCCGTTTTCCATATATGTGATGCTGGGGAATCAAACCGAGAGCTTCATGTGATGGAGGCAAGCACTCTTGCCACTAGGCCATATTCCTAGCCCCCATATTGAATTATTGACTGCATTCTTTACTCTCTTTTTAATCTTCATTTGTCTACCCCTCTCCCTTTGACCCTGCTGTTGAAGGTAGTTTTTCTCAAACTAGAATTTTGAATTGTCCCATTGTTGAGTGCCTGGGCTAGTACAGATGGACAAGAGGTAGCCTAAGGAAGCAGTGACAGGAGCTGCACTTAGGTACTCCAGTCTTCACACATTATCCTTGGCAGCTGGTGGCCTATCCCTTTACCCAGTGGCTCTCTGTGTGGTCTTTGACCACTGACATCAGCTTATCCGGGGAACTTACTGGAAACATAAAGTCTGGGACCACACTCCAAACTCTTAGAGCCCTCAGGTTATCTGATGTAACTCCCAATAGTTTGAGATGGTTATATATCTAGATTGGTGTGTCCAGATTATATAATGAATAGTTTTATGTAATATTAGACATTTAATTCTTGTATGTTTGGACCCCATTTAATTAGTTTTCAGTTATACTAAAGATTGTCCTGAACCAAGACTTTCAGGTCTTGTATATCTCAAGAGGTTAGTCACAGGCACTGTTCTGAGTTCCTCTCAGGTGGCTGTTAAGCTCTCTGGAAAGTTGAGTTGGAATCAGGGTATGCAGGAAAAGAGATTAGTGCCTGGGTATTTCTCAGTTGCGGCCATTGAGTTACAGTCTAAAAGAGGGAGTCTAATATGTCTTTTGAAGAGAGACTGGCTCTTTTCACCAATCAAAGCCCACCACTCTTTCTCCTTTGACTTGGGGAGCAGGCCTTACATCTTGGTCATCCATATTTCCAGATTTCCTTCCACTTTGATCCTTTTTAAGTAAGACCATCTGATCTTATTAAAAACAAATCAGGAAGTAGTGCTATGGCTCAAATCCTTGCGCAAAAGAACTCAAGGACAGCACCCAGGTCCTGATTTCAAGCCCAAGACTGACAAAAAAAAAAAAAAAAAGGCAATTCAGGGTGTTTCTTAAAATATCTGTCAGGGCATCCCTTTGCCTTATTAAAAAGTACAGAAGGGTACTTGCTGTCCTGCTTGAGTTTTCTTTTCTTTTTTTTTTTTTTTTTGGCCAGTCCTGGGCCTTGGACCCAGGGCCTGAGCACTGTCCCTGGCTTCTTCCCGCTCAAGGCTAGCACTCCACCACTTGAGCCACAGCGCCGCTTCTGGCCGTTTTCTGTGTATGTGGTGCTGGGGAATCGAACCTAGGGCCTCGTGTATCCGAGGCAGGCACTCTTGCCACTAGGCTATATCCCCAGCCCCCTGCTTGAGTTTTCTGAGCCCTGCTGCAGTGCTATTTGTACCTTCCTCAGTAGCTTGAAGATTCCTGTCATCAGCATAGACTCCATGTCTTCCACATCTGAATTTTGTATATGTGTGTGTGTTTGTGTGTAGTGGTTCTGGGGCTTGAACTAAGAGCTTGGTCACTGTCCCTTAGCGTTTTCAGTCAAGGGTTGCACACTACCTCTTGAGCCACAGTTCTACTTCCATCTTTTTGGTTAATTAGAAATAACAGTCTCAGGGCTGGGGATATGGCCTAGTGGCAAGAGTGCTTGCCTCCTATACATGAGGCCCTGGGTTCAATTCCCCAGTACCACATATACAGAAAACGGCCAGAAGTGGCGCTGTGGCTCAAGTGGCAGAGTGCTAGCCTTGAGCAAAAAGAAGCCAGGGACAGTGCTCAGGCCCTGAGTCCAAGCCCCAGGACTGGCAAAAAAATAAATAAATAAATAACAGTCTCATAGACTTGCCTGCCTGGGCTGGCTTCAAACAAGGATCCTGAGATCTCAGCTTCCTCTAGTTTTACAGGTATGACCCGTTGGTGCCTGGAGCACATCTGGATTTATAATAGACCATGGCACTGCTTTTCCAACAAGCTGAGCCCAAAAGGCTGTCCAATCCTGTACTTAGGATCTTGCCCATGTGAACAAAGAGCCATCCCTGGGTCAATGGAGCCAAGGCATCTGCTCCTTGATCAGGGCCTTTCCATTTCTTTGATGTCCTTTTTCCTGCCTAATAATTTCTAGTTTGTTCCATATCAGTTATAAGAGCACAACATATTGGCTACTCTGTTTCAGGGACTCATGGAGACTTGTAACTATTTACTTATTCTGTGAACAAACTATACTTTCACCTGGCTGACTCTTTTTATACCTGTCCCTGTGTCTTGCTTTGTAGTTTGGGGCTGAATTCCGGAGGTTCTCCTTGAACCGTCATAAGCCTGGGAAGTTTGAAGATTTCTACCAGCTGGTTGTGCATACCCATCACATCTCCAACACTGAGGTGACCATTGGCTATGCAGATGTGCACGGTGATCTGCTACCTATCAACAACGATGACAATTTCTGCAAAGCAGTCTCGAGTGCAAATCCTCTGCTCAGAGTCTTCATCCAGAAACGAGGTACAAGGAAGCTGAGCTGCCTTGCATGTTTAACAGTCATTTAAGAAAAAAAAATGCAGTTTCTAATTTTGTATGGCATAATGGGACAAGATTTTGACTTCTGTCCTATAGTAGTAGATTGTGTGTGTACACATACGTGCATGTATGCTGGTGTTTAAACACTATCCCTTAGATTTCTATCTTAAGGCTGGTGTTCTACCACCTGAGCCATACCTCTACTTCCAGCTTTTTTTTTTTATGATTAATTGGAGCTAAGAGTTTCACGGACTTTTCTGCGCAGGCTGGCTTCAAACTAGGATCCTTAGATCTCAGTTTCCTGAGTTAGCTAGAATCGTAGGCATAGGCCACCAGAGCCTGATCAGATTTTTTTTTGTGCTAGTCCTTGGGCTTAAACTCAGGGCCTGGGCACTATCCTTGTGGGTTTTGTTGTTGTTGTTGTTGTTGTTGTTGTTGTTGTTTTTCTCAAGGCTGGCACTCTACCACTTGAGCCATGGCTCCACTCGGCTTTTTTGGCTGGTTAATTGGAGATAAGAGTTTCATGGGGGCTGGGGATATAGCCTAGTGGCAAGAGTGCCTGCCTCGGATACACGAGGCCCTGGGTTCGATTCCCCAGCACCACATATACAGAAAACGGCCAGAAGCGGCGCTGTGGCTCAAGTGGCAGAGTGCTAGCTTTGAGCGGGAAGAAGCCAGGGACAGTGCTCAGGCCCTGAGTCCAAGGCCCAGGACTGGCCAAAAAAAAAAAAAAAAAAAGAGTTTCATGGGCTTTTCTGCTTTTCTGTCTTTGAACCACTCTCCTCAAGTCTCAGCCAGCTAAATAGCTAGGATTACAGGCATAAGCCTCTAGAACCCAGCCTAGCTAGATTTTTAAAAATATTTTGATGAACATTACTTTATTTTTTAATGTAAATATATTTATTCTTAATATAAATGTATTTATTTTTAATATATATAAATTCTTAGAGCAAAGTTTGATAAACTGAATTTCATTCAAATGAATACTTAATAAACAGTATTAAAAAATGATATGGCCACATCCTAAGCAAGAATACATTCACAATACATATACCTAACCAAAAGCTTGTACCTACAATACATTAGGCACTTTTGAACAAATGTAGCAACAGTACTCAACACTATGTTGAAAATGAGCTGCACAACTTGTGGTTGGCATCAAGAGGGAAAAACTGGGAGAGACCAAAGGAAGGGGTAACATTGTCCAGAAAGAAATGTACTCAATGACCTGTGATTTATGAAACCATTACCCCCTATATGTCACACTTATAATAGCAATAAAAAATAAAAATTCAAAAAATAACTCTTGAAACCTAAGAGTAAAGAGCAAAATAGTTCAAGTAAAAGAATAGGTCCCACTGCTCAGGCAAGATGGCTCCCAGGGTCCAGCAGCCAAGGAGAGCTGTACATGACAGATGGTGGGAGGGATGCACAGCCGCACAGGCTCAGAGCTGGTGAGAGGAAGGCAAGTGGCCCTGGGTGGAAGCGACACTCAAATGATGCCACTTTGAAAGCCAATATTCTTCGGTATTAGGAGAGATGCTAAGAAATAGTTGGGGCAGCGGGAAGTAAATGAAATTTAAGCAACTCCAAGTTGCTATGTATATATATGACCCAAGTAGTACACCACCAGATGTGATCAAGCCATATAAATTTCCTTAAGTAGAACTCACTCTTGATGCCAAGACTATTTTATTTTTCTGTCTGCTTAGTCAAGTGTAGTGTAATGCTCTTTATTAGGTCTGTTTAGCCAAGATACCTCCTCTTGAGGCCTCTACCCAGGAGTTTTCCTTAAAAGCTGAAAATTTCCCCTTCTCCTCTCACTTTCCCAGGAGTTACTTAGTCAGCTTAGCACCCTGAAGCCCAGACAACCACAGGAGCCACCCTGTGCACCAAGGGACCTCAGACTATACCTTTAGTTATCCATATAGCTACCTTGAAACTCATTTCTTCTTACTGCACAGAATCCATTAGCAGATAGCCCCTTCCTCTTTCACGACCTGCTTGCCTGCTGTATAACTCTTCAGCCTGTAAGTGAATGTGGGATTCTAGCTCTTTGCTGTAGACTCCCCTCTGCAGGCTTTGCCCCAGTAAACCTGTGGTGGCATTGGGCCATCTCCGTGTGTGTGTGTGTGTGTGTGTGTGTGTGTGTGTGTGTGTGTGTGTGTGTATTAGAATATGTATGGATTACATAAGGAATCTCATTTATTTTTTTATATAGTTTGTTCATAGGAAGTTCATAAAATATGGTTGTTCTTGTTGTTTTTTCAACTATTTGACTATGCACTGCACTCTGTGAGAGAAATTCTGTCCAGGGAAGTTTGCTTATTTTCAGGGCTTTTAGCATCTTTTGTAGAATTTGCCATGTCCAACTTGCATTTGGCCTCCAAGGGACCCCAAAAAGTAGACAGCAGCTGTCAATGAAAGAGTTGAGTCTTCCCAGTCCCCAATATCTCAGCATATTTGAAGGGGAAAATCCCAAAAACACATTCAACAGGGTGCATTTAACAATGGCTTATGAAGAGCAGTCCTTCCACAATGAGAATGCTCCAACTCTGCTTCGGTCCCAGTGTTGGCTGGAGAGGCATGTTCCTGACATCTGTTTCACACATAGGATGTGGTGTAGACTGTCCAGTGAGGTGGAGACCTTTCCACTAGGTCAAATTTTTGCAGTCATGTATTTTCCCCATGTGAATGAGATAAGTGCAAAAAATGATACTTGGGCTGTGCCTGAAACACTCCTCTTAATGAAAGCATATAGTATATAAATATGGGTATACGGATGGATATTAGTTGATGGCCTTAGGGCTCTGGCCTTCTGTCAGTTGGCTCCTAAAATCCTTTCTTTCCGGAGAGAAATCATATCTTATGACAGACTTGCTGGCAAAGAAAACTGCACACAAGATAAAAGCTTGGAGCTTAGACATCACTGTCATCATATTTAAGGAAATGTGTTTATTAATTGTAGCCTGATGTTGGAGTAAAAAGTGATGTGGACACAAAAGTTATGTGGACACAGCAATGCCATTCACTTTCACAAGTCTCTACACCTCTGGAAGTTTCTTTTCTTCACCCAGGCATCTTCCATCTTCCCCAAAAAAGGTGGTTAAGGACTCTTTCTGACCAATGCACCAAATGTAATAGGGTCCTTCCAAGGGAGGGGACCACAAATGTAATGGGGTCCCAGGGCGGGGGATCTCCCATCCCTCCAAGAGCCCACCACTCAGAGACAGTCTTAAGTAAAAAGATGGATTTATTGGGGAAGTAAAAAGTATACTGACCGGCCAGGGTCATGGCCCAGACTTGGGAGCTGGGACTGCAACCGTAAAAAGCAGACTGGCTGGCCAGGGCCGCAGCCCAGACTTGGGAGATGGGACCACACGCCCATTACTTTCTTTTAAATGCTCAAAATTAGTTAAACTACATTTCCACCTTAACTAGTGTTGACAGCGAGACATGTAGCCACTATGCTACCCTCATGTTGCCACTACAGCTTTACTCACTGTGTCCCTAGTTAGCTGTCCATACTGACATTGATTTCAAATAAAAACTGTGTAACTGTAACACATGAAAAAGTCAGCATTCTTTATATATTCTGAAATAAGTCCAAACTACATTTAGAAAATTTAATCCGCCACTCACAATAATCTTTTCTCCCAAACCTCATAAGAGCACAACAGTAAAATGACAGGGCAGTGTCCTTTGCAAGGGTAGTTATAAAATCAACAACAGAACCCATAGTGTGTGGATAAAGTGTGCCCATGTAAAGACTGGACGTGAGTGTGCACAGCAGCACTGTTCACTAACACAACCCTAAATGTCCACTAGCTGATGAGTGGATAACAGAACACATATATTCATAGAAGTTTCCTGGCCATAAAAAGAAGAAGCCATAAGGAATGAAGTACTGACATATGCCTCAGTGTGAAGCTGAGCTCAGAAATACTGCTAGGCACCCAAGGCTACTTTTTGTGAACCTCATTATTCAGAGGTTCTGTATTTGCAAATTCGTCTACTTACTGAATTTTATTTCTAACTTCAAATCAGTACTCACCGTGGTTTTGTGGTCATTTGAGGATATGCGCCAAGAAGTAGAAAATTGGAGTCACCAGATATGCACCTTCTCAGCCGAGATGGAATACAATGAGGCTCTGTTTTCTATCTTAGCTCCTATGATAAGCCAACATCATTGTTACAGTCTATTCAATGTCACTGTTTGCCCAAGTCTTTTTTGTGTGTCTGGTTGATGATTTTGCTGTTTCAAGTTGCCCCAAGCATAAGGATGAAGTGTTGTCTAGTGTCCTCAGCATCGGAGTCTGTGATATGCCTCTTGTAGATGTGGGTGCTAGAGAAGCTTAGTTAAGAAACGCTGGCCTTGAGTTCAACACTTTTGACTCAACAGTGCTTAGTAACTAAGGTGTCTTTAAACAAGACACATGGAAAACAGGATGACATATCAACTGGTTGTTGAAAATGTTACGACCAGAATCTTGTAATCACCTGACCCTGTCTTTCCCCAGGAATCATGACTCCATATTTATTAGTTCATCGTTTGCATTGATGTTGCAGAGCACAATCAGCTGTATGTGAAAGGTAGAATAAGCACATCTTAAGGACAAAAAGTTAATTTACAGCTGCTACCATGAGAAAAGGGAGAACTAGAAGTTTGGAATTTCTTTGAGGAGTGATAGAAATGTTCTAGAACCAGAGATCTTTGTAAGTATGAACTTGTGTACTTAATGGAAAAACTTAAACTATATCTCAGTAAAGTTGTTAAAGAGAAGAGAAAGGTACTAGGGCTGGCTGTTGACAGCAGGCTCAGAGCACTTTCCTAGTCTAAAGCCACAGGCCTTAGAGAGGGTTCTAAGCCTGTCTTCAGCTTTTATTTCCAGAATTTGGCCATACTTAACATGTGTGAATACCTTGATTTTAAAATGTTTTCTTAAAAAAATAATCTCCTCCCCTGGTAGTAAAGAATGTCCTGTATCCTCTGCTAGGCCCCAGGTATGAGATGTGACCCTATGAGTTGTGCCCAGGTGCAAGCTTTGTGCGGGTGTGAGCCATATCCAGGTGTGAGCCATAGCTAGATATGAGTGGTGTTCTGGATGTGTGCTGTGCCCAAGTGGGGGTACATGGTCTCTTTCATCCTCAACAGAAATGAAGCTAGCAGAACTAAACAGGATTTTTCTGTACCTTGTACTTTATCACGAGTAGAAAGCACAGACATTTTTCTATCATGTGAGACTTATATGCAGATGTCTTATGTGAATTATCCCATATGAAATAATATTTTTAAACAATGACACATTATATAATGCTTAATAAGAAAAAAAAGCACCTGTACAGTTGTATCACACCTTAGCACTCTGGTAGTTATGGTAAACATAATTTAGTCCAAATGCAATGCCCTATATTTTATTGTGTTTTGAAGCAGAATTTGAGAAGATGTTCCAAAATTCCATTACTACAGGGCAAAAAGAGACAGCATTTGGGGCCCAGACAGCAGACTAGGAGTGATCTGGCTTTCCTCCTCCTGGGACAAAAATGACCTCGCCTAGTCAAGAGACGGTTCTTTAAGGACTATGTGACCTTTCTGTCCACTGGAAGAGCGGGTGGAACCAAGAGACCAGGCCTTTGGCTCCAGTCCCGTGGGCTTCTTTCCTCTGTATTCACGGGCTTCTTCTGTCATTTTTCCAGGGCGATTGTTAGAATCTCTGGGCCTTTCCCTCTGGTAGATAGCAGCGACCACTCTGTCTTTCATGTTAATGCAATATCTGTGTTGAAAAGAAGAGCAGTAGCCCTAGGATAAAGTGGTCATGATGGAGGAGTCTAGACTGGTGTTCTCATGTCTGGGTTGCAGGACTGGAGAGTGTTAGGGACCAATTCTCTGATAATTATCTCTAAAATAATTTGTTTCCTTTGCAATTCCATGTGTTTCATGTCTTTACCTTTCCTCCAATGTCCCAAAGGTTCAAGAACATTTGGGAAGTTGGCCCTAGCTAGAGAACACAAGACCAAAACCAGAAAAGAATATTTAGAGTGTATCTTTCTAATTTTAGCAGAATAAACAGGAAATGAAAGCACTAACATCAATTGCATCAAATAAAATCCCTTCACACACAAGTAGAAGCAGGTCTTGTCTGTCTCCAGGCCTCATACAGGATGATGGAACCTGGGAAAGACTCTTGAAGTAAACATGATGTTGTACCCATGCATGTGACTGTTGTTCTGGACATTCTGGACTCTTGATTTTCTAGAATAAGGAGACCAACATTTGTAGATGCTAAGATTTATCAGAAGCTGTGTGAAGTTGTATTTGTGATTTCACTTAAGTAGATTGCTATGAAAAAAGTGATGTTCTTCAAAGTAAAATGTATAGGAGTATTAACACTGGTCACGGGCATTGGCAGATTTCAAAGTGTCAGGCTATGAAACCTGCTCATTGTGTTTTTCTTGGAGTCTTATATAATTGGTTTTAAGTTGGGGGCTTACTCCTTAGCAGGGATTTCTCAAGCTGTCAGCACCCACACGTTACTCTTTCCTCAGAGGTGTTGTTTCAGGGAACATTTGGTGAACTGGCCTTGTTAGTGTCTGTACCTATGGAGACAGGTGAGATCGGGCTCTCACCAGTCTGATGCAGGGGCACCTCACAAAACATGTGAGATTCTGTACTGAGTTTGATTGCTGGAAGCTTTTATGTTTAGAAGCTTTCTATTTTCTATTTTTTTAATTAAGAAAAGAAAGGCAAAAAGCTTCCTGCTGCCCCAGCGTGGGAACATGGAGAAAACCAGATGCCTGCAGGGCTGTCCTGGAGTGGGCGAGGGGAGAATGTGCTGATGCGGCTCTGAGACGCCACACAGCCCGAGGCACCCACCACTCAGAGGAATGCAGCCGCTCTGGGGTGCCCACTTGGGCCATTCTTCAGGCGACTGCCTGGCTGCTGACAATTCTCTTCCAGTAGCATTCATGGGGGAAACACTTGGAGCTGCTACGTTCTCCAGCAGTCCCAGCAGGGAGCCAGTTTGGAAATGGTGAGTGTTCATACTCACCAAACAGTGTGTTTTCCCAAGTCATTTACTCTCACATGTTCAACGCATCATATGTTTATAACTTGTAATCCTGCTTTCTAAACCTAACATGGTATAAACATTTCCTATCATTAAACACTTTGTAAAACTACTTTGTTTTGAAAGCTTTTTCTGCTATTAGTGTGTTTGTGAAAGGAAATTCAGTCAAAGAGGAAATATTCCCTTACCCTGAGGTGACATAGTTTGGCAGTGCATGCAGTTGGATGGAGTGTCACATAAGCAGATGGTTGTTGTATCCATGCTATGCAGAGGGCTTTGACTTGGTTTTATATTTTTGTGTGTCTTTCTGTAGATCTGCTTAGATAAGCATCCCTCTTTCATGGTGGACATGTCAGTTGTGTGAATCCAGCAGAATATCACCATCCCTTATTGATGAAAGTTTAAATTTACCAGTTTTTCATCACTAGAAGCCATGTTGAACATGTTTACATAGTTATCAGGTTGTCTGTAGGCTACATTAGTAAACTGTAGGGTGAACTGCTCTTGCCAGGTTAGGTTTTATATTTGAGTGCAGGTGTACTTCCAGTGTTCCTCTCAACAGAGCCTTAGGGTATCATTCAGAGATTGCTTCTTTTTCATGTGAAATAACATGTGTCTTTGAAGACAGCCATTGTATGACATATCAACTCATGGTCTTTGAATTTGCCTCTTGGATATAATTATGAAAACAAGACCTCTGCCAGCAGATAGAGCTGGCAGAGCTGAATGGTGGGCTCCCCACAGCCCTGGGAGCTCTGGGACTCCTCCTTTTCCCAGGTGCTATACTATAGTTCATGTCTGGCTTCCTGTTACATAGCTTCTTGGCAAGATGGATAATCAACATGTGAGAAGGTTGTGCTTGCTGGTATAATTTATAATCATCTTAATTAGACATTGTCATCAGTTATTTTTCTGTGACATTGTTAGTAGCTCACTGTGTGGTGATGAACACATCTACAAATTCCCCAGCTTAGGGATTTCTTTTCATGCTTAAGCCAGTGATGATCTGAAGTCAATTTTAGCCTGTTTGTGTTTGCAAGATTTATCTTTGAAACAAATCTTTTTTTTTTTTTGGCCAGTCCTGGGGCTTGGACTCAGGGCCTGAGCACTGTCCGTGGCTTCTTCTTGCTCAAGGCTAGCACTCTGCCACTTGAGCCACAGCGCCACTTCTGGCCATTTTCTGTATATGTGGTGCTGGGGAATCGAACCCAGGGCCTCATGTATACGAGGCAAGCACTGTTGCCACTAGGCCATATCCCCAGCCCTGAAACAAATCTTTTTTTTTTTTTTTTTTGGCCAGTCCTGGGCCTTGGACTCAGGGCCTGAGCACTGTCCCTGGCTTCTTCCCGCTCAAGGCTAGCACTCTGCCACTTGAGCCACAGCGCAGCTTCTGGCCGTTTTCTGTATATGTGGTGCTGGGGAATCGAACCTAGGGCCTCGTGTATACGAGGAAGGCACTCTTGCCACTAGGCTATATCCCCAGCCCGAAACAAATCTTTTAAAAGGAAGGAAGGAAGGAAGGAAGGAAGGAAGGAAGGAAGGAAGGAAGGAAGGAAAGAAAAAGAAAAGAAAAGCAGCATGCTCCTCAGATAATGCATCTAGACTGTGTTTCTGTTTCTGGAGTGGGTTAGAGTCATGTATGTTACTGGCTGTTTTTAGAAGGAAGGGATTCTTTGGCCACCTAGAATGGCTTCTGGGTACCTATACCCACAGCACCTAGCAGTAACACCATTCATGGCACAGGCAGCTCTGGGCCATTTGACTACACTGGAAGCCCATCCATTGATGAAATATTTCAGACATGTGAACTGGATGTTCATTTCTGATACCTCAAATGCTTTTTAATCTTTCCTACAGGTTAGGTCTCTACTGACAGGAACTGACCACTAAGTAAATGAAAAGTGAACACTATTGAGAAAAATCAAGCCTAGTGTCAGAGGTCCACTTCCAGGATGGGTTCTTAATCCAAAAATGGGTCCAATGCTGTGGGATAGTCCAATGGGGCTATGCTTCCTGAAGGTGTCAAGCAAGGCTCTGAGCCTGACTACCAGACTTTGTGCTGCAAAGGTTCCCCATTGTGCATCCCACTCTAGGAAGCAGGACCTGGCTCCTTCACCTCTGGAAGGCCCATGGGTAAGCTGACATCAGTGAGGTTTGGGAGAGACTTCTTACGCTGGTATGGATGAAGGGAAAACTCCACATTATATCATATTAAATATTGCCAGAAGTTGGCAGAATGAGATATGCAGCCCCTTGGACCTTTGCTTAGCTAGGGTGATTCTTAGCTTTTCAAGCCCTTGCTGGATGAGCAGCTATGGATATTGACTAGGATCATTGTCCTCCTTTCTCTGGAGTGTCCAACGTCAGGCAACCTGTACTTTATACTACTGTTAGAGATTTCCACAAAACATACAGCCTGTAGGCTGTCATTGTCACCATTACAAGCTGCCACTTCTTACTGGTGTGTTTACCCTGCCAGCAGTCTGATGGGATTGTGATGCACCTGTTGACAACTAGATTTCTAAGAAGCCTTCAGGTTGGTCAACTAGTTACAAGGCTGCCTTCACTTAGTAGACGCCTGCTGTATCCTTGGGACACTGAGATCTAGAATACCAAGGTTCTGTATTCTGAAAGTATCCATTGTCCCTCCCTGTGGCGGGTGCTGTGAAATAGGGTATGCCATAGGAATGGTAGCAGAAAGGAAACAATATGAGATGGGCTACCAAAGAGGTGTGGTTCTAAAGCTGTGTATGCCACCCACCCTAGACTTACGGTACAGTAGGCAAAGGTGGTAGTGGAGCCAGCAAATGCCTAAGAGCCTGCAATAGTAGATGCTCTCCAAGGAGCTAGAACTTAGGGTGGTTACGGAGAATTCTGGGAGCTGGTGAAGAAGTTAGGGAGCTCCTCAGTGGAAAGATCATCCCCACAGGCAGCTGCAGAGAAGAGGGCAGATAGGAGGCAACCAAAGAAAGCTACCAGACACAGGGAAATCTGAATTGCCTTGAGTAGAAGCAATTGTGGCATATCATGAAGCATGGCTGAAGCGTCATTTGTGAAAAGTGAGAGGTTGTTGTTAGGCTTTGGTCTTGTTCTTTCTTCCATTAAGCATTTCACCTTTGAGCCATTGTTGACAGAACCACATGCCAGATAACTCACAAAAGCACAGCCTAGAGGCTTCCTTTTCCTCTGTACCTGAATGTGATTATCATACTAACAAACTCGAGAGCCATTACGTTCTGAGTTGCTGGCCATTCTAATGGGCACCATGACTGTGCTAGGAGAGAGCTGGAAAAATGCTGGCCCTACAGACAGCATTCTGTAGGGATGGACAGTGTGAAGCATGTCCAGCCCTGTTTGCCAGAGGCCAGCCAGGAACCCACAGCTAGACTGAGCTTGTCTGGTCTCCTGCCCGGCCCTCTTCTTCCTCCTGCTACCAACTTCAAACTTGATAGGGATGTTGCAATCCAGCATTCCGCTCAGGGGGAGTCCTCAGATCACATCTCCATCTAGGTGAAGGCTGGCCACATGACCCACAGAACACCTTGCCTCCATTTCTCCATTCCATCAGTGCCACTCCCAACCTGTCTCTGCATCAGTCATCAGCTCCCAGAATTCTCTGTAACCATTCTGACTTCCAGATCCCTTAGACAACATTTCCTGTGCATTGGTTGGGTATTTCCAACCCCCAAGGATTGTAAACTGTACAGTCTGGGCTCACCTCAGCCCTGGGGACCAAGATCCCTGGATAAGGGCTGTAGCCCAGCTTCATTATGGCTCAGCTTGTTGTGGCTCTGAAAGTACATAGCAAGATTACTTACTTACTTACTTTACTTGGTCAGCTTACTGCTGACCAAGGATTTTTTAAATTATGCGATGTTCAAAACTACCCGAGTTGCATGCTTCTCCTTTGGCACAAGAAGGCCAACTGTAAACATATTCATCTAGTGTTGCTTGGATTGTGCATGGTGACCTGCTGCTGCTCCACCACAGAGAGGGCCGTGTCCCAAGCTTTGCTCTCCAGGACAGCCCTATCTTCTGAGTTGGAAACAAGCAGATTGCCTAGGAGCTGAAGGGGGCCTCAAGCCCCTCGCACCTCATGAAGAGCACATCAGAGAACCCTTGTTTTAGTGTGTGAGGGTAAAGAAATTTGCAGAAATGATAAAACTATACAAGTTTGGTGGCCAGAGATAAAAAAATTTCCACAGTGAACTCTTCTTTTCCAGAAACATGAGACTTAGATTTCCTCTCTCACGGCAGTTTCTTTTCCTGTTTGCCCCATTGCCATACTGTCCACCTCCCTGGTGGGAGGCTCAGCACAGGGCCATGGGGTCACCACCTGTGCCCTGCTCATCCCCTCCAGCCATTCTACTGCACTCAACAAACATGCAGATTAGAGATGAGAACTCCCATGGAGCTATTTGCTCCTGTTTTTGTGAAGCCCTCTTACTGGGTGTGGTATCCTGGCCCTGCCTGTGCACTCCAGCATTCCCACATGGGTTCTGCTTGGGTGGAAGTTAGGAGGGGCAACTTTATCAAATGGTAAAAATGAACATATCCTTGTTAGCTAACAATAGAGATTTGTTTTTTTTTTTATAATGGTAAAGTATACATAGCGTAAAATTTACCACCCATGTCATTTTCAGGTACACATTTCAGTGGCATTAAGCATATTGTTGTCCAGCCGCCACCCCCTTCCTCCAAAACTTTCAGTCTTTAGTACCTCCAGGTAAAAGTACTATAAAATAGCCCGTGGATATTTCACTGATATATCTAGAGTCTTGGTCTTGAATATTTCCAAATATGACAAGAGTGGGCCATTGGAGAAATAATTGTCCCTTGCTGAAGAATCATCGTGATCCCATAAGACTCTAGGCCCTTTCCCACTGGTGTCTGACCGTGATTACTCACCTCTGACTCCTCTGCACAGACAGACAAGACCTTGGGGGACAGGATGAGGAAGGCATGGGATGTGGGGAACAAGGACCTCCTATGATTGGACTAAGGCTGACAGTGCTAGGAGGACACTTCCTAGCTCTTGTCAGCGCCAGCCACTGTGGCCTATTGAACCAGGGAAAAATCCTGGCTGGGAAGAGAGTTCTCAAGATGCCAGTGCTATGTGCTGAATTTGTTGGAAGCAGGGCCCAGAACTGACAGTGCTGGTCCTTCTTATTCCAGAGAGCTGTAGAGCTTTCTCTCTAAACAATTTCCCTCTACTCCCAGATAGTTAAAGGGAGAGCCTAACCTACAAGATAGAAGAAGCCTCCCTTCCAGGAGGCATGCAGGATGCGGCAGCCAAGGATTATTGATTGCTTACTTTGGGGAACCCTTCAGATGGTGAGCCTCCTCTACAGGGACGCACAAAATCAGCCTTGTCACTCAACACCTTCCAAGATTTTTTTTTTTTTGACAGTCCTGGGGCTTGAACTCAGGGCCTGAGCGCTGTCCCTGGCTTTTTGCTCAAGGCTAGCACTCTGCTACTTTACTTGAGCCACAGTGCCACTTCTGGCTTTTTCTATATATGTGGTGCTGGGGAATCAAACCAGGGCTTCATAATGTATACAAGGCCATACTCTTGGCCATATTCCCAGCCCACGATTTTTTTTTTTTTTTTTTTTTTTTTTGCCAGTCCTGGGCCTTGGACTCAGGGCCTGAGCACTGTCCCTGGATTCTTTTTGCTCAAGGCTAGCACTCTGCCACTTGAGCCACAGCGCCACTTCTGGCCATTTTCTATATATGTGGTGCCGGGGAATTGGACCCAGGGCTTCATGTATGTGAGGCAAGCACTCTTGCCACTAGGCTATATTCCCAGCCCCCCAGCCCAAGATTTTTAATGATTCATTTAAATCTGAATGAAAACAATTTTTACGGTTTTACTTGCCTTTCACATTGAAGTCACTATGAAGATGACTGTGTGTTGAGGGTTGTCAACAACTTTTTGCCTTGGTATGTCTGGGAAATGAACCCTACCTTAGATCATCAAGCATCCATGCCTAAGAACATTCAGTTAATAAATATCCAGTCTCCCGCTAGTCAGAATCATAGGACTATGCAAGTGCTACAGGGTTGCAGTTCATATAATCCAACCCTCTTGTTTACACCCTGTCCCCTCCTTGAGTCCATGGTCTCCCCATTTAGAGCTACTCGGTGAAGGAGTTAGTACTCCCTTTGCAGAAACAAAGCTGAGTTCCAGAGAAGCTGTGTGACTTCCCAGAGCCACTTGGAATCAGGTGATGATAGGTCAGGACCACAGCCAGATCTGCTTCGAAAGCCCTGTGTCCTCCATGTCCCTCTCCAGACTGGAGTTATAAATGCATTTGTCATGTCTGTCTGGATACTTGGTGGGAGGATCTAGGTGTGTGCAAATCAGGCCTACAGGCTAGAGTTTCACTGTCCCAAGTGTCCTAGTCTGCATAATGTCCCTTGATAATGAAATTGTAGTCGTGCCCAACCCGCCAAAGATGGCCCATCTTTACAGCCTGCCACTCAGGGCCCTCCTTTGCTCGTGGGTCTAGATTACCATGGTGCATGGGAAGGCTGCTTTGAAACAGAGGAAGGTAACTTGTTAGGTTCTTTAAAATCTAGCATCTTCACATTACTGAATGAGAAACATCGAGTGCACTGCCCTTATTACAAAAGAATAGTACACAGATCTACATCCACATTGGCTCCTAATTGTGTAAATAGACTCTGGAATGATTCATAAACCAGAGAAAGTTCCAGCCTGGAGTGGTGAGCTTAAAGATGGAGAGTAATATTCATGGGTTTGGGGTTTCTTTGTGGGAGTGATGAAAACATTCTGAAATTAGACTGGCGGCTGCACAATTCTGGATGTGCAGATAACCACTGGCTGAATTCTTTTTTTTTTTTTTTTTTTTTTTGCCAGTCCTGGGGCTGGAACGCAGGGCCTGAGCACTGTCCCTGGCTTCTTTTTGCTCAAAGCTAGCACTCTGCCAACTTGGGCCACAGCAACACTTCTGGCCTTTTCTGTATATGTGCTGCTGAGGAATTGAACCTAGGGCTTCATGTATACAAAGCAAGCACTCTTGCCACTAGGCCATATCCCCAGCCCCCCACTGACTGAATTCTATGCTTCGAACAAGTGAACTTTATTGTAGATAAATCATGTACTATGTGATATCTCAATACAAGTAAAATGCTATGTCAACAGTATTTCAGAGCCTTTATCCCAGCAGTTCTGCCTTGCCTGCTTCCTCCTAGTAAGGTCTAGTCTGATGGGAGATGAGGGAAAAGCCCCGGACAGGGCAGAGGAGACTATAGGGGAATGCACTCGAAGGTATCTTTCTAGAGAATCTGTGAGCCAGAGGGAAATTCTTACTAAAGGCCATGAGGTTAGGGATGATTTGCATGCCCCATGGGTTTGTGGTGTGGCATTGGTAATATAAGTAAAGGGCACTGAAGTTAATGGTTCTGTTGCAGGCTTGGAGGAAAATAGATGTACTTGTCCATTGCTATTTCCTACTGGCCTTCTGAAGAACACAAACATTCCACCAGCATCTCCTATAGAGAAGAGCTTGCTGTAATTTTTTCTTGACATATCATCTGGAGAGCTGTCCCTCTAGCTGAGGGCCCCACAGCCTATACCATGAGGACCTCAATAGCATTCTGTAGCCCTTTGTAGAGCTTCTCCAGTCTCCTTTGAAAGAAGGACAATGACAACAGTTGAACCAGTGGTTTGAAAAGCACTGAGAGTTGCTGGAGGAGGTCTGCCCTAAATATGGGCTTTTCTGCCAACAGTTATTTTTGGTTGTTTCAATTACAGTTGTACTCTCTGGTAACCACTGCAATGTCTTGTAAATACAGGCAAATTCAGAGCTGGGTTGCAGAGCCAGCTCTAGGGTGGGGACAACACACGGACAGCCCTGAGTGGTCTTCTACCCTCCAGCCTGGGAGGGTCAAGAAGTCTACTGGTTGGGGCAAGGTGGTGTCCAGAGCCATATTCTGGCCAGGGTGTAATTTCCTTGTATCTCCTATTCATACCTGAAGCTGCTCTGTGTTCAGGAGGATGGGAGATCCATCTCCTACTAGGTGTGCAACAGAAAGTACATTCATTCCTGAGTTTCCTACAACTTATCACCTGCTCTGCTCAGCTAGGCCAAGAGTTCACACAATCAAAGCCCTACTCACTACTATACTATATCTCTATGGGAATTAGGGGAAATGTTTTCCTTTCTTTCTCCTACATGGGAAAAATTCAAGGGTGAGAGGAAGGGAAACAGCAGTCTTGCTCTGGAAAAAAAAAATCGGAGCAGGGCATTTTCTCTGAAGGATATAGTAGGACATGAATTGGTAGACTTCTAGTAGCCAAGTGTTCACCTACATGCTCAGAGCACTGGGCCTGATCAACGGCACTGCTCTGTTAGAGGTACACTAGCCAGAGTCTCATGTAGAAGTTGTCATCTTTCACTACCACAGCTTCCCTTTTTCATGTACCAGGAACTGCTACTGGCTGCAGGGAACAGATTCTCACTTGTTCCACATGCCCTCCCTGGTTTGTGTTTCCAGGGACAGCAAAAGCTTTGGAATGACTTCTGAATGTATCAAAGAGTAAGGGAACTAATAAGGCACTTTTGACACCAGGGAAAAAAGAGAGATGACATGAGGAAGTATCTCAGCCTCAGAACTTCTAGCACTGGCGATCTTTAGTTCTGAGTCCAGGAAAAAGAAAAGTCCTTAGTGGATGGAAGCATCCACCATTTTTTTTTTTTTTTTGCCAGTCCTGGGCCTTGGACTCAGGGCCTGAGCACTGTCCCTGGCTTCTTTTTGCTCAAGGCTAGCACTCTGTGCCCCTTGAGCCACAGCGCCACTTCTGGCCGTTTTCTGTATATGTGGTGCTGGGGAATCGAACCCAGGGCCTCGTGTATATGAGGCAAGCTCTCTTGCCACTAGGCCATATCCCCAGCCCAGCATCCACCATTTTGACTGATTGAGAAGACCAAAAGAAGGAAGAGAGCATTGAGAATCATGAAAGAGGCAGCAGGATGTCAGGAAAGCACTAAGAAATGAGACAACCAACAGAAAACACATGGTTCTACGCCTGTCCCTGGCTTTGAAGGGGAAGGGAAGAGGAGAAGCTGAAGATGCCAACATGAAGTAAGCTGTCCTGGTTGTAAGATAAACCCATTTCTCCAGCAAGTCTTAAACCCAGTGCAAGGATTTGTTGATATCAAGACTACTGGTGTAGGAGTCTGGTATCTTAGAGGGTGATAACAATGTACCATGTTGAGGCCTATTGTTTGAGACACTATGGGGCTGCAAGCAAGGAATGCTCACAGCTCATGGAGTCTATTATACCCTGCCACAGAGAGTGTGACCCGAAGGAATGTTTGAAGAGAGGGGATGTCTGATCTGGTCCCACAGAGAAATTAAAGTGTGGGGAGCAGAATAGTGATGGAGGCTCTAGCAGCTATTCCAGCAGCTATAATGGCCCCTCTGTTGTCCCTCCCTTGCCTGAGGCTTGGGAAACAAAGCTCCAGGCTTGTGGCCGGCTTAGTATTCTGCCTCTAGGGCTTGCTCCTAGCTGCCTGTGTAAGTCAGAGGGCTCCTTTGAATCATATGATATTTGATAACTCCTCCTACCCTGCAAGGAGGTGAATTGTCAGGCCAGTCCTGAAGCACTAGGACCTGTCCATGGGAACTGCATCCCTGTTTGTGCTTGCTGACAGTTGAAACTGAGGGCCCAGAATCCAGAAGACTAAGGGCTGGGATGTAGCTCAGTGGTAAAGCACTTGCCTAGCAAGTGCAACGTCCTGGGTTCAATCCCTAGTACCAAAAAAGAAAAGAAAAAAAAAAAACCAATACAGTTAAAAAATGAAGACTAAGAAAAATCAGCATCACATGCTAGTGACTCCTCTGTTCCTAACTTCAGAAGACTGAGATCTGAGGATCAAACTCAAAGCATATTCTGGGCAGTAAAATCCATGAGACTTTTGTTGTTTTTAATTTTATTTATTATTTTTGCCAGTCCTGGGGCTTGAAGTCAGGGCCTGAGCACTTACTGTCCCTGGCTTCTTTTTGCTCAAGGCTAGCATTCTACCCCTTGAGCCACAGCCCCACCTCTGGCTTTTTCAATATATATGGTGCTGAGGAATCAAACCCAGGGCTTCATGTTTAGGAGGCAAGCATTCCCAGGCCACATTCCCAGACCTCCGTGAGACTCTTAACTCTTAACTCCCATTAACAACCAAAAAGTTGGAAGCAGAACTGTGACTCAAGTGGTAGAGCGCTAGCTTTCAGTGAAAAAGCCAAGGGACAATGCCCAGGCTCTGAGTGCAAGACCTAGTACTGGATTTCATTGTACACTACAGAGCTATAATAACAAAAACAGCATGAAACTGGCACACAAAATCAGATATGAAGATCAGTGAAGCAAAATGGAAGACCAGAAATAAACCCACATAGCCATAGCTATCTTTTTGAATAAGCAGCCCAAAATATATTGAAGAAAAGACAGCCTCTTCTACAAATGATGCTGGAAAACTGATTATCTTCCTGTAGAAAATTCAAACTAGACCCTTGTCTCTCATCCTGCACAAAAATCAATTTTAAAACATGAATCTAAGATCTTAGTGTAAGATTTAAAACTGTTACAGTAAAACAGACAAGAGAGTTAACTACACATCCATGTTTATCCCAGCACTATTGCTAAAAGTAAAGTTATGGAACCTGTCTTGGTGCCCAACAACCTATCAATGAATAAAGAAAATATGATATAAATACACAGTGGGAAATAAGTGGATCTGTGGCTCAAAGTAGTAGAGTGCTAGCCTTGAGCAAAAGAGCTCAGGTACAGTGCCCAGGCCCCAAGTTCAAGCCTCAAGAGTGACAAGAAAGGAAGAATCCAAACTAATTAGCCCTATGAATGTGCCATATGTAAGAACTGAGATGAAGCACAGACTCAGATTATAGGCTGCTCTTGTGTTCAGGTTTCATTTACCTCCATGTAATTGAAAAGGAGTTGGATTAATACCTGTTTCCTTTGTAAAAGCTGTTGTACAGTTTCATATTTTCAAAACATTTTTATCAAAAAAACACTACCTTGGCTGTTAATAAGTAGAGATAAGTAGATGTGTTCATCTTTGCACCAGTGGGAACCTACATTTTTAGTGTGTTTCTAAGATCTTAGTGACCTGCCACCCTCAGTTTGTCCTCCGAGACATCTAAAGGCGAGGGAAGAATGGAGGACTGGTGGCCCTGGCTGCAGGTCCCTGCCTGCCCACAACTGTCACACTGAAGCCCAGGCTGCTCTGCTGAACTACACAGGAGTCTTAGCTTGGCACGGGCTCCTCTTTCAGCACTCAGGAGTGGCTCATAGCCAGCAACCCAGACAGGCAGCCGCTCCTTGTTGCCAGGTACCATGCCTGTAGGTGGCTCTGAGGCAGGCATGTCCCATCCTAGCCTTCCTGAGCCTCCAATGATTGGTTTGTGGACTACTGCATTCCCAGTCAAAAGATAAACAACCTAAAGATCATCTTGCCATAGCCAATCCATTTGCTCTGATAATCAGCCTTACTGTTCTTTAGCAGATGTCTCACTGAATACTCTGGTGACAGTGTCAAGCCACCCATAACCCAAAGAATTGACATTTGTCACTGTGCTCTTCTGTCTCCTGAGGATACAAACACCCAGAAAACCTTGACAGGCATGCTTGCCTGCAGATCTAGAGAATGGCTAGCTAGTCTCAAAGGGCCCAGAGACTGGGAAGTCTCAGTCTGTGGGATGTAGGGAGGGCCAGCGGTATGTCATGGGGACTCTTTCAGCTCCTCTGCATTGGTTTTGGGGCACTGGCCTCTGAAGGTAGAGAACACCTGGCAAGGGAATACATGTGGGCAGGAGAGCATGTCACTGCCTTTGGGCACATAGTGATCTCACTTCTGCCTGCCTGGCCTTGCTGAGCATTGAGGCTCATTTGGTGACATCAGCTCCTGAGATTTACCAACTGAAGAGATTCTGCTCTAGTTAATACATGTGCATGCACATGGCTGTACACACACACACACACACACACACACACACACACACACACAAGTTTGACCACAGCCACCTCAGGCCCTTTCTTTAAAGGGTGCTGTGCGTGTACACACACACACACACACACACACACACACACACACGTTTGAACACAGCCACCTCAGGCCCTTTCTTTAAAGGGTGCTGTGGACAAGGCCATCTGGACAGAACTGTGACACTGTGCCAACCTCTGGCTTTTCCTAGACAGATCAGCAGATTCCCATTGGTGCATCATGATCAGCTTCAACTTTCTCTGTGGCTTCCATAAGAATATTTCACAGAAGAAATTGTCGTCTGTGACTTGTCCTCCCCCATGGACCCTGGCCTGTCCCTTCTGTGACTTGTCCTCCCCCGTGGGCCCTGACAGGTCCCTTCTGTGACTTGTCCTCCCCCATGGACCCTGACAGGTCCCTTCTGTGACTTGTCCTCCACCATGGACCCTGACAGGTCCCTTCTGTGATTTGTTCTCCCCCTTGCCCCCCATAGTCCCTTTGGCATGGGCTTCACTGGGTGCCTAAGCAGCTCTTCTGCCTCCTGCTCCTCCCTCCTAGAAAGAAGTTCAGTGGCCTGAGCTCTGAGGGCTGATTTGGAGTTGGCAGGTAAAAGAGTTGGACATTCAAGGAAACCCTGGCTTCCCCCAAACTGCTTTCTTCCCTGTCTTAAGTTCCTGTCCATCTAGTACCTGCCTCTCAGTGGCTCTAGCAACTGTCTCTCCAAGCCACCTCTGCTGACTCTTCTGCTGTGTGTTGCAGGTGCAATGCTCTTTGGTCTTTAAGTGCTATACTAAGAGGGCATCTTCATTTTCCAGGAGGTACTATCCAGACAGTCCTGTGTACATGACAGCTCTATCAAAGCCATTGCTAGGTAGGCCAGGGGCTACATGTGTCTTACGAAGTGCATCCACAGACAGCCAGAAGATCAGGCTGGATGTCTGTGCATGTCTTCCCATGTGCTTCAGGGCACAGTAGCAGCAGCATCCCCAGACTCTTCAGATTCACACCTCCTGTGTCCTTCTGAGAACTCCCAGTATTACAGAAGACTAAGGGCTTCTTCCTTTCTTGAGAGGAATGGTGTGGGTACCCTTGAACCCTACTGCAAGGCAGAAGAAGCAGGCACTGGGGAAGAGCAGCCAAGCATTGGGCAGGGGTGACTCCTTTGCAGCAGTGACTGTGGACACAGTTCACAGGTCATGTGGTACAGCTGCAGACACATAGGCCCTGGAGGAGCTTGGCCAAAAGGCAACAAGTTTGCAAAGCAGAGCCCTGGTGTCACCCTTGGGACTGACCGTCCATTAGTGAGAGGGTTTTTGTGGGGGTGAGTGTTGTGAGAAACAAAATGGTTTCTGGACTGTTATCTTATGGTGTAATGTGTTCCAGTTATGTACTGGACTATCAGGAAAGAGTGAGGTTTTTGTGTTTTGTTTATTTAACCCAATCTGATTTCTGTTTTGTATCACCCTGTGCAAGAGTCAGAGGCCCTGGGTTCTTCCATCATCTTGCAGCTTCCCTCCTGTAAAAGAAAGGTGCTGGGCTGGAAATGTGGCTTAGTGGTAGATTGCTTGCCTAGCATGCATGAAGCCCTGTGTTGGATTCTTCAACACCAAACAAACAAAAAAGGCTGGAAGTGGCACACTGGCTCAAGTGGTAGTATGCTAGCCTTGAGCAAAACAAGCTCAGGGACAGTACCTAGGCCCTGAGTTCAAGCCACAGGACTGACCAAAAAAGAAGGTGTTGACCTCAAGAGGTATGAGGACTAAGGAGGAAATGGATAATCAGCTCTCACAGGGCCTCTGGGGACTCCTGCAAGGACATTGGCTGTAAACTTGCCAAAGCACAAGAGATAAGGGCACCTAGACAAAGACAGATGCCCTATAGGTGGGTGTGACTATGAGTTATAGATGTTGTAGGTGGGCTCTGAAATGGCAACCAGCTCCCCAAGATTGATGGGGCTCTGCTCAGTACACAGTGCCTTTGGACTTCTGTGCCAAGCCAGGTGGGTTCCTGCTTGCATATGACCTGGGAGTTTTATCTCCTTGGAGAACTTCAGTCCTGATAGCACAGTGGCTTCTACGTACAGTGGCCTGGGTATGGTTTACTTTCGGTAGAGAAAGTGTTGTCAGTGTTTTTTTGTTTTGTTTTGTTTTGTTTTTGCCAGTCCTGGGCCTTGGACTCAGGGCCTGAGCACTGTCCCTGGCTTCTTCTTGCTCAAGGCTAGCACTCTGCCACTTGAGCCACAGCGCCACTTCTGGCCATTTTCTGTATATGTGGTGCTGGGGAATCGAACCCAGGGCCTCATGTATACAAGGCAAGCACTCTTGCCACTAGGCCATATCCCCAGCCCCTGTTGTCAGTGTTTTTTTGTTTTGTTTTACTTACAAACTTTCAGGGAAGAGCAATTGTTTGAAGAACTTCAATAACAACAAAATCAGCCATCTATTTCTGCCTTCCTCCCCCTTATGCAAACAGGGTGGGGGGTTCCTGTGGTACTGCCTTTACCCATGGCTATGGCCTTCTACTAGCTGATTGGTTCGGTACCAGTCACAACCTGCACCCACCAAATAATGCTGTATCTTTTCTCCTGTCTGAGAGACTTTTCCAGCTGCCCACAGCAATAGGATTCCTCTTGTATATCACTCATTCTTCCTGAGTGTGAAGTTGTGAGCACTGGTGTTTGAATATGATGGTGCTTTAATCTCTTAAATTGCTCTGTTCCTTTCTGTATGATGCTGGGTCCAGATAACTTCTATTACTACCTAATACTCAGGGTGGGACCACTTCTCCAAGGCAACAGTTATTTGTGTTTGCTACTTAGAAATGTATAGAGACTTGAGTTTCAATTAAGCATTGAATTTTTAAATATAACACCAGGTGCACAAACAACAAATAAACAAAATAAACAAGACAAAGGTGTACTTTATCAAAATTTGAAACTCCTGTGTGTTAAAGGACATCCTGACAAAATGTAAAAGCATCCACAGAATAGAAATTATTTATAAATTAAATAAAGGATATATAAAGAATACTCATGTCAGTGATTAAAAACACACACAAAAATCCAGTGGAAACTGGGCAAAGAATCTGAAGACATTTATCTAAAGATATAGAAATGGCCAATAAGCACAATACAGATGCTCAATATAACTGGCCATGAGGGAAACATAAAGAACCACTTCACACCTAGTAGGAAGACTTTAATCAAAGAGAGAAAAAGTAGTATTGTCAAGAATGTGGAGGAAAAAAGTGTTGGAGAAGCAATTGGAGCCTCATAGACCACTAGTGCAATATAAAATGTCACAGTGGCTGTGGAAAACAGTCTGGCAGTTCCTTAAAATGTGAAACTGGGGCTGGGGGAGCACCTCAGTAGTAGAGCACATTCTTAGCATGTGTGAGACCCTGGGCTCTATCCCCAGCACCATGCACACAAACAGAAAGGTAGCTTCCAGTGGCCATGCAACCTGTACAGGTTTACAGCAGCATTCGTCTCACTAGGCAAGCAGAAACAACCAAATGTGAATCAGTGGGTGAATGAATATACAAATGTAAATGAATGTACCAAAATCTGTATAAGGTAAGAGTGTTCAGCCATAGAAGGAAATAAGGTACTTATAGAACACACATGAACCTGTAAAGCTTTGGAACCTGCATGGCCCAAAGAAGTTAGACATGGAAGGCCACAAGTTACTGGATTCTACTTGAAGCATCCACAGTAGCAAATCCATGGAAGGCAATGAGAAGCTGGCAGGGGCAGGGAGAGGGGCTCTGGAAGGTTAGGGTTCCTGTGGGTTTTGTGGTTGGTTCAGCCGCCTACTAACACCACTGAATTGTATACTTTAAAGGTGGCTAAAATGGTGAGCTTTACTTCAAAAATTTATACATGGAGCAAAAGTGGTTTACCAATGAAGCAGCTAGCAGGCTTCCTGGAAACTTCATGGCCTACTGATCCCATATGGATGCCCTTCTGACCCTTCTTGTTATCAGTTAAAGAGATTTTTATGGACAGGGTAAATGTCCAAAAGAGTTGTTTTTTGGAGGCAAGAATGTGGAGGGAAGAGGACACTGCCTGGTTTCTCTTTAGAAATGACTAGTTTGTCAGGAGGGATGCACCAAAATGCTCACAAACTGACCTATGAGGACAAGGACTGTGTGGGGGTTTTGTTTTGGTTTTGGTCATGGGGTTTGAACTCTGGGCCTGGGCACTGTCCCTGAACTCTTCAGCTCAAGGATAGCCCTCTACCACTTGAGCCACAGTGCCATTTCTGGTTTTCTGGTGGATAATTGGAGATAAGAGTCTCATGGACTTTCTGGCAGGGCTGGCTTTGAACTGTGATCCTCAGATCTCAGCTTCCTGAGTACTTAGGATTACAGGCATGAGCCAACAACGCCCAGCTGTGTATGGTTTTTGTTTGTTTTTTTTGGTGTTTTTTTGAGTGTTTTTTTTTTGTTGTTGTTTTTTTTTTGCCAGTCCTGGGCCTTGGACTTAGGGCCTGAGCACTGTCCCTGGCTTCTTTTTGCTCAAGGCTAGCACTCTGCCACTTGAGCCACAGCGCCACTTCTGGCCATTTTCTGCATATGTGGTGCTGGGGAATCGAACCCAGGGTTCTTGTATTTGAGGCAAGCACTCTTGCCACTAGGCCATATCCCCAGCCCCCTGTGTATGGTTTTTTTAAATTATCAATTTAGCACTTCTAGTTTTTCTAACAAGAATGGAGATAACTTGGCTTTATGTGTGTTTGTTTGTTTACCATTCTGGGAATAGAGCCCTAGCTCTCACATGTCCTAGGCAAGCTACTTTCCTATCTTTGAGTGACATGGGTTGGTATTTTTAATGGACCGAAACAACAGAAAGCTAGAACTAGCTGTTCCAGAAAGGTTTGCACTTTGTCATGCAGTCCCTTTCCTGCCTCTCCTCTTTTGTCAGGACCTGGACTTTTCCCTCCTGCTCTCAGCTTTGTCCTGGGAAGGCAGTGGCTGGCAGGACATTTCAGGGCAAGTAGACAGACTGGACTGCTGTGACCAGAAAGGAAACCCCAAAGGGAACCATTTGCCCAGGGTTTCTCTCTTTTTAGTGAAAATAACATGTTGCTTAAGTGTATGTTGTAGAACCAAAGTGTATTGTACTTATAAACTAATTTGTTGAATTGAAGAAAAAAAATGGGGAAAAAGTTACAGAAAATAATTATTTGATGAAAACTAATTTGAGGGTTGTTTTATCAGAAGTATCAGAAGCATGTTGTTGTTTTTTTTACCCATGCACCTCTCTCAGGCATGAAATTTAAAATCTCATGTGAAGAGAATTTATTTTGGGTGGCATGTTTCAAAATTAAGGGGTTCTTGGTGTCCTTGTTTTTTCTCCTTGAATGAATCTTTATTCTGTACCTTTACCTCTTCCCTCTTTCCCTCTTGACAGAGGTACTTTCCTTTGTCTCTGAAGGACCTGTGCTTCCATTGTTAAAAGCAGGGAATGAGGAAGTGACTCTAAGACATTCTAAGTGCTCTGCTCCCCTGAATGTGGCCTTGTGTGCACCTAGAAGTCTCTCTGCTGCCTGTCCGAAGTATAGCCTCGGTTACGGGGGCATGTTCCCCATCTGCTGCTCATTGGGCCACTAGTGTTAGATTACTAATGAGGAAGATCTAAGGGTTATTACTCAGGTTACAAAAGGTGGGTCTAGCATATAATAGTAAGCAAGTTATAGCCACATACCTGCTCTCACCAGCTTTGACCTCTGGAGGCACTCTCCTTCATCATCATGTAGGTGACTTCTGGAGGCTGTTGATCTTTGCCATCGTGTAGGTGACCTCTGGAAGCTACTGGCCTTTGCCATCACTATAGGTGACCTCTGGAGGCCTTTACTATCATGTAGGTGACCTCTGGAGGCTGCTGGTAACCACAGAGTGGAACACTGAACTAGGGACCTGGTGGGAACAGAAGTACAAGCCAGATGGTCAGAAGCTCTTCCCAGGCCTAGATACATCATGGTCAGATTGACCAGGAAAGAGTCCTGCTCACCACCATTAGCTAACTACCTTCTCAACCTACAGGATCATGTCCTGAAAAAGTCTGTGATGTCATCGGTTCCAGGTGTCTCCTTAGAACTTGTGGAACAGAGGCAAGGGGGGACTGAGACACCATTTGGGACTAGGAAAGAGGTCGAGAAGGGAAAGAGGAGGTAACCATCTGAATGACAGGAATCCCCAGAAGCTGACTCTAGTTCATGATACTGCCAGGAAATGTCCTCCAGGACCTGAGATACCTCAGCCTAGAAGGCAGCGCCTTCTTCAGAGCCTTATGGGAAAGCCTCTGTGTCCCAAGATCAGACCATAGTTCACAGAAGAGCCACTACATGATGCCGTAGCCCAGCTGTCTGTGGAGCCCATCCCCTACAGACCACAAGAGCATGTGTTCCCTGGGCAGGCACTGTCCTTCTTCCTCCCTGGTCAAAATGCATCAATCACCTTCTCCACCAACCTGGGAATTCATGGTAACTTGGGAGGCACCAGTCCTAGGAGGAGACAAACTGGCTGGCAGATCCATGGTGTGGGGCTGTCCTCTGTGCAGTGGTCACCAAGAGCCCTGAATAACCCCATAGGCCAGCACATGTTGCCATGAGATATAGTGTGTGAGAGACAAGACTGTTTCTGGCATCTGACATCATACCCTGAACAGCACAGAATAGCTTCCTTCCCAAGAAAGAGGTGATTGAAACATGTAGCTGCAGGTACGGCCTGTTCCTCCTGACCCATTGGGAAGGAGCCCTGGACAACGTATGCCAGCCTCAGACCCAGACAGCCTAGTACTTGACCAGAGCAGCACAATGAGATGATGGCTGCTCCTTAGGAGGCCCCTAGAGTGGTGGGAGTGGGTTGGGGTGAGCAGGCACAGCAGTGCTTTGTTGACCTCAGTCCTAGACTCTTCCTTCCATGGGCAATGAGTGCCCTATCAGAGGTCTTTACAGCAGTACTGACAGCTGTTCTGGCTTTTGCTGGGTTTGGGGGGCTTTTTGTTTTTTGGCCATCCCGGGGGCTTGGACTCAGGATCTAGGAGCCATCCCTGAGCCTCTTTGTGCTCAAGGCTAGTACTCTACCACTTGAGCCATAGCACCACTTCCAGCTTTTTCGGTGTAGTTTTTGGAGATAAGAGTCTCATGGACTTTGCTGCCCAGGCTGGCTTTGAATTGCAATCCTCAGATCTAGGCCTCTTGTGTAGCTAGGATTATAGGCATGAGCCACTAGTGCCCAGCTTGTGCTGCTTTTCAAAATTTTACTAAACCTTCTGACTCTAGAGCAGCCCTGATAAAACAACAGCAATTCTGGGATGATTGTGTAGGGCATGATCTGTGTGCCCTGACAAGCTACCACCCAGAAGTAGCTGAATGCTGTTGTCACTAATACTAAACATGATAGACGCCCTTACCAAAATGGCATACCTCTGACTTAGTTTCCTTTTCCAGTGAGAGGGCAGAGCATCAGTGAAAACAACCACTTGTCTGTGTGGACCATCATAATTCCAAATGCAATCTTAAAATCATAGGGATGGCATATTCTGATGCTCAACATCTCTGCTTAGCTGGGAATATGAGCAACCCATGCACCTCTGGTGGTCTATGCCAGGGACTTTCACACTACACTCTTTCATATTCATATCACTTGGGGCACTATGTGGGCTGGGAATTCTGAAAAGGAAAGGAGAAAAGGACACAAATCTTAGGGTTTCAAAACAAAGTCAGGAACAGATAAAACTAATGAGGAATTAGAAATTCCATCTTAATTCATGGAACATTTTATTTTTCAGTTTTTGTAACAGGCTTTGAAAGTCTGTGTTATCTTTAGAAATAAAATCTTGTTCCAGCTTGTTTGTGATCCAGTGGAGTACTGCTTCTGGAATGCTTCCTACATGTTTGCATGTGGGTTATTGTGGAGAATGAGGCTGGTCTTGGCTATTCAAGGACAAGCTGGGACAAGAGCAACATACTCGCACAGGCCCGTCAGGCAACTTAAGCCTTCCATGTAGCCAGTCATTGTAATGTCCCCACTAGAATACAAAGCATTCTTATTTCTGCTTCCTCCATCTTTCCTTTCCTCTCGCTTTTTAAGATTTGTTCACATATTAAGCCAGTGGCCCTTCTGCTTATGAGTAGGGAAAGCTGCTGTTGCTGTGTTGGAGTTATGTGCTGTGGGCAACAGTATACCTAAGCTGAATGAGCACTATAAATGGAGTTTAATTTCATTTTTGTGGTTGTTTTGGGATATATAGGGCTCTGCATACTTTACAACTGCTAAGGACAGCTGATACAGATAATTTTACATTACACACTGAGAGTCCTTTCAGTGGGCTCACCACCAGACCTGGGCATTCAGCTTCAGGAAATAATGAGAAATGGACACAGCCCGAGGTGTTATCCTCCTCATCACTCTGAGGTTAAAAGTGAAATCAAACTAAATGACCAGCAACAAGGAGTAGATTAAAGAAATTTAGAAGGGGCTGGGAATATGGACTAGTGGCAAGAGTGCTTGCCTCCTACACATGAAGCTCTCGGTTCGATTCCCCAGCACCACATATGGAAAACGGCCAGAAGGGGCGCTGTGGCTCAGGTGGCAGAGTGCAGCCTTGAGCGGGAAGAAGCCAGGGACAGTGCTCAAGCCCTGAGCCCAAGGCCCAGGACTGGCAAAAAAAAAAAAAAAAAAAGAAGAAATTTAGAAAACTCCACACATTAGAATCTCATGTGGCCATTGAAAGTACCTCAAGGTAGAATATTTGTTGAACAGATACCCTTAATCTACAGCATTATTAAAAAAAAAAAAAAAAAAAAAAAGCACCAAACGTGAGCCACATGTAGAAATGCCACCACAGGTCAGCCTAAATTGTATTGAATGATGCCATGCTAAGTATGTGTACCATCTGGAAAATACTGCAGTGAGCATATATTTATGTAATCAAAAGAATTATTTGCCCATCCTGAGGATTGAAGTCAGGGCCTGAGCACTGTTCCTGTGCCTCTCTGTGCTCAAGGCTAGCACTCTACCACTTGAGCCACAACACCACTTCCAGCCTTTTCTGTTTATGTGGTACTGAGGAATTGAATCCAGGGCTTCATGCATGCTAGGCAAGCACTCTACCACTAAGCCACATTTCCAGCCCCCGAAAGAATTATTGAGTTATCCGAAACAAACACTACTTGGAAAGGTCCTCATTTGGAGGAGCACCTGTCTTCCCTACCACTGCTTATGCAAATGCTGTGTAAGCCCAGGATATGGCCAAGAGCACTGGGCAGACCAGGTGAAGCCTCGCCTCTGTTCTCACCTTTCTCCTTTGCCCCAGAACAAACCCACACTTGCCCCTGGATGCCTCACAGATGAAGTAGCATACTCTATGCATAGTGTGCATGTGAGGAGAGCTTCTTCTGAACTCATTGTAAAACTGGGGAGGGTGATCTGCAGTCTTTCTCACAAATATATTATGTAGAGGCTATGGCTTTGGTTGTTTCGACTGCTATTTCATCTAAAAAAAAGTCTCTGGGCTCACAGACTAAATTCAGGGCCTGAGCACCATCCCTGGCTTCTTCCAGCTCAAGGCTAGCACTCTGCCACCTGAGCCACAGCGCCCCTCCTGGCCGTTTTCCATATATGTGGTGCTGGGGAATCGAACCGGGAGCTTCATGTGTAGGAGGCAAGCACTCTTGCCACTAGGCCATATTCCCAGCCCCTGTACTCTTTCTGTATACTTAAATAGAATTTTTTTTTTCGGTCCTGGGACTTGAACTCAGGACTGGGCACTGTTCCTGAGCTCCTTTTGCTCAAGACTAGCTCTCTACCACTTGAGCCACAATACCACTTCTGGCTTTTTCTGTGATTAATTGGAGGTAAGAGTCTCACAGACTTTCCTGCCTGGGCTAGCTTCAAACTTCAATCCTCAGATCTTAGCCTCCTGATTATGGGCTTGAGCCACCAGCACCCAGCTGAATAGGAATTCTTTAATAGAAATGGAGGCAGTTGTGGCAGTTGGCAGAGTATTAGGCTTATAAATCATAAATGTGTAACTAGTGGGAATGGATATGGAACCCATGAGATGCTGAGTGAGGATGAGTGACTGGGTGCTGCTAGAACTCCTAAGAGGTCATTGGGGGAAAAGAGAAAAGCAGTAAGCTTACCCTGTCTTAGCCCACTATATGAAGCACAGCCTCACAGGGTATCACATGTCATGGGCAGCCTTTACATGTGTGCCATGAGAAAGTTCAAAGACTATTAACAAAAAAGAAAGTTTATGGGAACTCAAGTTCATTTCAAAAATAATCCCCAAGATTTTCTCCAAGAAATAAATTATTTTGTATTTTGTAACTTCACAGCAGCTATTAATACATTTCTGAGATTATAGCAGGAGACCAAAACAATTTTTGGAAAGAGAATAAATATATGAGGAGAGACTGGTCATTTTATTTTCAGTGTGCTGATTAGACTACTATTTATTTTGTGAGTGGTTGTGATAAATATTCAGGTGTTTAGTGTATGGTTAAGAGTGGAATATAGATTTCTTTGGAGTTATTAAATCCATGTCTTTTGCATAATGGACAAATCAAAAGTTTAAATGGAAACCTTTTACATAGCTTAGCTTGTTTTCTGGTGCTGTTGACCTGCAAGAGAATATACTTTTGCACATACAGGTAAATGTTTTACGATTTATATATACAAGAAATTGTAGGCATTAAAAGTATTTTATTGATATTCTTTAAAAAAGGGGGGGGGGCTGGGGATATAGCCTAGCGGCAAGAGTGCCTGCCTCAGATACACAAGGCCCTAGATTCGATTCCCCAGCACCACATATACGGAAAACGGCCAGAAGCGGCGCTGTGGCTCAAGTGGCAGAGTGCTAGCCTTGAGCGGGAAGAAGCCAGGGACAGTGCTCAGGCCCTGAGTCCAAGGCCCAGGACTGGCAAAAAAAAAAAAGAAAAGAAAAAGAAGCACAGCCTCAGAACTACCTGTTCCAGAAGACTGATGCTTCTTGTTAGGAGGGCTTCTGCCTGCTACACCTTATTCTGGGCATCTTCTTTCCTCTCTTTAAATATAGGAGCCTCCCCTTCTGGGCTCAGATCCTTGGATAGCAAAATCCCTTCCTTATTTGTGTTGGCATTCACAATTCCAGGGGACATGCAGAACCTCTAAGACTGAGCGCTGACACAGCTCTCCAGGCAGATCCATCCTCAGTATGCAGCTCTTATTCACTGTTCTTCAGGAAGGTCCCCAAGATTTAGAGTGGAAGCCTGCCTGGGCAGCCACTGTCTGGAGACCACCACTCCCAGTGTGTGTGTGTGTGTGTGTGTGTGTGTGTGTGTGTGTGTGTGTGTGTGTGTGTGTGCACGTGCATGCGCACACCAGTACCGAAGCTTGAACTCAGGACCTAGTCACTGACCCTTAGATTTTTCCACTCAAAAGATGTTTTCTACCACTTGAGCCATACCTCCACTTCCAGCTTTTTTCCAGTTAATTGGAGATACAAGTCTCATGGACTTTCTTCCCTAGGCTGACATTGAACACAGTTCTCAGATCTTAGCCTCCTGAGTAGCTAGAATTACAGGTGTGAGCTACAAGAGCTCAGTACCACCACTCTTGTTCAAGAAGCCGTGCCTCATTTCTGTGTCTGTTTTCCATGGGGTGGAGACATAAGGGATGCAGTCATCTACAACAAAGAAGCATTGGAAAACATCCTAGAGATGCATGGCATTGTGGGCATTGAGCTCTGCCAGGCATGAAGAAGCCCACAGTAGGGTATGGCTGCAGTCCTGTAGCCTGTTTGCTGACCTGAAGCATCTCCAGTCACTTAGAAATGGCCTGTGCAGACAAGGAGGTGCTCCAAGGTCCATGTCAGGGCCCCATAGCAGCAGAAATCAAGATAGTCAGGTAAGTGTGTATCAAGTGGATCAGGTGCCAAAATGCAGAATGATCTCAGCAACTGAGCACATGGAAGGATGCTACCTGGAGCCAGAAAAGCTGCTGGAGGCTGACTAACTAGATCCATGACATGGGTCATGGGGTCGCTCACCACCAACAGTCATCACACCCAGTACGTGCGAGCCAGTCATTCTTTGTTTTCCATCCGCACACAGGGTATGCAGCAATAACTGAAGTGGATGCACATTCTGAACCTTGTCCAGAATGCCTAATGGGCAATGAAAAGGGGCTTTACACCATGACTACCAAGCCCTCTTGACACCATGAGTATACCAAATCCTAAGGAGTGAGAACTACCTTCCTAGAGTGAACAAGCACATGAAGATATGTACCATCTTATCCCCCACCCCCGCCCTTGCTGAAGTTCAGTTTGATGGGTTATCCGGGAGGGTGGCCAAATATATTTGTAGAGGCATGCGTACTGGCAATTCCTTGGTGTGAGAAGACTCCAGTTGTCAGGAACAGTTTTAGTCCACATCAAACACATCATGTGAAGAATTGTTTTGTGAGAAAAAAAGCTCTTTAAAAAGTTCTAGGCTGGGAATGTGGTTTGGCAGTAGAGTACTTGCCTAGCATGCATGAAGCCCTGGGTTCAATTCCTCAGCATCGCATAAACTGAAAAGGCTGGAAGTGGCGCTGTGGCTCAAGAGGTAGAGTGCTAGCCTTGAGCAAAAAGAAGCTCAGGAACAGTGCTCAGGCTATGAGTCTAAGCTTCAGGACTGGCAAAAAATAAAAATTTAGCAAGTTATAGTCTAAACCAAATACTGGTGGCTCATACCTGTAATCCTAACTGCTCAGGAGGCTGTGATGTGAGGATTGCAGTTTGGAGCCAGCCCAGGCAGAAAAGTCCATGAGGCTCTTATTTCCAGTTAAGCTGCAAAAGTCCAAAAGCATTAGAGCACCAGCCTTAAGCAAAAAATCTAAGAGACAGTGTCTAGACTGAATTCAAACCCTAGTACCAGCACATACACCAAGAGAGTTAACATATTGCTTGATGAAGAAACCATGGCAATTTTGCTCTCATAAAGAAGGTATTGCAGAAACCAAACCTGGAATCTTAGGATTGGGGCATTTTTTTAAAACAATTTTTTTAAAGATAGTTTAGAATTTTTTACTAATAAAGTCCATGTGTGGTGGTTTATATTTAAGAAGAGATAAACAGATTGCTGTCTAAAATTCCAAGTCTTGTGGCCCAGCTTTCTTGTCTGCAGACAGGCAGGCTGTTCTCTCATCAGGAAGGCAGGCCAGATGGTTGAAACCACAAACCACACCCTTTGGGTGCTGGGAAAGAAGGGCCAAGTGAAGCACAAAGTCAGCCCATCTCTTCAACAACCTGGGAATTTAGCTTCCAGATACCTCCTCAGTGCTCACATTCCAGGTTATTTACTATTTATTACAAGAACATAAACTCACCTACCCACACAAAGCAGTACAGAGGGCACGCCCTGTGGGATGAGGAAAGTATTGACTGCTTTGCTTTACAGTGTTGGATGGTTGCAAGTAAAGGAGGGCCTGCACTTATGTACTGTGAATATTCAGAGACTCTGCATAGGTAACACTGATGGTAATAGCTGTCATGGGGTGGGAAGGAAATGGATGTTCAGTAATTCAAGGGGGAAAAAATGTGGTCTGAGGAGCCCCAGTGTTGCTCATCCATGTGCAGTGGAGTATTAGCTTGTTGGGGGATGACTGGAAAAAAAAATACCTGTTTTTATACTTGATGAGAATTAGTGGAAAAGCTAAGATGCAAGACCAAAGCCAGGAGCAACAGTCTCCAGCATACCTACAGACCTAATCCCCTACAGTCCCACTTCATAGGCCAAAGTCTGCCTCTAGACAGACAAGAACTTTTTTTTTTTTTTGCCAGTCCTAGGCCTTGGACTCAGGGCCTGAGCACTGTCCCTGGCTTCTTCCCGCTCAAGGCTAGCACTCTGCCACTTGAGCCACAGCGCCACTTCTGGCCATTTTCTATATATGTGGTGCTGAGGAATTGAACCCAGGGCTTCATGTATATGAGGCAAGCACTCTTGCCACTAGGCCATATTCCTAGCACCAGACAAGAACTTTTTAAAAGATGAAAGTACCCATTTATTAGGTTCCTGTCTTGTGTGTCTGTGTGTGACTGTGTGTGTGCCAGTTCTGGGGCTTGAACTCAGAGCCTGGCATTTTTGCTCAAGACTAGCACTCTATCATGAGCCACAGCTCTACTACTGGCTTTTTGGTGGTCAATTGGAGATCAGCATCTCATGGGTGTTCCTGTATGGGCTGACTTCAAACAGTGAATCCTCATATCTAGATCTCCTAAGTATCCAGGATAAGAGGCACCTGGCTTATTAGGTTCTTAGTAAGAAATCCAGAACACCAACTTATTCTTGAATAATTCCATTTGTTAGAGCAAAACCAGATTGCATACAGCCATGGAGCTGAGAACTAGCTTTGATCTCTGGTTATAACTTGCAATTCCACAGCCTCCTCACCCCTGCTCTGCACTGAAAGTTTGTGCCATGTCTAGAGTCTTGCCTTTCTGGTGTCCGGGCTTCTGCAGCAGCTGCTGCTTGATGTGGCATCCATGAGGTGTTTGGGAATCTTCACGTCACATACCAATTTCTGTGCAATGTTGATGGCAAGTTTCTGGTGTGTTCTGTGGCACCTCTCAGTGCCCAACCGGGAGGAGGAGGTTCAATCATGAGCAACAAGCTATTGTTCCTCAGCTGCTTCCAGAAACATGGGCACACGTTCCTCACACCAGTACTAAGGCTTGAACTTGGGGCCTTTTGACCTTGCTTGGCTTTTTTGCTTATGGCTGGTGCTCAACCATTTAAGCCATGCCTCCAGTTTCTGCTTTTTTCTGGGTAACTGGGGATAAGAATCTCTTGTATTTGTCTGTCCACGCTCACTTTGAATTGTGATATCAGATCTCAGTCTTCTGAATAGCTAGGATTGCAGATGTTAGTCACTGGTGTTCAGCTATTAAAGGTTTGAGTTTTCTTGCTAACTCTGGTGGTTATTGCCAGCTTGCTTTCCTTTTCCTCCTTTTCTCTTACCCAAACTTGCCCCCATAAACTACTTATGGTTTATGTTTTTATTCCACCCATCTTTTGTCTTTTGCAGCCAAAGTTTTTGACAGGTTTTGAGGGTGCCTGTGAGCTGGCTTTCAACTTTTAGACCTAGCTTCTCAGCACCTCCCTGGCATTAGTTATTCTTCTAACATGTTTTATCTTGCAATAGCCCCACATGAGGGCAGTGTTGACACCTCCCCTATTACAGAGTGCCATGTCTCACTTTGCCAGTCACTGACCCAAAACTGACCTAGGTGATTCTCTAAGAAATGCCTTATGTGCAGCAGTTGAGGCTAGTAGACAGGCTGTCTTCCTGGGCACTAATCTAAAACAGAACTAGTTCTCCATCTTATAGTGGGAAGAAAAGAGAAGAGTCTGCTTTAGGGACCTGGCTGGGTAAAGTTTAAAAAGTCCTCCAGTCTGTTCCACCCCCCAAGCCTCTATGAAAACACCCCATGCCCTGGGCCCTGGTGGAGGCTAACCCACATCTTTGGTACTAACTTTCCTTCTGGGTACCCAAACCTTCCTCATATCACTAATTCTCTTCATTGCAGGCTCTTCCTTCCCCCTCTTACTCTCTAAGACATTTTGTTTTGATTGTCTGAGTGCCAGTTTGAAGATCTCTAGACAGTTAATTTTAGGGAGGTGATCACATTTGACTTGGCCTTGAGTGTACATGGAACATGCTTTGCCCAGACAGGGCTAGAATTGGTGAGGCAGTGCATGAGTGGCTCTGGTATGCCTGTATGTCAAGTCCCAGTGTGTATTGTCACAGAGGATCCATCACAACAGCCCTGCCAGACCTCCAGGAGCCCAGATGGAGGCCATTTGAAGGCAAGCAGAGCTGGTTTTCTGGGACAGTGACCCCACATCTCACACTCTTGCAATACTTGGTTTTGCTTCGGCTCTTTTCTGCCTGCCTATGTGTGATGTCCACTTCTCATTATTCTTTTTCTGGACTGTTTCAGAAGAGGCAGACCACTACAGCTTTGGGGCAGGCACTCTGTCAAGGAAGAAGAAAGTGCTGGTGACACTGAGGGATGAGGGTCTACGCCGGCGTGCACACCTTGACATCAGCATGCCACATGACTTCCGCCCAGTGTCCTCCATCATTGACGTGGACATTCTCCCTGAGACACACCGCCGAGTGAGGCTCTACAGACATGGCTGTGAGAAGCCACTGGGCTTCTACATCCGAGATGGCACCAGTGTGCGGGTGACACCCCATGGGCTGGAGAAAGTTCCAGGCATTTTCATTTCCCGTATGGTACCTGGGGGTCTGGCAGAGAGCACTGGGCTCCTGGCTGTGAATGATGAAGTCTTGGAGGTAAATGGGATTGAGGTGGCTGGGAAGACGCTGGATCAAGTTACAGATATGATGATTGCCAACAGTCACAACCTCATTGTCACTGTCAAGCCTGCTAACCAGAGGAACAACGTTGTCCGCAGCAGCCGCACATCTGGCAGCTCTGGCCAGTCCACAGACAGCACGGCTAGCCACCACAGCCTGTCAGCTGCTCATGTCCTGCAGAACTTCCACCTCGAAGAGATGGAAAGTGATGAGGAAGCCGACATTGTCATCGAAGGGGCTCTGGAACCTCAACACATTCCCAAGTCACAGGGCATTCCTGCAGGCAGCCTCTCCCGAGCCAATGGCACCAGTCTTGCTCACAGTCTACAACGGGACTTGGGTCTGCACAACTCCGGGCGGGAGAGCAATGGCAGCATTCACAAACTTCTCAGCTCCTTGAAGCCAGATCCCCGTCATACCCTGGTCCTCCCTCAGGGAGGAGTAGAAGAGCATGGACCAGCTGTCACTCTGTAGGACTCATTCCTCTGGGGTAGGCTGTAAGACCCATGGTTGAGGGGAGCTGGTGACCCTCAGATATATAGCAATTACAGCAGTAAGTTTCCAAAGGGAAATATTTTAAATGTTATCAAGTTTTAAATAATTGTGTACATTGTACCCTCTTTTTGTTTATCATTCCTACAACTTTATTTCACCTTTTAGACAGGAACTAAAAAATACTGTATTTTTATAGGATTTCTCCAAAGAATCTAAAATACACAAACATGCACAAGCCTAAACGCATGCCCCAGAACCCTTGCAAAGTGAAAGACCTAAGGGCAGAAAATATTTTTAAACTGTAAAAGTACTTTTTAAAAAAAATAATAAAATTCATGTTTTTTAACTTGTGCAACAACACTATGATGCTGGAGCTCTATGATGACCAGTAGCACTATGATGACCAGTAGCATGGCTGTGACAAGACAGAGACTTTCCAAGGACAGGTGCAGCCCTGCCCAGGACAGGTGAGACCATCACAGGATTTCATTGTTCATAGTGTTTACAGCCAGTTCATAAAGGCTGGTGGGCATTAGTTGAGAATCACTGTCGGCACAGCTCTTTGCAGCTGTGGAACTGTCCTGCCATGAGCCTGTAACACTGTCCTGCATCCGGCTTCTGCCTCCTAACGTCAGTGCAGGAAGCCAGGGACACTGCTAGCTGGAAGGTGGAGTCATCAATGCCATGTGTGATTAAAGACTAGTATCTGTTCTGAAGCATTTCAGTTATCCTTGGATCAGCTGGCTCTGGCACACTTTTTAAGATGTTTTCAGCAAAAATGAGAGCGGGCACTCTGAAACCTCTGTGATCACTCAAGTGGGTGCTTTAATCTTACTTTTAGAACAGCTGGTTCTTTTAAAGTCATTGTTACTCCATGCTAGCTTCCCTTCCTAGCATAGTGATCAGTGGGCAAAAGTTCTTTGAACTGTAAAGTCACATGGAACGTGATAGATTTCAACAAATGTTAAATTCATTGTCACTTTTATTTGACCTTAGAATGTTTATTCTTCACTCAACTAGTTGTGATTAAGTGTGTCTTCCTCCTGAATACAATGTCAGGAAGAAAAAGTCACAATAATTCCTTAAGAACAAACTGGCTGAATTAATCCTTGGTGTAAATACAGGTAAAAGTATGTTCCAGGTTTTTCTGGCAAGTAGACCTACCTGTTGCTTATGGTCCAGCACCCCCTGCTGGTCAGTGGCAGAAATGTCCTAATTTCATGATTATGTCAGCCATAAACTACATATCTCCTTGTCTTTTGTCTTGAATTCATTAAGTAAAAAGAACATTATTTTCCTTTTAGGAATTATTGACCAGAAGTAGCTTTTGCTGAGAAATTTTTCCTGGGCCTCTGTCTGAGTTCCTTGTTTGTGTACATAAGATTCCTGCCTGTTCCTGACAGCAGGGAGCAAGATGCTCCACAATGAAGTTTCAGTAAGGGTCCGGATCTCCAGATATCTGATCTTTGAAGAACTGCAAGAGCATTTCATTTGTTCTTGTGATAGTTATAAGCAACTTTTCACTAAGTGAGCATTACGTAACTTGAACTCTGATGTTCACTTGCTATCAGAAAGAAATGTTCCAATCTAAGGTATTGCTGGTTGAATATCTGTTGTATTAACTGAGTTTGCTACCAAGAAAAGTTACATTTCTTACCACGTTTTAAGTTTTTCAGCAACTGTGAATTTTTTTTTTAAGGAGAAAATAAGAGGCTTATTCTGAGCTTTGTATGCTGTTGCTTATAATTGTAGGAATTATAGGCTGCTTGAGTGTATTTTTCTACCAATATTCATAATGGTCTTCTGCCATTTTCTCTTCTCATTTAAAAAAATTCAGTCTATATTAAAGCTTCTTTTGTTTTATATGTTATAGAATAAAGACACTTTGTACTTTTGAGTTGGCAAAATGCAATGCTGATAGTTCAGTTATGTTTTGAACAAGGGGAGAGTGTTTATATCAATGGCAGAAACACTACTCAGAAAGGACTGACTAGTATTTTTTTTTCAAGATCTTATGTGCCATATTTATCACTTATTTGTACTCACACACTGGCTATGTGTTCATTGTTCCCATTTTACAGTTGAAAAATTAGATCCAATCTCAGAGAGATTGATAGGTCCCTTTGGAAAACCTTTTTCTATTATACACTCTCTGTAAATGCAATCTGGTTTGCAAAGTTTCTACTAACATTCTAATTTATTTTATTTATGCTTTGTGTGCCAGTCCTGGGTCTTGAGCTGAGTCTGGCCTTTGACCCTGAGCTTTTTTATTCAAGGGTAGCACTCTACCACTGAAGCCATGGCTCCACTTCCAGATTTTTTTTTTTTAATTGAGTGGCTGGCTGTATTAAGTACATTTTCAACTAATGGTTCTATGGGTTTTATTAACAGTGGGATTCTGCTGGCTAGCTAAGATCATTACCCTTTGAAAGCATCCAAATCTATGGCAGAAAGGAAACAAAGCACTGCAAGAGAAAGTATTCAGATAGATAATAAACATAAATGCAAAATCAGAGATAGGAATGGAGGTGGCCTCATGCTCATAGCAAGGACAGCACATGAGAAGGCTAAGCACTTCCCACAGTAAGATGAACCAAGAGAAAAAAGACATTTGCACAGGTGGATAAGACCCAAATACATTCTGATGCACCGAGGGGTCGGTGGCTCACGCTTGTAACCCTAGCTAGTCAGGAGGCTGAGATTTGAGGATTGTGGTCCAAACCAGGTCAGATCTGAATAGTTCTTATCAATTATACAGCAAAAGATGGAAATGGAGGTGTGACTCAAGTGGTAGAGAACCATCCTTGAATTTAAAAAAAGCAAGCAAGAGTACAAAGCCCTGAGATTAAGCCCCAGTAATGGATTTTAAAAGAAAATTATCTTCTCATTGATGGGACAAGAATGGTACTCCTTCTGAATTGTTTCCATTTTCTGCATTACAACTTTCCAGAACTCTTAAGGATTATGATTCTTTTTGCTTCTTTTTGCTCAAGGCTAGCACTCTACCACTTGAGCCACAGCACCACTTCTGGCTTTTTCTATATGCAGGGCCTTATTACCTCCTGTGTAGTCCCCTTTCACCCTCAGGCGTAAGCCGCCTGTCCCGCTGGGTGAGGGCTACGTGAAAGCCTCGGGGTGTGCGTAGTCTCGAGACATCCCTCCTCCCCTTGCACACTTAAAGAACGACACAGGACTCGAGAGCATCTCGGGGAAGACTTCTCAGAATTCCACAGGTTTTACTTAGGGGAGGGGTTTATATGACAGTAATGGTGGCAGGAAGGGGAGGGATCTGGAGTCACTAGATAGGCTGATCTGGGCTGTCCATCACAGTGATGTCACGGAACTTCCTCTATGGGCGGTCATCACATCCCACAGGACCACCCCCTGGGCCTGGCCCTGAGTCATTTTGACACACATGGCTGAGGCAGAAGGCAGGGCTGGTCAGAGCCCCGGGGAAAAGGTAGGAGTGACTAACAGCCACGCAGCCCCAGGGCAGGAGAAGGGGCAGCCTCTCAGGACCGCTCCTTAAAAGTATAACCAGAGCCCAACACTATATATATGTGGTGCTGAGGAATTGAACCCAGGGCTTCATGTATGCAAAGCAAGCACTTTACCACTAGGCCATATTCCCAGCCCCCTCTTAGGATTATGAAAGACAAAACTTCATTCATCCTCAATGTATCTAGGGGAAAGTGAGGAGTGCATTTCACTATATTTAATAGCAGTTGGTCCCCCAAACAAAAGGCTGTGTAGTCAGAAACCCAATAAAGTTTTCTTTTATGTTTCTTCTTTCATTTTTTGCTGTTAAGTGGGGATTGTTGTAGGGCTTGGATTCAGGGCTTGAGCACTGTCCCTGAACTTTTGTGCTCAAGGCTAGCACTGTACCACTTTGAGCCACAGCTCCACTTCCAGCTGGCAGCTTTGAACCAGTCTTCAAAACTCAGCCTCCTAAGTAGCTAGGATTTACAGGCATGAGCCACTGGCATCCAATTTGTCTTATTCATCTTGATACCTAAGAGCTATGTACAAGTCTAAAGACAACACTGGCTTTGCCAAGTGATGTGTTAGTTTGGACAAGTAAATTTGAGTGGTGTGACAAATGTGTCCTAGTTTGCTTGGGACATTGTTTTTGCACTGAAAATCCAGAAAAATCCCTCAAATACTGAGCAGACTAGAACAGTCACATACCTGAACCTCAAAAAGGTAATATGTACCAGGCACCAGTGGCTCTTAACTATAATCCTAGTGTCTCAGGATTCTGTGAATTGTTCTAGAGCCAGCCTGGTCAGACAAATCCATACTGTTGCCTCCAATTAACCAGAGAAAAGCCAAAAGTGGGGGTGTGGCTCAAGTGGTAGAATGCCAGTTGTTAATGAAAAAAGCCAAGCAAAAGGGAGGCCCTGAGTCCAAACTGCAGTACCAGCATACACACGCATCACCACCACCCAAAAAACATAGCAATAACACATAGTATCAATGAGGCATTCAAATCCCACATCCAGGATCATTCTAACTTAGACAAGTTACTCAACCTTTCTTACCTTAACTTCCTTGTGTGAATGGGGGACTTCCACTACTACAAGGCAAACACGCTGAAGACAATGTAGAGTTCAGAATAAACACCATGGGTGACATTACTCAGCTCACTTTCTAGCAGAGTAAGAGCTTACAACTTACGAAGTGTTCATCAGTTACTCTCAAGTTTGCTTATTTATAGTGACAAGAACTCCTTTATGGGCTTCCAGAACTTCAGTTTTCATCCATTTTGATCTATACTTCTAAAAATTTAGTAGTGAGCAACTATTTACCATTCAACTTACAGCATCAAGAGTTGTGCCACAGCTATCAGAACGCCTTCATCACAATGGTGCTCAGGGCTTTACCCCAACAAGGGATACTTAAAGGTGACTTTTGATGGGCACAAGTGGAGCAGAGTGGGAAATGGTGTCCTGCTGTCCTCAGGCAGGTAAACAGGGCCACTCTCAACATCCTGGTGCATGAAAACAGGTATGGCCAAAGCCAGTCTGGCCCAGGACCTTGTTGGTGGGAGGTTGACAAAGTCTTGACTGCACATCAAAGGTGCACAACAAAGGTATACACCAAAGACAGCCATGGGCTATAAACCAGGCCAGATGGCAGACTGCCCTTTCTGGCACCTACAAATATGGGTTTCACCATATCAATGGTAACAGTGCACAACCACTGTAAAGCAAACCTCATGATACTAACATCCAATTATCCATCTTCTTGGTAAATTAGGGGCTACAATTATAAAAGCATCAGGAACTCCTGGCCATGCTAGAGCACTATGGTATGACAGCACATGCACTGAAATTGACGGGGAAAACTGAGCCAGCCACAGTGATATATAGCTATCACCTCAACGCTTGGGAGGCTGAGTCTGAAGCCAGCCTGTTCTACATACTAAATCCCAGGCCAGCCTGTACTATATTGAGAAACTACGCAATAAATAAATAAATAAATAAATAAATAAATAAATAAATAAAAGGAGGGGGGGTTAAAATTGTTATATAATTTTTTAAAAATCACTTAAAACTTTTTTTTAGGGGCTGGGGATATGGCCTAGTGGCAAGAGTGCTTGCCTCGTATACATGAGGCCCTGGGTTCAATTCCTCAGCACCACATATACAGAAAAAAATGGCCAGAAGGGGCGCTGCGGCTCAAGTGGCAGAGTGCTAGCCTTGAGCAAAAAGAAGCCAGGGACAGTGCTCAGGCCCGGTGTCCAAGGCCCAGGACTGGCCAAAAAAAAAAAAAAAAAAATTTTTTTTTAAAACAAAAGAGGAGTGAAAACTATCTGACAGTGGTGTTTAGGGATGAGGTGACTAATATTAGGCAATATCAAATAAGGTGGCTTTGAATCCTGGTGACTTTGCAGAAGAGATAAGAGTCACAAATACTGGCTCTGGCTGTATGATACTAAGTTGCCTTGGGACTCTTCTAGCAAGCAGCTCTCACCAAAGATATGAGCCAAAATATTTTCTAAAATTATGCAATTTCAGCTATTTTGTTACCACAAGGGGAGAAAAAAGCCAGCGGACTATTAAAGTGTCAAGCCTTCAGAAAACAAATGTGGCATCTACATCTGTATTTAGATTATTCTGCCATAGTAATTATTTTTCTTATGCCAGTACTGAGGGTTTAACTCAGAGCCTAGGTGCTGTTCCTTAATATTTTCCCCATCAAGGCTGGTACTCTACCAGTTCAGCTACAGCTCCACTTGTGGCTTTTTGGTGACTAGTTGATTTTATAAGAGTCTCAGACATTCCTGCATGGACTGGCTTCAATCCTTAATCCTCAGATCTGAACTTCCTAAGTAGCTAGGATTACAGGTATGAGCTAGCTACATGTGCCTAGCTGCTATTTTTTTTCTTAATGAGACAAATCTCACTGTGTTGCCCAGGCTATCTTCAAACTCCAGGGTTCAACCAATCCTCTTGCCTCAGCCTCCCAATTAGCCAGAACAGACACATACCACCATCCCTGCCTCACAGAAATGTGTTAAAATAATTAAGTTGTTCTATTTGCAGTGATATAGTAATTTTTAATTCAAAATAGACACTTTGAAAACAATAGGTGAAAAATAATAAACTCCAACAAACTCTGAATTTACAAGAGTACACCAATATTCACAGACCAGTCTCACAACTGCCTCAAAATGCACATAACAGCCATCACATGCAAGTGTTCTATTTGCAAAAATACACACAGCAACAACACTGTAGCACTTCCTGGAAGCTGTCACACTCTTCAGAAGAGTGGAACAGGCTCCTCCCTTCAGTATGACACTGGTCTAAGATAGCAGTCCACATTACCAGTAAGTTTGGCTTCCGTACATTAGTGTTATAATAGAGATTCTTCGGCAATTTTATCCAACTCTACCATACTATCCCAAGCTATTCAAACCACACCCCTTCCCTCTGTACCAAAAATGGATCTCTGTTCCAGGTCATGTCCGCAAGCCAGTGGCAGGCATGAAATACTTGAATGTCATGGCCCCTCACTTCTGCTAGTTTATGAGCAGTTCAAGTAGAAGTTCTGGATGTGTTTCCCCACCTTTTATTCTAAAGGCACTAAAGATGTACTGTCATATCTTTGAGTGGAGAAATGACTTGTCACTGTATCAACAGAAAGTTTACACTGCAAAGTATTTCTGCTCCTACAAAGATTTTATTTATAAAATAACACTTGATTATAAGCTGCACACCACATATCAGGCTCAGAACATTTGGTTTTCTATGAGTTACCATTTAAAAAAAAAAGACCTCCACACAGCTTTTGAGACTAACTTGAAAAAGTGCAAATGAGAATTACAACCTTGTAAGCAAATAGCATTCAGACTCAGTAAAAGTTAATGCTTAGGAGTGTGTCCTTAGCCACACATACACAACAATGCTCTAAATATAAACTGTGCTGTTAGCTGCTGCCTATAAAGCTGAAAAGAGCGATGCTGAGATTTTCAATTAATCAAGTATTCTCAAACCAGCATAAATTTCCTAAAACGAAAAAAAAAAGTATTTGTAGATTTCAGGTTTTTTAAAGATTTGATACAGACACTACTAGGAAAACAAGGCGTGCAAGGAATACCAAAAGGTTTAGTTTAAATGACAGAGGGGAGAAAAAAAAGAGTAACTGTTACAAATAGAACTGCAGGAAAGAGCAAATCTGAAGAACTATTTGCTTCCTTAACAGAAGTCTTTCTAAGCACCTGGATCCCCTGAAGAGCTGCAGACACTGACACATCAACAGAGCACAGGAGTGTGTCCAAAGTCAACCATAAACCACTGCCTAGGACTTGAATTTTTCACAGATTTTGTGGTTCACAATCAAAGTTCAATCTGTGTTTGACATTTTTAAGTTCAGACATATCAAAGCCTAGAAGTACAGAGGGCTTCCGAGTTTTTATTGCTTTCATGCAAATATATCTCCTTTTTCCAAAAAATGAAGCCACGTCAATTTTCCACACCCATAACAGTGAAGACAATAGTTCCATTTCTTTTCTGCTAGGATATGGTCTCTTATGGAAATAATCTCTAAGAAACTGTTTCTTGTCCTCATAAGAACGGCCTTCATACTTTTTAGGATCTAATGCTAAGACCTGAAGTGTGTCATCATTGGCTACCTGTCCTTCTGTCCTGCTTTCATTCCTCTGTCTCTTCAAAGGCACAGCACTCGCCCCTTTCTCAGGACCTGGAGTTGTCTCTGAATTTAGGACCAGTGGAGCCTCCTCCCCATCCCTCTGGTCTTCGGTCCCCAGATGGCCTTCTGGCAGCTTTCTCTTTACAGGAAAGGTGGAATCAGGAATCACTTCCCCATTGACTAATAGCAGTTCACTGCTCTCAATCAAACCAGGTTGGACTTGCAGGTCTGAGCTGCTGTCTTTGGGAGCACTTCTACAACGCAGCAAATGGACAGCGATGGCTGCCAGTGTCATATTTCCAGTGTAGACCCCACAGCAGTGGATGCACTTGAAGGCTGGAGACCTGAGTGTCGTGTGGACTGTAGGCATGACATGGTGCCGCTCCTTCAGGTGCAGCTCATAGGCTTCGGCCGTTGCAAATGCACCAAAACAGAAGGGGCAGGTCAGCTTCTGTTTGCTGGGGACCTTGGGCAGAACCTCAGGCTGGGGCCTCACCTTAACATACACAGGCACCAAGGACTTAGAGTGTATCCCAGCTAGAATGGCCAGGTAGACCTCGCGGTCTCCAAGCTTCTCTCTGGGTAGAATGGTAGTGAAGTCGAGGTGGGGGAAGAGCAGGTTGCCATTGGCATCCAAGTCCAGCTGGAAGCCTCTGTTGCTATAGTCCACAGACAGCCTCTGGCTCCCCAGGTGCTTAGTCCTGCTGTGCTCCAGGAGGCCTCGGACATCATGGAAAGTGCCTGGGCAGAAGAGACACCCCAGGCCGTGTGTGAGTAAGTGGTGCATCAGCTCCTCCTCTGAGACCAGGCACTTACAGGAGAGGCAGCGCACTGTCTTCTCCTTCATCCACTTCAGAAACGGTGCACATGCTGCCAGCTTTTCAGGCTCAAGTTTCTCATTGGACTTAGACTCCTTCTGCTTGTGAGCCACTTCCATGTGAACCTGGTAGACATTGGAGGGGAAGAGCTCATTGCAAATCCGACAGAGCTGGGACTCACTGTGCTTATGAGCCACTTCCATGTGAACCTGGTAGACATTGGAGGGGAAGAGCTCGTTGCAAACCGGGCAAGTTTTCCACTGCTTGGCTTGTTTGAGCACCTGATTGGTGTCTGTAGTAGGCGAGGTAGCCTGAACAAACACACTCGGGGAAGCACTCACCAGCACCTGTGGGGAGGGCAAGCTGGGCAGAGAACTGGCCATCTGTGTGCCTGTACCTGAGGGCATGAACTGGACAGGCACCTGGGGTGGTGCAACAGTTGTGAGCCCACTTACAGGAGGCACAGGCAGAGTGACGGACACAGGGGCCAGTGTGTAGGTGGGGATTCCATTCACCTGTTTCCCCGTAGGGATGAGCTGCCGGAGAATAGAGCCTGATGTGAGGAAGGTGGTGTTGTGTGACGTCCCAGCTCTCACTGGCTGGTTCACAGGCAGGATGCTGGTGCCAACAGACTGGCTGAGCTGCAGCACACCGGGCCTGACCGGTGGGCCCACAGGTAGTACACCTGATGCAACAGGCTGACTGAGTTGAAGAACACCGGAGTTCACACTCTGGTTCATGGGAACAACAGCTGAGGGAACCGTCGGGTTGGGAGACAGCAGCCCAGAAGGGACCACTTGGTTTGCAGGGAGAACCCTCAAGGGCACTGTTTGGCTAGGAGGGAGGACCCGCGATGGGGCTGTCTGGCCAACAGGAAGAACCCCTGACTGGACCACCTGACCCGTGGGCAGGACCCCAGAAGTTGCTGTCTGTCCAGGGATTACCCCAGAAGGGGTCATCTGGCCTGTAGGAAGGATGCCTGATGGGACTGCCCGACCCACAGAAATCACTCCTGGTGAAGTGGCCTGCAGAACCCCAGGGTTGACAGAGGGACCAGCAGGCAGTATTCCAGGCCCTATAGGTCTGGTTATGGGTCCCACTGGTCTGCTTACGGGCCCCCCAGGTCTGCTTATGGGGCCCCCAGGTCTGCTTACAGGCCCCACGGGCTGGGTGAGGGGTAAAACCCCAGGACATACAGCTTGATTCATGGGGCAGACACTTGCTCCAACAGACTTATTATTCCCAGACCCAGCTGGCTGACTCAGGGGCCTCCCAGGAGGGTTCACAGGCTGGTTAAGTGGAACCCCATGGGAGAGAAAGACAGGCGGGGGACCTGAGGGCTGTAGGGTGATACTGTTCTGACACACAGGCAGAGGGTTGGAGACTAGAGTCACATGGGACGGGGTAGTAGTAGGTGGGGAATGAGTGAGGCTCCCTGAGGTGCCCGGGGCCACAGTCACTGGCTGCACTGTGGCTGTGCTTTGATTGTTCTGTGGCAAAGTGAGGTGGAAGCAAGGTGGGGGAGCTGCAATGCCTGGTACACTGCTGTTCGGTGGTATGGCCAAGCGGGTCACTGGTTTGGGGGCAATATGCATTTGCTTCAGAAGCCCTGTCCTCTTGATATGTTCTGAAATCACAGACCTCAGCTTATTCTCCAAGTCCCTGTGCACATCGGAGGTCAGAATATGGTACATCAGAGCATCCTGGCTGCTGGCAATGGCATTGCATTTCTTACAGTAGTATCTGTCAGATGGTGGACTCTTGTCCACAGAAACAGTATCATTAGCCTTAGGTTGCTCCACTGCTTCCTCAGTTCTCAGGCCAAAGTAGGAGTTAATTAAGTAATGAAAATGGGCCACTAGCACATGCTTTTTCATGCTATAGTACAAAGTATTTGAAAAGTTACATTTTAAACACGTGAAGCTTATCACATCACTCCTAGAGGATTTTGTCTCACCCAAAATGTTTACGGTGTAGTTCTGGACTTTCCGAACAGGTGCATGGAACATCTTAAAGTGCTTCCCTACCACCTTGGGTTGAGAGGCAAATGTGCAGTTGGGGCAGGGGATCACCAACTCCTGGTCAGCCTCATCTTCATGGTAACGATGCAAATGATTTTTGAGCGAAGTAAGCACCTTTGTCGAATACTTGCAGAGACTACAACAGTATGGTTTTGTTCTGTATCTCTGTTGAAAAAAGAACAACAAAGTCTTAGCCAGGATAAGAAGCTTCCAGGGACTGCTTTCTGCATAGTATTTCTCATTTCTTTTGCTCATTTGGCAGGACACCAACATGAACTGGAGAACAGAAATCCTTATCCTGACACTGTGTAAGCCTAGGTAGAGAGAGAGAGAGAGAGGAGAGAGGGAAGAAGGGAGAGAGGAGGGAGGGAAGGAGGAAGAAGAGGGAAAGAAGGAGGAGGGAGAGAAAGAAGGAAGGAGAGAGGGAGAAAAGGAAGGAGAAGGGAGGGAGAGAGAAGGAAATGAGAAGGAAGCAAAGAAGGAGGGAGAGAAAAGGGAGGGAAAAAAGGAAAGGGAGAAGGGGACAGGGAGGGAGGGGGAAAAGGAAGAGGGGGGAGAGTGGAGGGAGGGAGGAAGGAGGGAGAGAGGGGGGAGAGAGAGGAGGGACAGAGAGGGAAAGAGGGAATGAGAGGAAAGATACAGAGGGAGTGAGAGTAAGAAGAGAGCAAGAGAAAGAACAAGAGAGCAAGCAAGTGATGTATGCTAGTTACACTATGTTGAAAATGAACTACACAACTTGGTGGGGACAAGAGGGAAAAACTGGGAAAGAGCAAGGGAAGGGATGACACTACCCACAAATGTACTCATTCTCTGACTTATGAAACTGTACCCCTCTGTAATCATCTTTACAATAACAATAAAATTTTAAATAGGTAAATGTACATAAAGGAGTACTTCCATAAGACAACTATTTTAAGCTAGGTATTTATAAAGTGAAAATATCACAGTAAGCAAAGACTAATTTATTATTGAAAAAAGAATAAATAAAATAAACATAGTGTAGCCTAAGTGCAGTGCAGTGCAGAGTTGTGTCCTGGGCATTAGCACCCACTTACTACTGCCTTTCTCAGAGCAGCAGCAGTTCTGCACGTCGTATGCGTAGTAAGAGCCCTATGTAGATATACTGTTTTAACTTTTTTGGGGACAGCATTTTTAACTGTTCCTTTTCTAGGTGCAGGTGTGTCCACTACACAAATACCATTCTGTTACATCTGCCTGCAGTTTTCAGTTAACAGTATCAAGCTGTAGGGGCTGGGGATATGGCCTAGTGGCTAGAGTGCTTGCCTCCTATACATGAAGCTCTGGGTTCGATTCCCCAGCACCACATATGTAGAAAACGGCCAGAAGTGGCGCTGTGGCTCAAGTGGCAGAGTGCTAGCCTTGAGCAAAAAGAAGCCAGGGACAGTGCTCAGGCCTTGAGTCCAAGGCCCAGGACTGGCCAAAAACAACAACAACAACAACAACAACAGTATCAGGCTGTACATAGGTCTGCAATTAGGTGTTCCGTAGGCTCTCCTATGTAGGTTTGGGTAAGGAATACTCTATGGTGTTCTCATGTCACAGCAATAAAATCTTCTAGAAACCCATTTCTTAGAACATATCACCATCATTAAGCAATGTGATTATATAAACCACTAGCAGTCATTAAAAACATTATCAGGTTATTATGTAACCTAAATACTTCTATACACTTGCAGACAGATTTAGTTATACAATCACTATTACAAACCCATCGGTAATAACCATACTAAGACCCCATGACAACTATGGCATAACTGGGTAACATTAATTTTTCAGCTCCATTATAACCTCACAGGATCAGTCACATGTACAATCCCACTGACTAGAATGTTATTAACACTGCATGTCTATGAACTTAAATGTTATAGCACTTTACTATTCAGAAGTTATTCCTTCTTATACCAGTGGCTTCTTACAGAGAAGGGCAAACAATAACTTTGCTTCATCACTGCACCAATTCTGTATACAGAAAACTTTGGAAACCCCAATACTCCTCTGTGATTATCAACTCAGGCTGTGCTTTCTTATCCTCTTCCTGAGCAGCAGCTCCCACTAATTCACCAGCTGCCCCAATACCTGTGACCATCCTGACCATACCCCAGTCTAAATTTTCTTTCCCCCAATGGAAAACAGTTAAAAAAATACATACTACTTTCTTTCCAGATGGTTCCCAGAGAGAAACATCTCCCCATGATGTGTTATAAAAGTACTTCTCTCCTGGATCAAAGTCTTCAAGGTCCTTTTAAAAAAGTGAAGACAAAAAGATTATGCAAATTCAAAAGATACAAAAGTATTTATAGTAGGACATGCTAAAGTGTGGCATTAGGAGCCCAGGTCTAAACAAGGCGGCTGGTACTGTGGCTTAGTGGTAGAGTGTTTGCCTAGCATGCATGAAGCCCTGGGTTTGATTCCTCTGTACCACATAAACAGAAAAAGCCAAAAGTGGCGCTGTAGCTCAAGTGGTAGAGTGCTATCCTTGAGCACAGAGAGGATCAGGGACAGTGCCCAAATCCTGGGTTCAAGCCCAGGGACTGGCAAAAACAAAAAAACTAGCCAAGGCAACTTGGCAAGACTTTGTGTTCAAAATAAACACCAAAAGGCTGGAGGATGTATAGCTCAGTGCTTCCCTAGCATCCATGAGGTGCTAAGATTTGATCCTCAGCACTATAAAACATTTATTTATACTTGATTAAAAAAAGAAAAAGGCGGCAGAGTGCTTGCCTAGAATGAACCAAGCCCTGGGTTCGATTCCTCAGTACCACATAAACAGAAAAAGCCAGAAGTAGCATTGTGGCTCAAGTGGTAGACTGCTAGCCTTAAGCACAGAGAGGCTCAGGGACAGTGCCCAGGTCCTGAGTTCAAGCCTCAGGACTGGCAAAAACAACAACAATAACAAAAACAAAACAACAACAACAAAAAAACATTTAATTTAGCATCTGCTGGGCATGGGTGGCTGGGAGCTGGTAGCTCACACCTGTAATACTAACTACTCCAGAGGCTGAGATCTGAGGATCATGGCTGAAAGCCAGTCCGGGCAGTAAAGTCCACGAAACTCTTATCTTTCATTAACCAGCAAAAAGCTAAAACTGGAGGCAAGGTTCAAGTAATAGAGTCCCAGCTGTGGGTGAGAATGCTGAGCAAGATTTTAAGGCCACTAGCAGAATGCAAGCCCAAGTAATTGCACACATAATAACTAAAATACTTGATGCCTAAGAAATCTACATGGAAAAACAGTATTCGTTAAAATTTGAGAGCTGAGGAAATGCTGAAATGACCCAAGTTAAAATTATTTTTGTAAGAAACAGATTATACTTTGTAATAATCATGTATGTTTTTATACAGAGTCTTAAGTGTATATTTAAGGATTATAAAACTCATGTGGTTTTTATGAATGTATACAAAAACAAAGCTATGCAAAGTAAAAGAATTTTTATCTTCAACAGTCTTTTTAAACAGCATTGTGCCACTTCTGTTCAATGTGTCTGTCTTAAGAGCATGAAAGCAAAGTGTGTATTTCTGTTTGTCAGTCATGAGGCTTGAACTCTACGCCTGGGCACTGTCCCTGAGTTGTTCAGCTCAAGGATAGTGTTCTACCACTTGAGCCACAGTGCCACTTCCAATTTTCTGGTGGTTAACTGGAGATAAGAGTCTCACGAACTTTCCTGCCTGGGCTGGCTTTGAACCCTGATCCTCAGATCTCAGCCTCCTAAGTAGCTAGGATTACAGGCTCAAAGTGTGTTTTTAATCTTATCTTTTGAATATCTTTCAGGGCAGATATTTCAACTGTGATCTAGAATACAGAGAAGTTTTTTCAGATGAAACAGTTAAAATTTTTCACTCATAACAGTTGCTTGCTCCTTTAAGAGTGCAAAAAAAGCCAGGTTTCAGTGGCTCATGCCTGTAATCCTGGCTACTTAGGAGGCTGAGATGTGAGGACTGAAGATCTGTGAGACTACTATCTCCAATTAACTACTAAAAAGCTGGAAATGGTGGTGTGGCTCAAAGTGGTAGAACACTAACACTAGCCTTGAGTACAAAAGCTCAGGAACAGTGCCTCGGGCCTGAGTTCAAGCTCCAGGACTGGTGCACACACATAATACACACTCATACACACACAGAGTACAAAAAAGGGTGAGAGTAAAACTTTACCACTAGCTGGCAAAAACAATCATACTATGAATTAAAACAATAAACAATCTTATTGCTAACACTACTTCAAAAGGGAACAATGAAAGTAAGCCATAGTACAAGCCTGTAACTCAGTATTGTACTCTGAGATAAATGCTGAAGGATACTGAGTTCAAGGCCAGCCTCAGCTACATCAAGACCCAATTTCAAGCTAAGGGATGGAGATACAGCTAGCACTTGTCTAGTATGTACCAGAAACTGGGTTTTATTCCTAAGCATAACAAAAGAAAGGAGAGACCAGTAAATTTTTAAAAACCATTGACCACACTAGGAGGTAGAGGTATAGTTCAAGTGGTAGAGTGCCAGCCTGGGGTTGAAAAAGCCAAGCAATAGCATGAAGTTCAAGCCACATATCGGCTCAAAGGAAAAACAAAAAAAGGAAGCCAGGCACTGGTGGCTCATGCCTAAAATCCTAGCTATGCAGGAAGCTGAGATCTGAGAACCACAGTTCAAAACCAGGCCAGGCAAGAAAGTCTGTAAGACTCTTATCTCCAATTAACTAGCAGAAAACTTGAAGTGGTACTGTGGCTCAAAGAGCAAAAGAGCTAAGGGACACTGCCCAAGTCCTGAGTTCAAACCTCATGACCGACAAAAATTTTTAAAAAAAATTTTTTTTTAATGTAAGTGAAGGAAAAACAAAAACACCAAGTGTTGCTAAGGCAATTTGGAACAATATACTGTTGAAGCTGGGTGCTGGTAGCTCCAGCCTATAACCCTAGCTACTCAGAAGGCTAAGATTTGAGGCTCACGGTTCAAAACCAGACCAGGAAGGAGTAGCTACCAAAAAAGCCAGAAAATGTAGCTATGATTCCAGTGGTAAAGCACTAGCCTTGAGCAAAAGAAGCTCAGGGACAAGAACCAGGACTCTTAAGAACCAGCACAAAAAAAAACAAAAATAATAATTATCCCTTAATAGCTGAAATATGACAGTAATTTGAAAGTACAATTTCATCATCAGACAAACATTTCACTTGTACCTGGTCTGGGTAATATACAAACATACACACAGAAGTATCACTCATCTCTCCTACTTCTGCATTATGACACTTGTGGTTTTCAGTTATTAGGCAATCAATAGCCTCACTTCCCCTACATTTGTTTTGTTGTTGTTAGTGTTTATTGAGCCAAGGGTCCACTACATAGCCCTGGCTGGCCTTGAACTTATCATCCTTCTGCCTTTAAGACTTTGATTTTACAGGTATACACCATCCTAGCCATATATAAAAATATATACGTATGTACACATGTATATAGGGTATTTTGAAATAATGGTACATAAATCTTTACTTTCCTCTTTGTGTATATTTTTATTTTAATAGGAACTTTCACACTTTAAATTTTCAAAACTTTCTCCCAAAAGAATGTTTAACCCAATTAATAATTAATCTCATGTTTAACAGATTAAATCTCTCAATTTTTCCCCTCTAAAGTACTACCATAACTCTGTCAGTAAACAGTCCTAAAACATTTTTAGATGACAAAAACACAACAAAAACCTAATATTCAAGAGCATGTTCAACTCCACTCAAAAACTAAGGATCTGAGTCAGGTGTAGTGGCATATGCCTATAATCCCAGCACTTGGAAAGCAAACAGGACTGTAAGTTGAAGGTCAGACTGGGCTACATAGGAATCTATGTTAAAAACAACAATAAATAAACTAAAGAACAAAAAGCCTAAGGACTCAAGAATAAAAAACTTCAGCTGTTATTGATTTTTCTTATCTGAAGACAAAACCAAACCAAGCCAGGCAGTGGCACAAACTTGCAATTCTAGCACTTGGGAGGCTCGGCAAGGAAGATAGCCAAGTTTATGACCAGCATGGGTTACATACTAAGATCCTCTTCATAAAGGGAAAAAAAAAGCCAGGTACTGATGGCTCATGCCTTTAATCCTAGTTACTCAGGAGGCTAATATCTGAAGATTGCAGTTTGAAGCCAGACTCAAATCTCCAGTTAAACTCCTGAAAACTTTGAGCTGTGGCTCAAAGTGGTAAAGTACTAGCCTTAAGCTCAAGGACAGTGCCCAGGCCCCATGTTCAGACCCCACAGCTGACCAAAAAAAAAAGAGGGGGGGCGTGAAAGGGGATCAGGTAACATAACTGTACTTATAAAATCTTAATTCACACTAAAAATTTAACTCATATGACCAAAGAGATCTATCATTGAGGAACAGAGCTGGCACTATGAAGACAAATACCCTAGCAATGTTCCACTCTCCAGCCTGATACACCCTGTAGTAATGTCAGAATGGTTTTTGGGGTAAAAAGGGCCCTGAGGTATATACAGAAAGTGTGTTATGATACTTCCAAGAGGAAATGTTAAAGCAAATGGGGTAAAAGGTTCACCAAATTGTGAATCCAGACAAATATCAATCAGTGTTCTTATTTTAAAAAATAAATTTCAATTAGTACCCTCCCCACAAATATTTTATTATTCAAACTTCTTAGGTTTCAATGTCTACATTATCTTGCAAGTATCACCTAGTCACACTACTTTCCATTCTCAATCTACTCAGCAAATGTACTATAATCAGTCATGTCTACAAATAATTACCCTGCTATCCTTCCATGTGCCTAAAATATGACTTCTTCCTGAACGATATGGTCTACCCAAGGCAATTCTAGTTTTGGCATCTCTTCTATCTTTATACTTGCAAGGTGATATCTCGACATGATGCTTTGTTGTTGTTGCTTCTTTGGCCAGTTATGGGCCTTGAACTCAGGGCCTGAGCACTGTCCCTGACTTCCTTTTGCTCAAGGCTAGCACTCTGCCACTTGACCCACAGCACCACTTCTGGCCATTTTCTGTATATGTGGTGCTGGGGAACTGAACCCAGGGCTTCATGTATACGAGGCAAGCACTCTTGCCACTAGGCCATATTCCCAGCCCCTTAATCTTTTTTTTTTTTAATATCATTTTATTTATTTATTTATTTTTATTTTTTGGACACTCCTGGGGCTTGGACTCAGGGCCTGAGCACTGTCCCTGGCTTCTTTTTGCTCAAGGATAGCACTCTACTACTTGAGCCACAGTGCCATTTCTGGCTTTTTCTATATATGTGGTGCTGAGGAATTGAACCTAGGGCTTCATGTATGTGAGGCAAGCACTCTTGCCACTAGGCTATATCCCCAGCCCTGGAAATGCCACTTTTTAAAGTGTTTCTCTAACCTGGGTTTTACTTTTATTTGTTCATTCCAAAAATAGCTATGAAGTATATCCATGTGCTAGATTCTACTTGTAGTTGAATAACAGGACAATGAGGTCTTTGCCTTCTTACATTGGGGCAAGGGAGGGCAGACAACCAGTAAACAATACCAAGTAGTTGTATAACAAGTGCTCTGAAGAAAACAGGAGGATAGGACAGGACAGAAGAGCATGTTAGGGTGAAGATCTCTTTGAAAAACATGTGAGAAGATTAATCTGGGGCCTTTCAGAAGTTAATATAAATTATCTACTTGAGAACAAAGTTAATTCTGGCCAATGACAGGAACCCTGGAACAGACTACTATGTATAAGTAAAATCTGCTTCACATCTGAAATCCAAATTTAAGAAACTAAGTAGTACTGGTAGCTCACGCTTATAATACTAGCGACTGAGGCAGCTGAGATACAGATAGGATGGGTGATTGAGGCCAGCCCAGTCAGAAAGGTCTGTAGAGACTCCATCTCCAAAATAACTAGCAAAAAATAAGGCTAAAGGTAATGTTCAAGTGGGAGAGCAACAGCCTAGCAAGCTTGAGGCCCTGATTTCAAACTCTAGTACCACATACACAAAAAAAACCCCAAACACGGAGCTCTTCCCAGCCCATAGTACTCTAAACCAAAATTGTAAATTAAAAGCAGACATCCCTAATTTCTAGATTCATGCATAAAACATATCTAGAATTCTCAGTAACTTTAGGAATAGACAGCAAACCTTTCCTAATTTTTTAAAATTACATATGCCAACCATATATCAATGTTTTCAGAAAGGGTAAAATTATAGAAAAACAAACTTACGAATGAAGTTTCTAACTATGATTTTAATTTTGAAACTTTCAAGACTGCATACAGGTTCAAAAATCACACACACAAAAAAAGAAATCCTAACATGCCCATTTGTAGATTACTATTTTCTGAACACTAACAAAATTGAGAAAAGAATTCAGTCTTCTTTTGCTAAAACATTAAATAATGCAACACATTAATATCAAATATCAAAAACATTTATAACTGAGGGCTACATAAATGTTCCCTAAGGGGCTGGGAATGTGGCTTAGTGGGAGAGTGCTGGCCTAGCATGCATGAAGCCCTGGGTTCCATTCCTCAGCACCACATACACAGAAAAAGCCGCAAGTGGGCGCTGTGGCTCAAGTGGTAGAGTGCTAGCCTTCAGCAAAAAGATGCCAGGGACAGTGCTAAGGCCCTGAGTCCAAGCCCTAGGACTGGCAAAAAAAAAAATCCCTAAGTCAGGCATAGTGAATATACTGTATTCCTGAACTCAGGAGACTAAAAATTCTGGATCCTCTTGGATCCAAACCTCAGGGCCATTTGGGGCTACATAGTAACATCTTGTCTTTTAACAAATCCCTCCTAAAAGCTTTTAAAACTTGAATTGTTTTAGCTCACTAAATCGGAAAGACAAAAAAAAACATAAGGATGCATTCACACAGGTATCTGGGGGTATTAGCCACACCCATTTTGAGGAGGACTCTTACCCATTCTTCAAAAACTCTTTTAAAACCTCATCTCAAAGAAGTAAAACCAGTGATTTAAATAAAAAGAAAAATCTCACCTTGAAGCCACCCTCAGTACCTCTAATTCTTGATTTATTTATACCCACTTACCTTCAGCAAGTCCTTGCAACTATCAAGTCCAATATCCACAAGAATGCCTTTCACTCTCTTCCGAACTTTTCTGATGTTATCAAGATTTTCCACAGGAATTTGAAACATTTTTGAAATTTCCTTAAAAGAAAACAAAACTATATCATGTATTATATTTAAATACATACATAAAAACACAAAACTACCATTTTTAACAGGGCTGGTAAAGCACTAGGAGTAGGGTATCAGTTTTAGCAACTGATGCTGGGAAAATTAAGATAATCACATGCCAAAGAATGAAGCTAGACTTCTTTCTTATACCACACACACAAAAGTAGATTAGACACCTACATATAAACATGAACAAAACTACAAACTCTTACAAGAAAACAATCTTTATGAGCTTAAGACTTGGCAACAGACACACCAAAATCTACCAGCAACAACAACAACAAAAAAAAAAACAGTTGGGCAACACTGGCTTATGCTATAATCCTACTCAGAGGCTGGGATATGAGGATCGTGGTTTGAAGACTGTGAGACTCTTATCTCCAATTAAACGCCAAAAAAGCCAGTAGTGGCGTTCCACAACTATTAGAATGCTAGAAGCACAAAAGCTCAGGAACAGTGAATGCCCAGGCCCCAAGTTCAAGCCCCAGAATGGGCATGAGCAAATAAACAAATAAATGAATGAACAAACAGAAAAAGGAAAGGAAAGGAAGGGGAAAACCAAGTTCAACTTAAAATAGAATTTAAATTTTTAATGCCTCTGTCACCATCAAGAAAGCAAAAAGAGGCTGGGGATATAGCCTAGTGGCAAGAGTGCCTGCCTCGGATACACGAGGCCCTAGGTTCGATTCCCCAGCACCACATATACAGAAAACGGCCAGAAGTGGCGCTGTGGCTCAAGTGGCAGAGTGCTAGCCTTGAGCGGGAAGAAGCCAGGGACAGTGCTCAGGCCCTGAGTCCAAGGCCCAGGACTGGCCAAAAAAAAAAAGAAAGCAAAAAGACTCACAAAATGGCATTTTAAAATCATATTTCTAATATAGAATATATCAATAATATTCCTGATATAGAATATATCCATAATATATAAAGAATTCTTATAACTTAATAACTGAAATACAAATAACCCAATTTTTAAATGGAAAGCCATTCTAAAAAGAGATTTTTTTTTCCAAATCAAACACACAAATAGCCATTAAGCACATGAGAAGATGTGCAAAATCACTAACCACTGGGGGAAACCAAAACCAGTTAGATGTTATGTTCTAGAGTGTCTATATTTTTTTAATAAGGACAACAACATGTATTAGCAAGAATGTGGAGAAATTGGAACTCTCATACATGCCAAAATACATACTGCAGCCAGTTTGCAAGTCTGGCAGTACTTCAAAGGATCAAGTATGTAAGGTATCACCTAAATTTCCACTTGAGAGAAATGAAATATCTACACAAAAACTTGGTGTTCAAAGCAGCATTATTCAGAATGATCAAAAGTGCAAACGAGGGCTGGGAATATGGCCTAGTGGTAGAGTGCTTGCCTTGTGTACATGAAGCCCAGGGTTTGATTCTTCAGCCCCACATATATAGAAAAAAGCCGGACGTGGCACTCTGGCTCAAGTGGTAGAGTGCTAGCCTTGAACAAAAAGAAGCTCAGAGACAGTGCTCAGGCTCTGAGTTCAAACCCCAGGACTGGCAAAAAAACAAAAGAAGCAAAAAAAAAGGGCAAACATTTCTTTTTTTTTGGCCAGTCCTGGGGCTTGGACTCAGGGCCTGAGCACTGTCCCTGGCTTCTTTTTGCTCAAGGCTAGCACTCTGCCACTTGAGCCACAGCGCCACTTCTGGCCGTTTTCTGTATATGTGGTGCTGGGGAATCGAACCCAGGGCCTCATGTATACGAGGCAGGCACTCTTGCCACTAGGCCATATCCCCAGCCCCAAGGGCAAACATTTCAAATGTTAATCAAGTGATGAGTCCACATACACACCATATTCTGGGCTATAATAAAAAAAAGGAACATCAAATACATGCAACTTTGTGAATATGCCTTGGAAACACTTTGAGGAAGTGAAACTAAACACCAAAGCCTACATGTGTACAATGCTGTTTACATGACATGTACAGAATAGATCTATACCTGGGGGGTAGGACAACTGACAGGTATTGGCTAAGGAAGCAAGGTTTCTTTTTTACACAATGACCATATTCCAAATGCTGGGGAAAACAGCCCAATGCTGTGGTCACCAACAGCAGTGCTATGCTCTTTCATACAATGGCCCACTGTGTCTCTCCTAACCTTTGCTCTCTCTTACTTTCCTGTGTCAATAAATTTTTTATACCAACCTAAGACTCCAAAAATTCATCACAAAATGGTAGCCTACAGAAAGAGATTTAGAATTTCTTCCTCTACATATCAGTAGTACTATACTTGGACTCAGAGACCCAAAAGCCTCCTCCTCTCAGGTGTCTGGAAACCACTGCCTATAAGGGTTAAGGGACCTGAGACACAAACCCGAGGGTGGAATTATCTATTTCCCCTGAAATTTGCAGGTCATTGGCCAGGGGATCCCTTTGCTGAAATAAATAAATAAATCAGTAAATAAATAAGTAAAGGGGAAAGGGTCCACAAGGGTCAACAGCTTGTCTATCCTCTCTCATTGTACTCTCATTTCCAATACAGACAAGGACTCTGCCTCTCTCCTCATATTTTATTTTCTAACCTTCTTATTGACTCCTTGGATGATATCTCTGCTGGATAGGACTCTCCATGATGGAGATCATGAAGTTACAGATGATGAAATGTGGTTCTATTTCCTACTGTCTGATCCCCAGTGACTTTTCTTTTTTTTTTTTGGGGGGGGGTGGTGGTGGTGGTGGTGGTACTGGGCCTCACTTGCTTGGCTGATGCTCTGCAACTTGAGCCTTTCCTTTAGCCTCCCATCCAGTGACCTTTAGTCCCCTGGACCAGCCTTGCATACAATGCTATTCTACTATTCAACTAGACACAAGAAGACACTCCTTGGAGTGCCCCATAATCCTCAATAAGAGTAACAAGCAGGAACATTTCTACAATCCTATCCAGCAGGAAGCAATTTCAAGGAGACATTTGCCCCTACTAAACCCAGGATTGGTTCTGCCATTCTGTCAGAGGGGAATGTGAAGAAAAGACTCCTAAAGCCTCAAGGAGAGGTAGCGAACAAGAAAATACCTAGGGCCGGATGAATGTGGAGGGAAACAAAGTGCCTGAAATGGGGACCATGGATGGATGTGGAAGTAAAGCTAACTGATGTGACTTTCCCACACATACCTAATTGAAACCGTACTTGGGGAAAAAAAAAAATCAATGAGCAAGTCCCACAAAGAGAAACAATCAGCAAAACCTCTAGTAATCCCATAAGTCTCTTCCCAACCCCATATGCAACAGCAGTGCTACCTTTCTTTGAATAGCGGCCCACTATGTCTCTCTTGTACCAGTATTCTAATCTTTGCTTTCTCTTTGGGGAAAAAAAAAAAAAAGCCAAATGTGGTGGCACGAGCCTGTAATCTCAGAACTTGGGAGGTAGAGGCAAGTGGATAATGAGTTCAAGGCCAGCCGAAGTTACAAAACCAAACTTTGAAAAAAGAAAACAAACCAACGTGATTGGCTTAAAATATGGCCTAGTGGTAAAGTGCTCACTTCATATACATGAAGCCCTGGGTTCGACTCCTCAGCACCACATACACAGAAAAAGCCGGAAGTGGCACTGTGGCTCAAATGGTAGAGTGCTAGCCTTGAGCAAAAAGAAGCCAGGGACAGTGCTCGGGCCCTGAGTTCAAGGCCCAGGACTGGCAAATAAAAAACAAAACCAATGTGATTATATATCACCAACTCCATGTGGCCAAAAGCCTCTGAACTGCACATTTTAAACAGATGAACAGTCAGGCAAAGTGGTACATTCGTATAATCCCATAACTCAGAGGCAAAAGATTCTCAAATTTGAAATGATAACAACTTCAAAAACAGCCTGGGCTATAAGACTGTGTCTCAAAAAAAAAGTAAAAAAGATAAATACATACACAAAACAAAGAGGTCAACTATGGTCCATAATGTATATAGGGGAGAGAAAATATGTATATCATATTTATCAATAAAGCTGTGTGTGTTAGAGAGAGACAGAGAGAGAGAATATGAATGTGTATGCTGGTCCTGGAGCTTGAACTCAGAGACTGGAAGCTGTCCCCTGAGCTTTGTTTGCTCAAGACTACTGCTTTACCACTTGAATCACACCTCCACTTCTGGCCTTGGGATGGTTAATTGGAGATAGTAAGTGTCACTAGGACTTTCCTGCCTGGGCTGGCTTTGAACAGTGGATCTTCAGACTTCAACTGCCTGATTATAGCTAGGAATATAGGTGTGACCCACCGATGCCTCAGGAATAAAGCTATTTTTTGAATATCTGAAAAAAAAGGGAGCTGGGAATATGGCCTAGTGGTAAAGGGTTTGCCTCACATACATGAAGCCCTGAGTTTGATTCCTCAGCACCACATACATATAAAAAGCCAGAAATGACACTGCGACTCAAGTGGTAGAGTGCTAGCCTTGAGCAAAATAGAAGCCAGGGACAGTGCTCAGTCCCTGAGTTCAAGCCCCAGGAATGGCAAAAAACAATCTAAAAAAAAAAAAACCAAAAAACCCTGAGGGTACTTGAACACACTAGGAGGCACTGCTTATAACCTCATCATTTTCAACATATAGATTATAGATATAATGTCTAAGTGTGTGTACATACATACTTTTACTCCACAGCTCTGTCCAGGAGGAAGCCATATACTCCAACAGCAGTGGGTATATCTTAAGCCTCAATCTTAACATCTAAACAGCACCTCCTATCAAAAATAAAAAGCAGAGCTCCTTGGGAAAATGGTCCATTCTAGGGCTGAAGCAAAGACTAGACCAGCCCAGTATTCTAGGCCAGAATGTTAGATAGTTGCTCAGAAAATGATGAGTCATATCTGTAAAACACAGAAGAAACCAGCTTGGAGGTTCCCACAGACCAAAGCCAGGACAAAATAGGCACCAAACAAACGACAGTATTCCATTATAGGCTGCAGCACAAAGTTGTCTGAGGATGTATACAACTATATCTTCCAGAATATTGTGGCTCCCTAAACCAATTAAGTATGAAAAAGCAATGCCATGAGAATGAACTCTAAGACTAATTATAAAAATGTCACACATTTTACTTCCAAGCTCATACATGCAAACCAGCCACCCTATCTATACTCCACAAAGAGGTTCCATGTCTCCCCCACCGAATCTCTGGAAGGTTCTGGCCTCAGTTGCTACCTTCCATCCAGACTTCCTCATACTGCAGCAAGGTACGCCATCTCCCCATTCCCTGTCTAAATTCCTGAACCCCAGAATTAGTAAGCCTTTTTTTGGTTGTTGCTTTTTTTGTGCCTTTCCTGAGGCTTAAATTCAGGGGCCTGGGCACTATCCCTAATCTTTTTGCTCAAAGTTGGTGCTTTACCACTTGAGCCACAGCTCTACTTCTGGCTCAGACCTCGGTGCCCAGACCTTGAGTTCAAAGCGATTTTTTTTATTATTATTAAAGTGATGAACAGAGGGGTTTCCTGAGTCAGGTGATGAGTACATTTCTTTTTGGAAAATGTCACCCCTTCGCTCTCTCCCAGTTTTTCCTTCCCATCCCTGCTATTAAGTTATTAGTTCATTTTCAACATAGTGTCTACTTAGTATCACTGCTGCATTTGTCAAAATGACCTTTAAAGTACAAAATCTGTGCTTTAAAAGACACATTAACATTGAATAGGTCTGTGTTCAAGTTACTAGAGAGCCCTTTTAGCTGCATAACCTTCGCCAGACTGCCTTCACCTATGTTACCACAACACTCTAACAGGACAGTGACAGCCAAAAGATGGGGCCAGGATGAAAAGCCAGGATTTAAGTCCTTAAAGTGAAGGCAGTCACAAATGCACCAGTAGCACACTGCATATTTGGTTTCAAATTAAACGTGTATCCAAAACCCCAGAACATCTTCTGGTAAAAATCTTTAACTAGCACCACTCCCCATTATGACCAAGGATCCATTCCTATCAGGTATGCCCCATTTACCCCTCATCTCCTTCTATTTAAATACATACACGGGGGGCGGGGGAGGGGGGGGAGGGAAGAATTGGACACTGGTGGCTCATGCCTGTAAACTGCTACTCAAGAGGCTGAGAACTTAGGATCACCACTCAAAGCCAGCCCAAGCAGGAAAGTCCATGAAACTCTTATTTCTAATTAATCACTAAACAAGACTTGAGTGGAGCTGTGGCTCGTGGCAGAGCAATAGCCTTCAGCAAAAAACCTCAGGGACAGTGCCCAGACTGAGCTCAAGCCCTAGGACTAGCACCAAAATATTAAAATACACACACGTGCACATCAATTGTTTCACTGATATTTACATACATGTATAAAAGATACTTTGATGAAACTCACCCAATCTGTATTACTTTTTAATTCCTCTTTGCCCCCATCTCTCAACTACACACCTGAGATGACCAGAAATTACCTCATTTCCTCATTATTCTTTGCCCATTTCTAATCACTGAACTGTTATATGCATACTTAAAAATCACTGGCTCAATGCTGTCTTCTGAGAGAAGTCCCAAGTCTACCTGAAACATTGATCATGTGGCCAACTCCAGTAACAGCTCAAGGTATATTCCACGTACATGACTTCCAAAGCTGACCGCTGAATGTCACAACTCCCATTTTTCACACATGGTCCCCTCTTCTACCCTGACATCCTAGTAGACTCTAAGCCTCCATTTGACTAAGCATGTATGCATCTGCAAACACCTTCAGAGGCACTCTGTTGCTCCCAATCTGAGCTGCAGGTACCCGTGTATCAGAATCCTCCCTGCTCACCCTCGCCAGCCATTCCTCAGGATCTTCCACAGGCAATCACCATTCATTCTGTCTACAAGAGATTGAGCGGCACTCAGTCAAAACTGTACAACCTCACAGGCACTCCCAAGGTTTAAATATGTGTTGTTCTTTAACAATGCAACTTCAAGTATGACTTAATTTCCTAGACCAAATGTTCGTAAAAATTGTGCAAATGGTATCTATTTCAAAGCGGGCGGCAATGGCAAACCAAGTTCGTCAGCTTGGTCATTCACCGGAGTATCAATGGTGGAGAGCAGGAGCTGCTCCCGCCGCCCTTTAAACAGACCGTCCTCCGCGGGGAGGCTGCGGGCGCGGCACGGACCCCGCCCCACAGGCCCTCGGCTCCTCAGCATCCCGCCGCTGCGCCGAGAGGCCGGCGGGGCCCCAGTCGCCGCGGAGGGGCGTCCTGCCCACCTCCCGCGACGTCGCCCCGCCCTCCCGGCCGTTACCCTCCCTCCCGCCCGCCCCCGCCCCGGCGGCCCGCCCCTCCCGGCGTCGCCTCAGCGCTCCGCGACCCGGTCCCCGCCGCGGCCCGGCCCCCGGTCCCCCACACGGCCGGGGTCCCCGTCCCCGCCCTCCCCCCGGGGCAGCCCCGCTCCCACGTGACCGGCGGGCGGGGCCGGCGGGCGCGTCGAGATCCGTAGCCGCGCACTGCAAACGTCCCCGACTCCTGAGGAGACACCGCGGGGACGGCGGGACGGCGCGGCCGGCCGCCGAGAGAACAGCACGGCGGACCGCGGTGGGGACGGCGGACAGGCCGTGGGGGTCAGGAAGGGAACGTCGCGGCGCAGGCCGGGCCGACCGTACCTACCGCCGGGCGCGAGGAGCGCCGCGTCCCGCCGCCGTCGCAGCGCCGCCGCGTCCTCCGCCCACGCGGCGGACCCCCGCCCGCGCCCACCCGCGCCCGTCCCTCCTCCCGCGCGCTAGAAAGAGAAGATGGCGCTCAGCTGCCTCCGGAAGTGACGTCGTCTCATTTGCATGCTGGGGCGGCCAGCCAATGGGAGCAGAATGTGCTTGGGGACCCCTGGGCACTTCCCATGGGCCCCTGGGCCCCTAAAGCCTCGAGGCCCTGGAAGGGGGTGGGGCCTGATAGAGCCCCCTCCCCCTGGTCCCCTTGGTCCAGTTAGAAGGGCTGCCAACCTCTTACCACCTCTAGGCCAGCTCTTCTGGGACTTTCTGCTGGTGATGATGTCATTGGAGGGGTGGGGAGAATGCATCATCACTCACATGACCAGTCACGTGGGCTCATCAGAGCTCTGGCTTCGTTTGCATGGAATGGGGGTGGAGCTAATGGCAGCCCCAGGAGTAGATGGCTCCGCCCACATCTAATAGCCAGTAGGAAGCCAGCTCTACGGATACTGCTTTGCCATTGGAGGACAGGGCTTTGGCTCTCAGAATTTGGGCCAGTGGGACCATGATTGACATATCTTGGTGAGCCAACTGGGATAGGGTCTCCTGAGTCATCATTCTTTTTCTGAGAAAGTGTATGTCACACCTCTTGACAGAGGATTTTCATTTTTAAGTATATCTGCTATATGTTTTTAGCATAAACCTAAATGACCTAAAGTTCTCCTTTGCCTAGAGTTTTTAAAAATTGCATAGCAACAACAAGAATATTTATCAAATTTAATGAAAACATAGAGAACTTTGGCAGTAGTTATGGTCTCCGTCCATTGAGTTGCCAATCTCCTCCCTACCTTGTAGGCTCAATGACAAGTTCAGGTGGAAGGTGAACTTTGGGAAGCTTTGGATTGAATGAGAGGGCAATGATGAATAACTTTTTAAAAAAAATGCCTTGCAGCCCCTCCTTTAACAGGCCCTGGTCCAATTATCCTTGCCACTTAATGACTATTCCAGAGCTTTCTCAGTCTGACAGGTTCTTCCCTAACCCCCTTCAATTTCCACAGAAGACCAGGTCTTCCAGAAAAGGAAACTAAGACTTGGGCTCCATTCCTTCTCAGCCTCACACGCACCCCTATCTAATCAGCAGTGTCAACTCATGTCTATCTGCCCAGGATGGCCCTTTGAATGTCCTTGGTCAGGCCCTTTCCGGAACCTCTTTGAACATCATTCACTCTCCTGTAACCAACTTTTCCCTGGTCTGCTGCCATCTGTTCTGTTGAGCCCATAATAAGCACTCAGTAAACATCTACATAATGTTAGACGACCACAATTTGCTTTCATTTCCTACAAGAAGTAATAATTGATGGAGAATTTGCTCTAATTATATATAAATTATAATTGAATTTGAGTCTAAATTATAGCAGTAAAGTATGATGTCCATATATATATATGTATATACATATATATAATTGAGAGATTATTGATGGAATGAAAAGTTAACTGAAGCCTTCCAGTCTCCCCTCCATGCAGATGATGCAGTAGAAGGTATCTATTCCCACTTCTCAAAATGACAATCTGTGTACCTCTTCTGGCCTTTACTCTTCTTTCTCATCTGTCTCCCCATCATCACAGCTCTACAAAAACTCCTTGGTCATGAGATATCCAAGAATGAGCTTTTGTCTTCATATTTGTGGACCTATCTTTCCTCAGTAATCACCCTGAGCACTCTTTCCTAAAGCCCTTCCCCTTGTTCGCCCCCAAAACTTGTTCTTCAGGCTCTTGCACAGACTTAATCCAGCCTGTCATCACCCCCACACCTTTCTCAGCCCTTCTTGATAGTAGTGGTCCCAAATTCTTCCTGCATTCCTCCATCATTCAACACGTTTCACTACTCACTTCCTGTGCCAAGCATGACACTAAATATTGGAAATCCCATGACTTTCATCTTTATTCAGCATATTCTCCCCCTGTTAATCTCAAGTACAGATTCAGACTTCATGATTTCAATTCCAAACCAATATCACACTGAATGTGATGGCATGCAATCAGCTCAGGCAGAAATATATCAAGTTTGCGACCAACCAAGCTCACACAGCAAGATCCAAAATGAAACAAAGCAACAACAAAAACGTTTTTAAGAAATAGCCACTCTTTTCCTAAGTTTCCATTTTATTTTTCTGGCTACCACATGAACAGTTGAACTTGTGTCCCACAGATATATTAGCTTCAAAATGTTCTGAGTCACTCCCTCAAATTGCCTTTCAGTAGGCAGTGTGCTCCCCTTTCTTTCCCTTCCCTTTTCCCATTTCCAGTTCTTCAATTCACATTCTAAATACTCCTCAAACCTGCTCCCTCACAGCCCTGTCACCACTGTATAGATGAGAAATGGAGCCTTGTACACTGACACAGACTCCCACCTAAACTCCAGTTTGTCCCCCAGATACATTCCCACTTCACCATCTATCCAAAAGCAAATCTAACTATGCCATGCCCTTCTCTTCCCTTCAACCATTCCAAGCCACCCTTCCATGATTATGACCAGTTGATAGGCATGATGGGTAATTCCTCAGGTTTGGCTAGACCCCAGTCCCATCTCCTGCTCCAGAAAAAAACTATGCAACACCTGTTCATGGGATTCCTGCTCCACTACTTGAGTTAATTTCTACTTTGTTGCTTCTTAAGTCTGAGTTCTGCTGAACCTCTTCTAGGAAGGTCTTTCTGATCACCAGACACATACCAACATTCCTCAGTGTGCTAGTATTTTCTAGCCTAACAATTATCAAAAAGAATAAAGCAAAATGGAGGCAATTGTAAGTGGACAATGATGAGAATTATGAGGGAACTGCAGAAGATTATAATAATTTCAGGGGGTCTTGTTCCATTGTCTTTGGTGGGAACTTTCTACTAAATGAGTTTCTTCCTAAAGGCTTGAATCAGCTACCTATTTCCTAAACTGGGATGCTTGTAAACTCTGAAGTTTGAGGTTCATTACTGGTAAGTCTTCCAGTGGTTGGAATTCTGAGTTGCCTCTTAGTCATGAGACCAGGTTGCAATGCCTAAGAACAGTTTCTCATGTGTCTCTTTCAATGGACAAAATCTTGAAGTTGAAATTCATGAAGAAGTTGCTTAGGAAAATGTGTCAAGACAAATTTAGCTTTTTGGAGGCAGGCCTGGGTAAGTATGAATCCCAACAATATTTTTACCAGTGTGTTTATAGTATGACAGAGTCAAGAAGAGGTGAGATTCCCTAAATATGTAAGTCATCCCACTGTAAGTTGCTAAGGAACAATCAAAATGCTATAACAAAATAGCATGTTCTAAGTGGGTTATAAAAAACAAATTTTTGAGTCTAGAAGGTCAAGAACAGGGCACTGGCACTCACTTCCTCATGGAAAGCCATCTGATTATTATAATCCCACAAAATATTTGTGATAAGTCCCCCTTAGACCTGATTTAAAATCAAGGCACTAATCCCACCCATGGGAACTCCACCTTCATGACCTAATCACCCCCTAAGAGCCTCTATCTTTATTTTGTAGACTGGCTGCTTCCTCTCATCACCCCAGGACCTCCATGGGGTTCTTGCCTTGGGTCTTGCCTTGTGCAAGTTGTAGAGGAGGCATGAACAGTACCCAGAGGTGGGGGAATTATATCTGATGCTTAACTGCCCCAGTGAAGCTGAGATAAGAAAGCATGTCCCTGGGTATCCTCACTAGTTCAGACCTGGGAGACTCATGGAAAGGAGAGAAGCAGAAAAGGCCATCTAGTAGCAGGAGAAAGGTGGGATTGTCTTCTGAGATTAAGAGGTGGAGGGGAAATGGCATCCTGGACCTGAGATTCAGCTTCTAGCTGCAGTCAACGTCTTTTGGTCACTACCAGGCAAAATTGCTAGGGATTAAAAACCTTTCTGCCTGAAGAAATAAAACAACCTTGATTGATATTTTTTTTGGTCAGTTGTGGGGTTTGAATTTAGAGCCTGGGCACCCTCCCTGAGTTCTTTTGCTCAAGGCTAGCAGTTTACCACTTTGAGTCACAGCTCCACTTCCAGTTTTCTGGTGGTTAACTGGAGACAAGAGCCTGACAGACTTTCCTGTCTGGGCTGGCTTTGAGTCACGACCCTAAGATCTCAGCATTCTATGTAGGTAGGATTACAGGAGTGAGCCACCAACACCCAGCTATAGAGAGATCTTTAGGTCAAAATTGGATCTGAACTCTGCTTTTCAAGTTTTTTGTCCTTTTCAAGTGTCTAAAGAGGGAACACAGGTGGTAAATCAGACCTGAAAGTGCTACAGACACAACAATTTTCTACTTGCTTAGTAAATGCCAGGCCTCATATTAATAATAGCATGGTGATAGGATAAGATTTTCATATGAATTATGAGAAGACATAGTATTTTGCTGTTTTACGGGATAACTGTTTTTTTTTTTCTGGAGCAGAAAGCTGCACCCAAGAGGAATTATAAGAATAACTTTGACTGAAGGAGCCCAGGACTTTCTAACAATTTTCCTACTGTTATCAGTGGTTGGGGTGTTCCAGATGTGCCTTAGTTCTTTGTGTATAGCATGTAAATTTAAAAGGAAGGAAAAGAACTACATATGCTTTATTAGCAACACATCAATATGTAAGGTAAGCAGCTGGATAAAGCTGGAAGCATCAAAGTTTTTTTTGAGTCTGGCATTTTATTATCCAATAGGCTGGGGTTACTATGTGGCATGAAACTGAAGTCTTTCCCTTGTGACCCTCTTAAATAGTTGACAACTGTGTAGTAGCTGCCTGAAAGTAGGAAGACATATAGCTACACTTAGGAGAAGGTAGAGGCAGTGCCTGTATATCCCCCCCCCCCTACCCCTTTGCCCTTGCAGATTGGGTGGCTGTAGCACTACCTGTAGAAGATCACCTAGCAGTCATTAGTCCTCATGGAGCAAGCCTCACCTTGTTGGAGGGCGTGTTCCCTAAAGATAAAGAAAGGGTAGCATTGTAGCAACTATAAGAGCTATGGCTTTTGTCAAAAAAATGCTTCAACCTGTCCTGGAAATGGACACAGACTAAGTGAAACTATTCTCTTGGAAGAAGAAAGAAGGATAAAATTCACCAGGAAGAGTTCAAAGGGCTCTGAGGTTTGAATTCTGACATGGTCTACCTTTATAGACTTTTTGCAACTTAGGTTGCAGAACTGAAAACAACCTCGACTGTGCTTTTAAAGTTTTTGCACCAATATTGACAAGAAGTTCTTCAGTACTATGAGAGGTAGTTTGAGATTCTTTCTGAAATAACAGATTTAGTTGAGATACACTTGACATTGTCCAGTGCCACCAACCTACCTTCTGGCAGTGCTGATGAGTGAGGTACAGAAGATTGTATCTTCCCACTCAAAACCAGGCTGGTAGCACATGTTCTGCCTTTTCAAAAGTTTGCTTAAGGTAGTGACCTTGGTCAAATGTGTTGGTTGCCATATGACCATCTAGAGAATTTTCTGCAATGTCTACAATTCTTTTTCCACAAGCCATGTTCTATACAATCATCACTTCCCAGGAAACAGGAATGTAGTGGACACTGCCCAATGTGTTCACTTGGGAGAGAGTCTGAACAGAAATGGGAACTCCTCCTTGCTTCCAAAGTACCCCAAACTCATGTTTTAATGACATAGAGAGGAAAAACAGTGGGTTTTTTTTCTCTTCTTTCATTCTATAATCTATACAGAAGACATATTTGGCCTCTGGTTACCAGGAAGTACGTGGAAATGTTTCCACACCAACAATCAAACAATTCTGAGTGAACACCAGCTACATGTCCTCTCAACCTGTTCATTTCTGACAATTTACCTGAACATCCTATCACACAGGTCGCAGGTGTGGTCCTGGGACTACTTCCCTCTTTCCAGTGCCAATATCAAGGCCCAGTCATTTTAGTCCCCCTCCTGCTTAACCTGCTCTAGTTCAGAGCTCCCACTTCCCCTCCTAATAGTGCATTGATTGGGAAGAGTGGCTCTACAAACTGGGAAAACACGTTTCCTAGTGAACACCAGATGGAAGAAATGCTTATGGCAAAGGCTGTGGGTTAGAGTGCCACGCCCACAGGAGGCTCCACCCTCCAGGGGCTTCCAGGCTCAGTCACTCTGTCTCTGTCTCTCTGTCTCTGTCTGTCTGTCTCACTCTCTCTTTCTCTCTCTCCTCTCTCCTCTCTCTCTCCCCCTCCCCCAATTTAACAGCCAGCTCATTAACATAATGGAAAGTACTTAGCATTTTGAAAAAGCCAAAGATTCTAGCCATGTTAGCAAAAAAAAATGAAGACTATTCTGGGCACTGATGGTTCATGCCTGTAAACCTAGCTAGTCAGAAGGCTGAGATCTGAGGTTTACCGTTTGAAGCCAGCCCAGGCAGGCAAGTCCATGAAATTCTTATTTCCAATTAACCACCAAAAAACCCAGATGTGAAGCCATGGTTCAAGTGGTAGAGCACTAGCCTACCACTTAGTGCCCAGGACCTAAGCTCAAACCCCAACAACAAAAAGTTGAATACCAAATATACCTAATTTTTACAAAGTTTGTACCAGCTGCTCTCCAGGTACATGCCCCCACATTGCTGTGGAGAGTGTCCATTATCTTAGTGCTTGGGCACAGAATGTGGGGCTCCTGGGGTATCAGAATAGAATCTTGTAACCTTGGGCATTTCCTCTCATGTTATTTCCAGCTCTGCTAGATGCATCAGTAACAGTCTCTAGAGCCTTGAATGCAGGGAGTTCCCTAAATGAAGCAGCCATCAGGCTCCCACCTTGGGCAGAGGCAGAAGTATAGGGCTCAGAGTGCCGCTGTGATAAAAAGCAAAACACAGAAAGGCACTGATCTTCAGAAAGAAGAATCTGCTTGCTGGGAAGTGTGTTCACACTCAGCAGCAGTGCCCATCTGAGCTTCAAGAGGAAAAAAAGGAGAACTGGCCTAGTACATGCTCAGCACCTGAACTGAAGGTATATATGAGCAACATTCCTGGACCAGTGTTTGGAAACTGAATTCCCTACCCTCCAGAGCCTATGCACACTGCACCTGGGAGTCAGCATGGGAATTATGTGGTTAGGCAGCTAGGAAAAGAACCTTCTTTAAAATAAAAGACTTTTTTTAAAGCAGTTATTAATTAGAAAAGGGGGTTTCATTGTAATAATTCCATACATGTATACAATGTATACTCTCAATCACTACCTTTTATCCTCATTCTTAAAAACATTTCAAACAAACTTGATCGTTCTGTTTTATACATATCTACAAAGTACTTGAACCATACTTGCTTTCATTTACCCTATTCATTAATTCTCCCCACTCTTTCTGGTACCCACTCCCAAAACAGACTGCCTCACTTTCCTGTCATTCATTTTTAAAAATTTTAATGCATATTAATTTTACAAAGGTACAGTTTTACCTTAATTGTAGAGTAATGTACATTAGTTGTACATGGTACAAATTGTACCATGGTTTTATCACAGCATTTCACACATACATATAACTTAGTCAGATTAACTTGCTCTATTGCTCTCTTTCCCCGTCTCTCAACTCAGGAAAGACCCCTCTGCTCTGTGTTTGGTTCATAGATCAATTGTACGGCAAGATTCTCCCTACCAGTATTGCAGGGAAAGGAAGTATTTTCCACCCGAGGGCCCAGAAAAACCTGTGGATCTGCAATACTACCTGTGTGGCATAGGGGAAGAGGTTGGGCAAGATAGCAGCATTGGGGAAGGAAGCGTGGTGACTATCAAGAATTGATGGTGTTAACTATTCCTTTGAATGATACCAATTAAGTTACCCTGCTTTGAATATTTAAGGGTATATCTGAATGTGCTCCCTTGGAACACACTTAACCTGGATTATCTTGGTTCTCTTTCATAAAAGAATAATCTCTTTTCTAGCATAGCTTCAAGATCCAGTATTTAGTATGCCTGTCTATCAGTAGTCTATTAGTAAAGAGAGGGCTGCCCAACTATTTGAAGTAGGGCCACAAGTTCTGCCTTGTTTTTGTTCTAGTGTACTTTCAAAATGTTCTGCCTGAACAAAAAATGCTGGACGGGGTGCGGGGAAAGAGGAACCCTTCTCCATTGTTGGTGGGAGTGAAAATTACTACAACCACTTTGGAGAACAGTATGGAGGTTTCTCAAAAAGCTCAATATAGACCTACCCTATGACCCAGCCATACCACTCCTAGGCATCTATCCTAAACAGCAAGTTCCAAGATATCAAAAAGACATTTGTACTTCCATGTTTATCGTGGCACAATTCACAATAGCCAAAATATGGAAACAACCCAGATGCCCCTCCACAGATGAATGGATCCAAAAAATATGGTACCTTTACACAATGGAATACTACATAGCGATTAGGAATGGTGAAATACTGTTATTCGCAGGGAAATGGTCAGAACTCGAACAAATAATGTTGAGCAAGACAAGCCTAGAACACAGAAAACAAAGGGGCATGATCTCCCTGATATATGACTGTTAAGAAAGGGAGACAGAGAGACAGTAGAGACCAGGTCTGTGAAACCAAAAACTGATTGTCAAATGGTATTTCCCACAGGATTGGGGCAGCGACCCAACAGTATGTAACTAAAACCAAACAACTACTCAACATATAAAGGTCAAAAATAGACCTCTCAGGGGAATACAATAGCTCAAAAGCTATGTATGTAAGTTCATGTAAGACTACTGTCAACATATTGTCTAATATCGCCATTACATTTAAAGCCCTAGGCGAATTTTCTTGGGCTTGGCCACGTGGCTACTGTATATGTTCTTGATACATTGTATATTGTTTATATGTCTACCTGACCTAGAGAAGGGAAAGAAAAACAGGGCGTAAGATATCACAAGAAATGTACACACTGCCCTACTATGTAACTGTACCCTTTTTGCACAACACCTTATCAAAAAAATTTGTGTTCAATTAATAAATAAATTAAATTTTAAAAAATCACATAAAAAATGTTCTGCCTGACTAGATGCTATACCTATAGTCTTACCCACTCAAGAAACTGAGATCTGAGGATCATGGTTCAAAGCTAGCCAAGGCAGGCAAGTCTGTGGGATTCTTATCTCAAATTAACCAGTAAAAAACTGGAAGTGGAGGTATGGTTCAATGTAGAATGTCAATGTTTAATGTATAATGCCAGCCTAGAAAGAAAAAGCTAAGGGACAGTGACCAGGCCCTAATTTCAAATCCCAATACCAGCACAAACATATGTATACACACAAAATGTTCAGTGTTGCAATTGGGCTAAAAGACTTTCATTCTCTTGATCCTGGGTTTAAATCAGGCCTCCAGAGTTATGCTGGGTTCCTTTGATATATCAGGTTTTTGTTTACTAGTTTTTTCCTTCCTGGTGTAATATCTTCTTTCTTCAAGATATCTGAGCTCAATCCATAATTAAGCAAAAAGACAGATAAGAGAAAGGGAGCTACTCTTTTCCCTTTTTTTCTCCTTCTTTTTTTCCCCCTGGGCCAGTTCTTTTGACAACAGGAGAAACAAGGCTGTTATGCTCGGCTTTTGCTTTTATACTGTGAGAGAGAGGCTATATTCTAGTCTGTCTCTATGCTCTGGTAGGCCTTTTTTTGTCTGCACAATGAATTATGGTCTAATGAGTCTTTTCTAGAAATGTTTTAGGATTGGCTCTTAGAAGTTTAACCTCCTTTTCTGGAACTTTTGGCCTAGGTTTGCTAGGAGAGGGATATTTCAGGTGCCTAGCCAGTTCTGTCAGTTTTTGCCACCCAGGCAGGACTCAGTCGGCACTTGATATAAGTCAAGTTGATATAGGTCAGTGCTATGGGTCAGAAGTGAGTCAAGTGCTCCCCAGGCCTTCACATGTTGAAGGGCAATCTCTCCTGTGAAGTAGTGAAAGAGTCAAAACCACATGCATCAAAGGTATTTAGGGATAGGAACTTGGAGAGGTGATTAAGATTTGATAAAAATCATACTGTAATCATTCAATGAGTCCCAGTCAGAAAAAGAAATACTCCTTAACTTCCTGCCTAACATACCAAGTATGTTATCAGCTAAATAATGCTGGCCCTTGCATCTTGCAAGAGAAGAATCCAAGCAAGACATGAGAATAAGTCACAATAATAGGAAAGTCTATCAGAAAAGAAATACAGCAGAGAAAGTGAGCACATGGCATAGGCATGCCATGAAGAAGATGGCACTTCAGCCAATCTCTAGCATCCTGACCATCTTCTTTGTTCCTGACCTTGGCTTTGGGTTAAATAGTAGTAATTGGAGTCATTGAAGATGACTTTCTTATTGGTGGTCTCCTGAAAATTGTGACATCAAATATTTACTCATCCATACATATTTCCTCATTCTTTTGTCCTTTTTACTTTCTCCTGCCTCATTTCATTGCTAGGCAGATTTTAGTTTATCAGCTTCTCTTGCCATCTGCAAGCTGTATAGACAAGCCTGCTTTTCTACTAACTCAAGATTGAATCCTGGTGGCTTCATAACAGAGAGATGGGTTGAAGCTCAATGACAGAGAATGTACTTAGCAATTTCCAGCACCAAAAACAGATGAAGAGGAAGAAATGGAGGAGGAGAGAGATACCTACATATTCACACATGCTCCCTGTCTCTGTGTGTGTGATGCCATGAGCGGATATTGAGGGAGGTGTGTGTGAAAGATAAACAGGAGTGGAAAGCAGGAAGAAGGGGTGTATAAACAAGCAACTAGAAAACAAATGCAGTTGACTGTTGCTGCAGGTGAGGACTCACCAAAGAAACAAGTCCAGCCAGGCCATGGACTCACTCTTGTAATCCTAGCTACTCAGGAGAGCAAGATCTGAGGATCACTGTTCCAAACCAGCCTCAGCAGGAAAGTCTGTAAGACTCTTACTTTCAATTAACCAGCAAAAACATGGGAGTGGAGCTGTGGTTCAAGTAGTAGAGTGTTATCCTTGAACACAAGAAAGCTGAGGGACAACACCAAGGCCCTCAGTCCAAGCTGGAATACAAAAACAAATAAATAAAACCAAGTCCAGTTGCTGCTCCTTAAGTTTGTAAGTGTGTTCATTGGCTTAAGCTCAACAATCTCTTAGCAAAATACTTTTTTATTCAGAATTTCATCTAGTTAAAATTCCATACTAATTAAAAACTATTGCTGTTTGGTTCTTAGAAATTTTACTGCTTTTCTTTCTAAAAACTCTCTCAGAAGAACAATTATACTCAACTAAATGCTCATAGAGATGCTACAGAAGACCCAAACCATCTATGAGGGTTAATCTTGATTGCCAACTCAATTGGAGCTGTCAAGGAGATTACCCTGTGAATGTGGAGAGCCTTAGTAATAAAGGAGAGACTATAATAGAAGACAAAGAAAGGAAGAACATCAGAAATAAAAAAGCATGGAGGTAGCCAATGTTAGGGGTACTTGTCTGTAATTCTAGCACTCAGGAATCAAGAAAACGGCAAGCTGAGGCCAGACTGAGCTATATAACAAATTCTAGGCCAGCCTGAGCTTCAAATTGAGACTCAAACACACACACACACACACACACACACACACACACACACACGGAATGCAGAGAAAAATAGGAAAGCATCCACATCTCCAGCTCTGATGGCTGAGGGCAGGGGTGAGGGCAGGGGTGAGGGTAGGGAAACCCAAAGTCTTGACCACAGGTCAACCTGGAGAGTGCAGGAAGCCCAGTGACAACATACTGGCAGTCCACAGGACAAACTCACAGTTCACAAAGCCTTACAGCCAGTGGGGAAAGTTCATCTGTGGTGCAATTTGTTGTGTAGCTCCTCATACCTCAGAATGCTATCACCAGGGGCCATCATGAGAGGGACTTGTTATTTGAGATTGAATTAGTCTGGAGATGCTAAAATAAGGAACAATTAAAGGCCAGACAGCCTACTACTGTAGCCAAATAAAAAATGATCATAAGAGCTATCTGTAGAGAAGTGGAAGGCCTCACACAGACCCTGTGAGAGGTTTGAGCAGCAGGAAACTCAGACTAAGAAGAGCACATAATTGCTGGCCTTGCCCTGTGTAATAAGGAGAGAGACCCTGCCACCTGTGTATTATAGCCAAAGCCTGTGGCTGGTGATTGCTCCATCTCTAAAGCTGCCTCCTTGCTGCCTGTGGCTTGTGGCTGATTTCAGAGCAGTCAGCCTAAGTCTAGTGGATACCTTGGTCTCCCCAGCTTTTTCCCTCCTTCAGGGTGGCTTACTGCTGAGTAGGGTCTGAAAACACTGAGACTGGCAGGTAGAATGCATGCCTACTTGGAATCTACCCCTCCAGTACAGAGCTCAATGCTCTGCTTGCTTCTTCCACTCTGATACACTGAAGAGACACACTTCCATGTGAACACTGGTCTGCCCCAGGTTACACCGACTGGAGCACCTCTGGAGTGAGTGGGAAACTCCACTCTATGGGCCACAAAGCTCATTGTGATCAGTAGCCTCTCTGAGTACTCCAGGAAGGGATGCTTCTGACATGAATGCAGCCCTGTCCCTGCCAACAAGTACTTGCTCAGTAGATCTTCAGCCTCCATGCAGTAGTTTCAACTGCTTGTTGGGAACAGAGAGAAAGTACAATAGACTCCAGGTATGACCCATTATCCAGCCCCTCTTCCCAGGTAGATTCCAATATTAAGGGACCCAGAAATAAGCTTCACTAATCTTTTCTCTTTGTTTATTATTGAATATTGCTCTTATTTTAAACTTTTTAATTTTTATTCCTCTTCTTTTATATAATTTTATTTACATGTTCTTTATTTTGTAATTAGATTTTTTTGTTGGCTGTGAGGCTTGAACTCATGGCCCAGGCACTGAGCTTATTTACTCAAAGCTAGTCATCTACAACTTGAACCATAGCTCCACTTCTGGCTTTTTGGTGGTTAATGAGATTTTTTTTCTCCTGTGCTGGCTTCAAATTACCATCCTCAGGCCTCAGCCTCTTGAGTAGTTAGGATTATAGGTATGAGCCACCAGCTCTTTGCCTGTTAATTATTTTAACTTCATGATCTATTCTACATTATTTTGTCTGGTTGTTGATGTCAAATTAGTAATCAGAAATTGGGTTTTTTTATTATGTTTCTATACCTGATTTGTTTTGGTGGTGTTGCTGTTTTGGCAATGATTTCTCTTGAATGATACTGGGGAGTAAGCTCTCAAGAGAAAGTTACTTACTAAGAAGTTACTTACAAATAAATGTGGAACAGATATCCATCCCAAAATAGGCACTAATTTCAACATATGGAAATATTGAGAAAAATCAAAGCAACGGGACTTCAGCAGATAATTTCTCAAATGAAGGGGGAGATGAAGCAGAAGAGGTATTTAGAACATCAAATAGACATGATCATAAAAAGCAGCTCCTGGGGGAGCCTCCGGCTTTTTCCCAGAGCCGGCAGGGCCAGGGCGGCCTATAGCCTGGGCTGGGCTCCGACGCTCTGGGCGAGAGCCCCCTCCGCGACGGCGGCGCTGCAGTTGCGGTGCTGGAAACGGCCTCCGGTCTGCAGGACCCCGGAGCGGGGCTCCGCCGCCCTCTCCAGTCCACGCCCGCGGCCAACCCCGCAGAGCAGCCGTCGGAAAACGAAGCCGCCGCCCCGGAGTTCACCAACAGGAATCCCCGAAACCTGGAGCTCTTGGCGGTCGCCAGGAAGGAACGGGGTTGGAAGGAAGACCGTGTGGCCCTCCCGAGAGTTCCGGCACCGGTTACGAGTTACGAGGACTCAGCGCCATGTGGAAGGGATTGTCGAGCATCGAAACGGCCAGGTGGCGGTTTCGGCATCCACCCGGGAATGGGCCACTAGAAAGCATCTTTACAGTACCCGGAACGTGGGGGCTTGTGAGAGCCTAGGACGAGTGCTGGCACAGCGATGCCTGGCGGCAGGCATCAATTTCATGGTCTACCAACCAACCCCCGGGAGGCGGCCTCAGACTCGGTGACACGTCTACACAATGCCATGACAGAAGGTGGTGTGGTACTGAAGGAGCCTCGGAGAATCTATGAGTAAAAAGAAGCATTGTTTTGGACACGTGAATACAAGATTTACCAGCCACCGCAGCCGTGGAAAGAAAGCATCTAGAACAACCAGCTTGGAGTTGAGAGCAATAATGTAACAGAGGAAGATTATTTGTAGTTAGGCCTTCCTGGTACCCCTCATCTGTGTATGGCTCTAGTGTCCTTTTTAACCAGGGCTATTTTTTCCCCTTCCTTGGGCCTATCAAGTGTTTGTAGATACTTAACCTATTGCTCAGTATCTAAGGGAAATGATCACCAGTGACAGGTTATTAGATGGCAAAGTTGTTTGTAAGTTACAAAATAAAGGTATATTCTTAAAAAAAATAAATAAATGAAAATAAAAAGAATCTCCTCACATCCTACTATCATATTAAAATGCCAATAGTGCAGAGTGAAGAAAGACGGCAAGAAAGCAGTGTCAAGTTACCTACAAAGGATAAAAGCAGACTCAACAGAAACCCTAAAAGACAAGATGGTATGGTCCGATATATTTCAAGTCCTGAAACAAAAGAATTACTGAGATTATACAACAAAGTTATTCTTTAAAAACAAAGGAGAGGGCTGGGAATATGGCCTAGTGGTAGAGTGCTTGCCTAGCATGCATGAGGCTCTGAGTTTGTTTCCTCAGTACCACATAAACAGAAAAAGCTGGAAATGGCACTATAACCCAAGTGGTAGAAAGCTAGCTTTGAGCACAGAGGCTCAGGGACAGAGCCCAGGCCTTGAGTTCAAGCCCCAGGATCAGCAACACACACATACACACACCCAAAACAAAAGAGAAATGAAAACATTTTGTAATAAGCATAATCTAAATCAATTCATGACTAGGTAGCCCACCATGAAGAAGATTACATAAAAAAGGAAGAAAGATAGGGCTAGGAATGTGGCTTAGTGTCAGAGTGCTTGTCTAGCATGAACAAAGTCCTCAGTTCAATTCCTCAGTACCAATAAACAGAAAAAGCTGGAAGTGGTGTTGTGGCTCATGTGATAGAGTGCTAACCTTGAGCCAAAGAAGCTCAAAGACCGAGCCCTGGCCCTAAGTTCAAGCCCCAGGACTGGCCAATAAACAATAATAATAAGGAAGAAAGATAAACATAATCATGGGGCCTAGGAAAGAATAAATCTCATGAAAAGAATAAAAATGAGAATTAGGAAAGAATCAAATATTATCAACCCAGTAAATCAACTAATCTCCAATGTGAATAAAGAAAAAAATTAATATATTTCTTATTTCCAAGAAACTATCAAAAAAGCCAGACATGGAGCTGTGGGTCAAGTGGTAGAGTGCTAGCCTTGATGAAAAGAAGTTCAACTATAGAACTTAGGCCCTGAATTCAAGCCACAGGACCAGAAGAAAGAAAGAAACACAAGCCTGAATGTGTTGGTTCACACCTGTAATCCCAGTACTCAGGGAACTGAGGCAAGAGGATTGTGAGTAGAAGATCAGACTAGGCTGCATAGCAAGACACTGTCTCAAAAATTGACAATGAAAAATATGAAAATGGGAAGACTGGGTTAACCAACACCATTCAACTGTTTGCTGTCTTCAAGAAACTCACCACATTGGCAAAGGCATATAGACTGAAAGTGAAAGGAAAGATGATATTCCAAACCAAAAAAAATCCCAAAGGAGGGCTGGGAATATGGGTTAGTGGTACAGTGCTGGCCTAGCATGTATGAAGCCCTGGGTTCAATTCCTCAGCACCACATAAACAGAAAAAGCCAGAAGAGGTGCTGTGGCTCAAGAGGTAGAGTGCTAGCCTTGAGCAAAAAAGAAGCAAGGGACAGTGCTCAGGTCTTGAGTTCAAGTTCCAGGACTGGCAAAAAGAAATCCAAAAGCAAGTAGGAGTAGCTATATTCAGTCTGCTTTAAAAAAATGGATGAATCAATGCTGAATTCTTCTAAACCTTTAAGAACGAACACAAATACTCCTAAAACTATTCTATAAAATAGAAAGAGAAGGTGCACTTACCGAGTTATATTATGGTTTTAAGATAACCTGGATGCCAAAATCAGATAAGGACACAATTTAAAAACAAAATTATAGATCAAGTTCTTTGATGACTATAGATAAAAAACCATCAATAAAATACTTTCAAGTTGAATTCAACAGTATGCTAAAAAGTTCATACACCATGATTAAGTTTTCATTTCAAACTATAAATCAATAAATGTGATATAACACATAAGTAGAATGTACAAAAATCATATGATTATTTCAATAGATGCAAAGAAAAGTCTATGACAAAATTACTGAAAAAGAATTTGAAGAAGACAATAGAATATGAAAAGTCATCCATGTTCATAGCATTGGCAGAATTAATATTGTGTAAATAGCCACATTGCCAGAAGACATCTACACATTCAATGTACTACCCATCAAAGTTCCAATGTTATTTTTCACACAATAGAAAACAATCCTAAAATTCATAAGGAAGCATAAAAGACCCTGTAGAGCCAAAGCAATCCTAAGCTAAAAGAGCAATGCTAGAGTTGTTAAATTATATTACAGAGCCATAATAACAGCAAAGAAAAAGCATGGTACTGGCACAGAAACACATACAAAGACCAATGGGAAAGAATGCAGAATCCAGCGGGCGAAGGCGCGGCTGGCATCATGTCCGGCCGCACAGGTGGCAAGAAGAAGCCCCTGAAGCAGCCCAAGAAGCAGGCCAAGGAGATGGACGAGGAAGACAAGGCCTTCAAGCAGAAACAGAAAGAGGAGCAGAAGAAAGTCGAGGAGCTGAAAGCCAAGGCCGCGGGAAAGGGACCCCTGGCCACAGGTGGAATTAAGAAATCTGGCAAAAAGTAAGCTGTTCCTTGTTCCTGAGATGATGGTGACCCTTGATTCCATTCCCACGAAGCATCTGGATTTCCTGTCGTAACATCTCTGCCACCTAGAGGTAGAATGAAGTTTTTGGCTAGGACTCTGAACATTAAAAATAACCTTTTAAGACAAAAAAAACAAAAAAAAAAAAAAACAATCCCACAGTGGCTCATTCTATAGTTTGTCAGCCATTCCCACCTCAGCTGTAAATTGAAAGTAAACCCAGCCTAGGTTTCTGCCAGAGTCTGCTCTTTGTTCTACTCTTGCATTCTGTATCATCTTGAAATTAAACCAACTCATTTAAAAGGCAAAAAAAAAAAAAAAAAAATGCAGGATCCAGAAATAAACACAGCTATATAATCGGATTTTTGACAAAGGTGCTAAAAACACACATATAATGGCACTGGGACAACTGGATATCCACAGGTAGAAAGCCCTGTGACAAGAGCCCTGTCACTCATCCTGCACCAAAAATATCAATTCAAAATGTACAACCTAGGGTGTAATAAATAAGACAAGAAATGTACTCACTGCCTTATTATGTAACTGTACTCCCTCTGTACATCACCTTGTCAATAAAATTTAATTTAAAAATGTATGTAGTACTAGAATTCCTAGCCAGAGCAATTAGGCAAGAAGAAAACATAAAGGGTATCCAAATAGGAAAAGATAAAGTTAAACTTTCTCTCTTTGCAGATGGCATGATCCTATACCTAAAGAATCCCACAGACTCTACTCCCAAGCTACTAGAGCTGATCCAAAACTTTGGCAAAGTAGCACAATATAAAATAAATCCTCATAAATCAATGGCTTTTATAAATGCCAACAACCAGAAGAGTGAGGCTGAAATCAGAAAAGCAACACCTTTTGCAATAGCCTCAAAAAAACAGAATACCTAGGAATAACCTTAACCAAAGACGTGAAAGAACTCTATGAACTTGAAAGAACTTGAAAGAACTCTAAGAACTTGAAAAAGGAAATTAAGGCAGAACTCAGGAAATGGAAAAACTTCCCATGCTCCAGGATTGGGAGGATTAACATCATGAAAATGGCAATATTACCAAAAGCTATCTACAAATTCAATACAATACCCACCAATATCTCAACACCATTCTTCAATGAAATAGAGGAAGCAATTCAGAAATTCATATGGAACAATAAAAAACCCCGAAGAGCAAAAACAATCCTAAGTAGAAAGAACAGTGCAGGAGGAATATCAATACCAAACTTGAAGTTGTATTACAAAGCTATAGTAATAAAAAAAACAAAAACCAGCTTGGTACTGGTACAAGAACAGACCCAAGGACCAATGGAACAAAAGTGAAGACCCAGAAATGAACCCACAGACCTACGCTACCTAATCTTTGACAAAGGAGCTAAAAATATAGGTTGGAACAAAGACAGACTCTTCAACAAATGGTGCTGGCAAAACTGGGTCAACACCTGTAACAAACTAAAACTAGATCCCTATTTATCACCCTGCACCAAAATCAATTCCAAGTGGATCAAAGACCTAGAAATAAAATCGGATACCCTGAAAACACTACAAGAAGGAATAGGAGCAACTCTAGGACTCCTTGGCACTGGAAGAAACTTCCTCAACAAAGGCCCAGAAACGCAGCAAATCAAAGAAAGGTTGGACAAATAGGACAATATCAAACTGCAGAGCTTCTGCAGGGCAAAGGACATAGCTTCCAAGATAAACAGAAAGCCCACAGATTGGGAAAAGATCTTTATCAGCCATACAATGGACAAAAGGCCTGATATCTAAAATATAGACACAACTCAAAAAATTAAATTCCTGGGACTGGGAATATGGCCCAGTGGCAAGAGTGCTTGCCTCATATACATGAAGCCCTGGGTTTGATTCCCCAGCACCACATACATAGAAAATGGCCAGAAGTGGTGCTAAGGCTCAAGTGGCAGAGTGCTAGTAGCCTTGAGCAACAAGAAGCCAGGGACAGTGCTCAGGCCCTGAGTCCAAGGCCCAGGACTGCCCAAAAAAATTTTTTTTTTAATTAAATTCCTCCAAAACAAGCAATCAAAGAACTAACAGCCCTCTCAACAAATGGGCTAAAGACCTAAAAAGAAACTTCTCTGAAGAGGAAATGAGAATGGCCAAAAGTCACATGAACAAGTGCTCTACATCACTGGCCATAAAAGAAATGCGAATCAAAACAACATTGAGATTCCACCTCACCCCACTAAGAATGTCCATTATCAGGAAATCCAATAATAACAAATGCTGGAGATAATATGGCCAAAAGGGAACCCTACTACATTGTTGGTGGGAATGCAAACTTGTTCAACCCCTCTGAAAAGCAGTGTGGAGGTTCGTAACAAGGCTAAACATAGAACTCCCCTACGACCCAGCAGCCCCACTTTTAGGCATCTACCCAAAAGACTACAAGCAAGACCACACTAAAGCCACCAGCACAACTATGTCCATGACAGCACAATTTGTCATTGCATGGAACCAACCAAGATGCCCCGCAGTAGATGAGTGAATCAGAAAAGTGTGGTACATATACACAATAGAATTATATGCTTCCATCAGAAGGAATGACACTGCCCCATTCATAAGGAAATGGAAGGTCTTGGGAAAAAATCATATTAAGTGAAATGACCCAGATCCAAAGAAACATAAACCCTATGGTGTCCCTCATAGGGAATAGCTAGTACATGATTAAGCTAGTCATGGTAGAAGACCAAAATACCCCAGTAGCTGCACCCATATGACCACATAAGATGATACCAAGTGAAATGAACTCCACATTATGGAGGCAAGAGTTATACCACTGTTGTAATTATCATCATCATCCCATGTGAAACTGTACCTTTTGTATTTTTTTCTTGTCTGTTTGTTTTGTTTCTCTTGTATTCCCTTCCTGTGGTTGTACCCCCACTACCACTATATCTCATTCGAATACCCTAGATACTGTTTATACAGGTATTAGAACTGGGGAAGGAAAAAGGAATATCAAAATTGAGAGAAAAAGGACAGAAGGACAAACCATTCCAAAAGCAATACTTACAAAACCATTTGGTATAAATCAACTGCACAACTTGGGGGGAGATGCAAAGGGGGAAGGCGGAGAGAGGAAAATGAGGGAGGAGGTAACAAGTTGAACAAGAAATGTACTCACTGCCTAACATATGAATCTGTTAACCCCTCTGTACCACACTTTGACAATAAATTTAAAAAGTTAAAAAATGTATGACCTAAAGCTTTGACACTATTAGAGAAAAACAAGTGAAAACACTTCAATACATAGACATAGTTGGTGAGTTTCTGAATTGACTGCTAAACTCAGGAATAGCAAGAATTAACAAATGAGATTACATCAAATTAAAAAGCTTTTGTACAGCAAAAGAAATAATTATCAGAGTGAAGAGATAGCCTATAGAATGGGAAAAACAATCCCAGCTCTGAATTTCTAAATTAATATTCACAGTATATAAGAATACAAATATTGACCCAGGTGCCAGTGTTTTATGCCTATAGTCCTAGCTACTCAGGAAGCAAAGATGTGAGGACTGCTGTTACAAGTCAACCTTGACAGGAAAGTCTGTGGAATTCTTATCTCCAATTAGCCACCAAAAAGCCACAAGTCGAACTGTGGCTCTACATCACTTGAAATCATCATGTAACTTTTATGCTTGGCTTCTTTATGTGATATATTACACTTACTGATTTACATATGTTGAAACATCCTTGCATCTCTGGAATCAAACCAACTTGACCATGGTATATGACTATGAATGTGCTATTGAATTTGGCTTGTAAAAATTTTACTAGGAATTTTTGCATCAATGTTCATCGAAGAGATTAGCCTATACTTTTCTTTGTGTGTTTCTGTTCAGTTTTAGGATGAATATAATACCTCATAGGAGGGATTTCTTGCCTTTGTATTTCACAGACAGAGATCAAGGAATATTGGGTGGAGTTAGTTCTTGAAATGTCTCATGAAGTCAGCTGCGAATCCATTTGGGTCTTTCACTTTTCTTTGTTGGTAGACACTTTGTCATTGTTTCAGTATCATTTCTTGCTATGTATGTTTAAGTAGTTTATATCTTATAGGCTCAATTTTTGTAGGGCAACCATATCTATAGATCCATCCATTTCTTCTAGACTTTCAAATTCATTTGAGTATAGGTTTTTGAAGTATTCCCTCATTCATTGGATGTTATTTTTGTTATTCCCCTTTTCGTCTCTAATTTGTTAATTTGAATCTCTTCCTTTCTTCTGTTCTTGAGATATTTTTTAAATGTGTGTAAACTATAAACCTTTCTTTTAGTATTGCCTTTGCTGTATCCCAAAGGTTCTTGTAAGTCATTTTTAAATTTTCATTAGATTCCAGCAATTTTTAATTTCTCCCTTTATTTCTTCAGTGACCTACTAGCCACTTAACAATGTGTTCAGTCTTCATGTGTTTAAATATCATCTGTAATACCTTTTGCTGTCAAGGTCTAGTTTGATTACATTATAGTGTGATAGAATAAGGGGACTTATTTCAATTTTTTTGTATTTACTAAGACTTACTTTATGTCCTAGAATATGATATATTTTGAAGAAAAATCCATGAACTTGAGAATGTGTATACTAGATGAAATACTTTCTGGATATCTATTACGTCCATTTGGTCTATAGTCTTATTTAGTTCTGTGTTCTTTGTTGTTGTTTTGTTGTTCTTGTTTTTGGTTTGGATGGTCTATTTGTGAGGGTGCGGTATGGAAGTCCCACACTATTATTATTATACTGGGGTCTGTCAGAGCTTGGAGTTGAGAAATGTTTAATGAATCTGGGTGTTAAGAATTTTAATTTCCACTACGTGGTTATATATGTATATATATACTGTATATGATTTTGCTACACTGGGTATTGTATATATACCTACCTGATCTAGGGAAGGGAAAGAAAAAAGAGGGTATATCACAAGGAATGTACTCACTGCCTTATTATGTAACTGTACCCCTTTTGCACAACACCTTGTCAACAAAATTTAATTAATAAATTTTTTAAAAAAAGAATTTTAATTTCCAATTCATTTCTTCTGTTAATATGAAGTGATCTCCTGCCTCTGCCTCCCAAATGCAGGATTGAGGCATGTGCCACCAGATCTGGCATTATAGTAAGATTTCAAATAGAGAAACATGAGTCCTGAAATAATTCCATTTCATTAAGTCCAGAAATGATTTTAATAACTTCATTTCTTTTCCCCCCCTCTTTTGTGCCAGTCCTGGGGCTTGAATTCAGGACCCAGACACTGTCCCTGACCAGTTTTTAAATTAAATTTTATTGACAAGGTGATGTACAGAGGGGGTACAGTTACATAATAAGGTAGTGAGTACACTTCTTGTCATATTTGTTGCACCCTTCCTCATTTTTCTTTCCCTTCCCTAGTTCAGGTAAGCATATATACAATATCCAGTGTACCAAAATCATATACAGTAACCACGTGGGGTACACCAAAGGAAATTCACTTAGAACATTAACTGTTAACAACAACAATCCTCCTGTGTCCTTCTCTTGGAGTTCTTTTTACTTATCCTCATCTTATATAATCACATGTACACAGCTGTTGCGCTACTGTGATCCTCAGATAGGTCTATCCTAGACAGGTTTATGTTTGTTTAGTAGTTGTTTGGTTTTAGATACTTAATGTAAAGTGGCTGACCCAAACATGTGGAAATACCATTTGAAAAGAAGTTTGTTATTTTGCAGACCTGGTCTCTACTGTCCGGCCCCCCTCCTCCAACAGACATATTTCAAGGAGACCATGCCCCTTTGTTCTCTGTGTTCTAGGCTTGTCTTGATCAACATTATTTGTTCAAGCTCTGACCATTTCCCTGTGAATACCAATATTTTATAATTTCTAATCGCGACGTAGTATTCCATTGTGTACAGGTACCACATTTTTTGGATCCATTCATCTGTAGTGGGGCATCTGGGCTGTTTCCATATTTTGACTATTGTGAATTATGAAGCAATAAACATGAATGTGCAGATGTCTTCATGGTATCCTGAGACCTGTTGTTCTGTCCCTGACCAAGGCTAGCACTCTACCAATTGAGCCACAGCTTTATTTCCAGGTTTTTGTAATTGGAGATAAGAGTCTCATAGACTCATGGACTCTTTCCTGCCTGGGTTGGCTTTGAACCAAACCTCAGAGCTCATCCTCCTAAGTAGCTAGGATTATAAGCACCAGCCATGGGAACCTGGCTACTCATTTTTCTTTTTCAGTGTTTTGGTTACTTAAGGTCGTTTGTAATGTTGTACTAACTTGAACATCAGATTTTCCATACCTATAAGAAAAAAGATCATTGGAATTTTAATTAGGACTGTATTGGCTATTTTGGATTGTTCATTGTTTTCCAGCCCACAAACCTGACTACTTTGCACTAGTTTAAGCAATGTTCTATAGTTTTCTGTATACAAGTCTTTCACCTTCTTGGGCTTATTTCTGTTCTGGATGTGTGTGAGGGGTATATTACAAATTTAAAAAATTGCCAGTCCTGGGATTTGAACTCAGGGCCTGAGCACTGTCCCTGGCTTCCTTTTGCTCAAAGTTAGCACTCTGCCACTTGAGCCACAGCGCCACTTCTGGCTTTTTCTATATATGTGGTGCTGAGGAATTGAACCTAGGGCTTCATGTATGTGAGACAAGCACTTTACCACTAGATCATATTCCCAGCCCTAAACTTGTTTTTTAATTTTTTTGATTGCTCTGTGTATAGAAACACAACTTTTTTGGTATATTAATCTTAAACTCTGCTAATTTGCTGATCTGTTAGCTCTGCAAGCTCTGTAAATTCTCTGAGATTTGGATAAGGAGTCATCTGAAATAGATTTTCTCTTTTCCACTTAGGATGCTATTTCTTTCTTTTTTCTTAACTAATTGCTCTGGATAGGAGGTCTAGTCCAATGTTGGGTATCAGTAATGAAGTATCTGCCTTGTTTTTGATCCTTAGGAAAAAGTTTTCAGTCTTTTATTGTGTATAACATTAGCTTTGGTTCTTTCTTTTCATTCCTTTTAGTTTTTTGAGACAGAATCTATCTATCTATCTAGTGCCCAGGCTGGCCTGTAACTCTCCATATCCTAGGCTGCACTCAAACATGAGATCCAACTGCCTCCACGTGAGTGCTAGAATTACAGGCATGTGGCCATCACACACCAATTTTTTTCTTTTGAGAGAAACAGATGGAGACAATTAGTTATAGATGAAGACAGAGCAAGCCAGAAAGCACCTAAGAATTTTGGCAAACCTCCAGAAGTTATGAAAAGGGAAAGGATTCCTCTAGGAGTGAGATGGCAAAGTACCACCACCTTTTGTGTGTGCGTGTGTATATACCAATCCTGGGGCTTGAACTCAAGGTCTGGGCACTATCTCTGAGCGCCTCGTGTTCAAGGCTAGCACTCTACCATTTGAGCCACTCTGTTTTTTTTCTGAGTAGTTTATTGGAGATAAGTCTCATGGACTTTCCTGCCTGGGCTGGCTTTGAATTCTGGTCCTCACATCTCAGCCCTGAGTAGCTGGGATTGCAGATATGAGCCACTGGCACCTGGCTCACCCGCACTTTGACCTTCTAGATGGTAAGACAATAAATTTACATTACTATAAGCTACCAAGTTTGTGACATTTTATTACTAAAATTCTAGAAAGATAACACACTGTATTAATAACACATTGATCTGTAGTTTTCTTTGTACTTTTTTTTTGGCCAGTCCTGGGGTTTGGACTCAGGGCCTGAGCGCTGTCCCTGGCTTCTTTTTGCTCAAGGCTAGCACTCTGCCACTTGAGCCACAGCACCACTTCTGGCCATTTTCTGTATATGTGGTGCTGGGGAATCGAACCCAGGGCCTCATATATACAAGACAAGCACTCTTGCCACTAGGCCATACCCCGAGCCCCGATCTGTAGTTTTCTTTTTAAATCTTTTATCAGTGTAAGGGTGATGATGTACAGAGGGGTTATAGTTACATAAGTCAGGCAAAGAGTACATTTCTTTTGGGATAATGTCATCCCTTCCCTCAATCTCTCCTAGTTTTTCCCCTCCCATTCCCACCCACAAGTTTTACAGTTCATTTTCAACATAATGTCTAATTTTGATAAATATTATTTTATATGATCCGAGGCACATAGGCATTGTGCCTTTGTGTTCTTCTCCTGAGAGTATCCATTCTCCTTTGGTCTCACTATGTGTGAATGCCTAGAGTCTTGTATAATTTATCCCATCTCAGGGTATTTTACATCTAACTTCTACATATGAGAGAAACATGTACTGTTTGTCTCTGTGAGCTTGGCTTGCCTCACTTAACATGATTTGTTCTAGGTCCATCCATTTTCCTGCAAATGACACATTATTCTTTCTAATGGCTGTGTAAAAATCCATTGTGTGTAGGTACCATTTTTAGATCCACTCATCTTTTGTAGGGCTTCTGGGCTGTTTCCACAACTTGTGAATAGTGCAGCAACGAACATGGATGAGCAAGTATCTTCATATCTTGGTTCGTGGTGTTCTGGGTAGATGAGTGGTATGGCTTGGTCATAGGGAAGGTCTATGTTTAGTCTTTTGAGGAACCTCCAGACTGCTCTCCAGGGTGGTTATACTGGCTGTCACTAGTAGTTGTCAGATCTCACTGACAGTTACTTGTTGTCACTGGGGGTTGGGAGTTGTCAATATGGCACTTCCAATTGTTTGAAGGTGTAAGCAGAGTGAGTTCCAACTCAACACACACTCCTAGCTGAAGCTAAGCAAGGTGGCATGCTGTGTTCTTATTTCAGCCCAAACCACAAAAAAGCATTCATCCATTCCATGGTTGAAGTGTTTTTTGTTTGTTTTTTTTTTTACTTTTTGCACCTTCTGTGGATGATTTTGTTGTTTAAAACAAAGTGATAGATAATTTACAAGGCGGAACATGTTTTCTCCCTGATAATAGGAGTTCTTACCTTAAAACTTATACAAGGAATTTAGCAATCCTTCATTCTTAGATCTCCCTATAGAGCAAAAAGCTAGTCTGTTGGACTTGTGGGTGGATTTTAGAAAAAGCACCAGATGGGCAGAAGCACCAAGTAGTGCTGTCAATCTTTCAGAGTTAATCCGATATCAGTCACCCAAGAGACAGTCCAAACTTACCAATGCACCTTCCTGTCCAACCACAGCCTGTCAGAAGGTAGAACGGCAGCATAATTGCTAAAGACACCACAGTCAAGGACCACCCCAAGCACTGAGCATCAGCAAAGGCAGGCCTGCAGGCTCTGTCCTGAGCAGTTGCAGCTCAGCTCTGGCTCAGTGGCAGGACTGTCTGTGCACGTGACTCTGAGTCAAGATTTTACTGTTGCCATGTTTGCAAGGATCTTGGTGACAAGCTGGCCTCTCTCTCTCTCTCTCTCTCTCTCCCTCCCTTCCCTTTGTTTTCCTCCCTGCTTCACTTCCTCCCCCTTCCCTCCCTCCCTTCTATCCCTCCCTCCGTCCTTCCCTTTCTTCCTTTTTCTTTTTTTTCATATTAAAACAGCTTTTTTATTGTTAATGTCACAGGCTTGAACTCAGGGCCTGAGCACTGTCCCTGGCTTCTTTTTGCTCAAGGCTAGCACTCTACCACTTGAGCCAAAGCACCACTTCCGGCTTTTTCTATATATGTGGTGCTGAGGAATCGAAACCAGGGCTTCATGTATATGAGGCGAGTACTTTACCAATAAGCCATATTCCCAGCCTCCTGTTCTTTTTTAATGGGGTATTAAGTGTAGAGAAAATCAACCATGAGCTTTGGTTGCAAATTGTGTTTAAATATACAGTAAAGTACTGAATGTCGAGCAGAAGAACAAACACTATCACCAAGAGCTTCACCTCCCTGACTATCTCTGATGTATACCACACACATTGCACAAATGTTCATCAGGCACAGGTAGCAACAGAGGCTCTCCCTACTCCTTCTGCCAGAGCAAGGCCTGCTGTGTACCACCTCTGTCCTTGGCCTCCTATTCCTCCTTTGCTTCCAGGGCTTAGCATTCACATCCCTTCTCGCTTTCCTTTTCCTCTTCCTCATCCTCTTCTTCTTTCTCCTCCTCCTCACTCCTAGGGGAGGCATCCCAGTCCTGGTAGGACAGAAACTTCTTTTTCCTCCTCACCAGCTGTGTCAGCCCAGCCACCTGCTGCTGATCCAACAGTGGTGGCATTGATGTCACCCCCCTGAGCCCTTTTTCCTTCCGCCGTTTGTACTCCATTATTTTCTTGTTGAGTGCCTCATGATCGATCCCACACAGATGCAAATACATGGCAGGTCCTTGGGCATCATATGGTGACGGGACACCAGGATTCCTGAGGAAGAAGAGAAGCCTTTATACCAAGCAAGAGCCAAGTTCCAGGGCATTGCTGCTCAAAATACTACATCACCCACATCTGCACACTCCTGAACATGATCTGAGAGAGACTGTGGCAATGTGCAAAGATTAGTTCCAGTTTTGGTTCTCTAGTATCTGAACCAGTGGGCAGTATAGCTCTGTGCAGCTGCTCAACATGCCCACACTTACCTCATTTGAGCATAGTAGCACACACCAGCTAAACAAAATCACAAGTGGGCTCAGTGCAGTCACCTGGCTTAAGGAAACCAAAGCACAATCCACTCTTGAAAACAGCGCCTGAGCACAGCTGTCACCCTATGACCCTGTGAACTTGGCTCTAGAAGATCTGCTAACCCTAAGTTGGTGCCCCGATCCACTCCTCCTTGCATCTAAGCCAGGCTAGATGCAGTGCAGGGCCTTCAGTTTGGCACCAGCATGAATCTCAAACTTCCAAGTGGCCATGTAGGTTTTGACAAGTGCTCGGGGTGGATGCTGCTCTAGAGGGCCAGGGTATGCCATACCTGGAGCAGAGTCCCCTCAACAAATACCTCACACACATTTTCAATGTATCTGTGCCCACTAGCTATCTCCACCTCCTCCTGCCTAGCTCCTCCTAGCAACATCACAAGAGAGGGATGGTCACCTCTGCCCCTCCAAGCACAGCAAAATCTATAACCAGAGACGGCTTCTGATGCTCACAGATGCAGAGCATTGGCCTGCTGTGTGCAAACCCTTGGCAGAAATACACTGAGTTGGTGCTTGCTTGCCAGAGTTTTGGCTGATGGTGCATACGTCTGTGCAAAAGTAAACTATGCCTTGCTGAGACAAAGAAATACACTGAGTTATAGCACACAAGACTGGAGGCCCACAGAGTAGGTGCTATTTTCCTGTGGCTAGACAGCCATGGGCCACTACATGTGGACAGGTGCAAGACCCAGGAACAAAGACTAAGGGGAAAAGGCATACTAGTGGGAGCACAAATCATACAGCTGCCAGAGCAGAGAGCAATTTCCCATCTAGACATCTGCCCTTGGAAATATCATTACATCCATAGGCCTCACCTCAAATCACCTTGGGCCAAACTGTCCTTCTCCTCTGGGGGTCCAAAGTCAGCTACTGCCAGCAACTGATCCACCTGAAAAGGAAGCACAGGGCATAAGCCACACCTGGCTCTCGCTACAGGGCAGCAGTGGGCACTGTGTCACAGGCTCCCACATGGCCCCTGTGTGTCTCCTGGCTACAGTGACCTGGAAATGTCCTGCCAGGCCAAGACCTACCTGCACCTCAAATCTTCTGGCAGCAGTGGCTCACTGCAAACACAGTTTATGCTTTCCCTCATCAGGACTATCTCCAGAAGGCAACAAGAAAGCATGTGGGACTTCATTTCCCAGGGACAGAAGGAACCGGAGGTGGGAGCTCTGAGGGGACAGTTTGGCCCATTGTTCAGGATGGCCACAAGGAGTGATCTCAGGCACAAGCTGAACTGCACAGAGGCCCAGAGGCACTACATTCCTCTGCTTCTCTTTCCAGATGGGGAAAATCCCTTACCATCAGGGTTGCCATTCCTTTGGTTTCAGAGCTAACTGTGCAATGACTAACAAAAGACTACAAGTCTTCTGTGCAGTTAAGTTATACAAAGTCCCCTAGTGAATAATAGTTACTTAGCTATAGTATTCAAATCCTACTTGCTGATTTTTGGTAAGTTTTTTTTTTTTTTTGGCCAGTCCTAGGGCTTGGACTCAGGGCCTGAGCACTGTCCCTGGCTTCTTCTTGCTCAAGGCTAGCACTCTGCCACTTGAGCCACAGCGCCACTTCTGACCATTTTCTTTATATGTGGTGTGGGGAATTGAACCCAGGGCCTCATGTATACGAGGCAAGCACTCTTGCCACTAGGCCATATCCCCAGCCCCTTTTGGTATTTTAAAGTATAACATACTTTAGTAACTATCAAATTACTATCCACAAAAAGGTTTTTGTTTTGTTGTTTGCCAGTCCTGGGGCTTGGACTCAGGGCCTGAGCATTGTCCCTGGCTTCTTTTTGCTCACGGCTAGTACTCTGCCACTTGACACTTGAGCCACAGCACCACTTCTGGCCTATATATGTGTGCTGAGGAATGGAACACAGGGCTTCATGTATACGAGGCAAGCACTCTTGCCACTAGGCCATATTCCCAGCCCCACAAAAAGGTTTTGAACTTATAAACGTAGCCAACTTCTAAAGCAAGAAAATACAATCACAGTGCAGAATGTAAACCTTAGAAGTGTATGGCCACAGAGAGACCACAGTAGGAGATGTAGGTGAGAAGCCAGAGAAGCACAGGAGGGGAAATGGGGCAGCTCCAGGTTTATAAAGTGAGTAAACAATTTCCGCTCAATGGCCAATTATAATGACAAATTCTTAAAACCAGAAAAAGTAGGGGCCTAGGCTGGGAACAGGGAGTGTGAGGACCTTCCTGTTTGCTTGTACACTTCTCAATGATCTTTTTCTTTGGTTGGATGTGGGGTTTGAACTTAGGACCTGGGTGCTGTCCCTGAGCTCTTTTGCTCAAGGCTAGCATTCTACCACTTTGAGCCACAGCTCTACTTCCTATTTTTGAGTGATTAATTAGAGTTAAGAGTCTCACAGGGTCTTCCATCTCTACTGGCTTCAAACCTTGATCCTCAGATCTCAGCCTCCTGAATAGCTAGGATTACCGGCAAGAACCACTCTAGAGATCTTTTAAAAAAACTGTTTTATCAAGAGAAGGGGCAAGATGGTAGATTAGAAGCTTCAAGGTTTGACCTCTTGAATAAGAAGAGCCAGGTAAGATTAATCATGCCTGAAATCCTAGCTACTGAGGAGGCTGAGATCTGAGGATCACTATTCAAAGCCAGCCCAGGGCTGGGAATATGGCCTAGTGGCATGAGTGCTTGCCTCCTACACATGAAGCTCTCTCGGTTCAATTCCCCAGCACCACATATATGGAAAATGGCCAGAAGGGGCGCTGTGGCTCAGGTGGCAGAGTGCTAGCCTTGAGCGGGAAGAAGCCAGGGACAGTGCTCAGGCCCTGAGCCCAAGGCCCAGGACTGGACAAAAAAAAAAGCCAGCCCAGGCTGGCTTTTGTTTGTGAGACTCTTATATGCAATTAATCACCACATACACATACAACACAAAAGCCAGAGATGGAGCTGTGGCTCAAGTAGAACAAAAAGGTAGGAATAACGCCAGGCACTGATTTCAAGGCCCAGTACCAGCACCCTCTTCCTCTCCCAATAGCCAAGTACATAAGACTATCCTGATGCAAGACTGAACACTGAGAATCATGAAAGATGGACAGTAAAAAAGCCCAGAAAAAATGAGGCAACAGAGAAAGCAGCACAATTCCAAGCCCATCCCAGCCTCTGAGGAGGAGGAGAAGCAGAGGACACACAGGGACAACAGTCTGGCAACAGACTGTTAACTCCATGTGCAAGATAAGCCTCCACCTTCCACAAGCCTCCAACCAGGGATCTGGTAAGACAGTGGACTATTGTGTGGAAGGCTGACCTCACAGAAAGACATTCCATCTACCCTTTATCAAAGAGTGATAGCAGAGCACTACCTAGAGAGGGCCCATTGTCTGAGAGTCTGGGGGCCTGAAAACACTCATGAATCAGAGTCTTGGGATATCCTGTTATGCTACCATGAAGGTGGCTGGATACAGCCTCTGAAAAGAAGTTGAAACTGTGGGGAACTGAGTCTGGCATTGCAGGGCAGGCACCTGGGATGGGAGGCCAAGATAGAATCCCACCATTTGAAGCTAAGGTGGAAACAAAGCACCAAGCCTCTTAGCATTCAGCCCCCAGGGCCTGACTATCTATCTGCTGCTTGTATAGATTGCTAGATAAGTCAGAGCCCAGAGTTTGGATCCAATAAAACTATGTGATACCAATAGCTTCCTCATCTTCTCTACAGAAGCTGAACTTTTGGGAAGAGCCAGAAAACAGTAAGACTATGGGTTTCCTGGTCCTAGTCCTGCTGTTTGCTCTGCTCTTCTAAGCAACTTTACTTTTTCTTTGTTAAATAAATTCAACAAATGCACAACAAAGAATTTGAACAAGCCCAGCATTGGTGGCTCAAGCTTGTAATCCTAGCTATTTGGGAGGCTGAGCTCTAATGATCACAGTTCAAAGCCAGCCCAGGCAGAAAGGTCCATGAGACTCTATCTCCAATTAACCACCAAAAAACCAGAAGTGGCACTGTCATTCAAAGTGGGACAGTGCTAGCTTTGGGCAAAAAAGCTCAGACAGTGCCAAGGCCCTGAGTTCAAGTTCCACAAACAACAACAACAACAAGAACTTAGACAATATAAAGCAGAAGAAAAATTTTTAAAATAAGCTCAAAAAGAACAAAAATAGGGGCTGGGAATATGGCCCAGTGGTAGAGTGCTTGCCCCATAAACATGAAGCCCTAGATTCGATTCCTCAGCACCACATATATAGAAAAAGGCCAGAAGTGACGCTGTGGCTCAAGTGGCAGAGTGCTAGCCTTGAGCAAAAAGAAGCCAGGGACAGTGCTCAGGCCCTGAGTCCAAGCCCTAGGACTGGCAAAAAAAAAAAAAAAAAAAAAAATCAATAAAATTTAAAAAGACATGTGTTGGAAACTGTAACCATAGCTCCTCAGGAGGCTAAGATCCAAGGATCATGGTTCGAAGCCAGTGTAGGTAGGAAAGTCCATGAGACCCTAGTCTCCAATTGACTACAAAAAGAGATGGAAGCAGAGCTGTGGTACAAGTGGTAAGAGAGCTAACCTTGAGAACCTGTACGTTTATTAAAGTAGGTAGCCAATAAAGGAGAACACAACGTGGTATTCAGGCAGGAGAGAAAAGTTTATTCCTGAACTGCTGCCCTGTGGCTGAGATGATGCATGGCGGGAGAAAAGGATTGAATGCTTAAGGGCCATGCCTTATCTAGGGCAGGGGCAGGAGGTATGGCCAGGTGCGTTGGATGTGACCTCAGAGAAGTGGGAGGTAACTGCCTCTGGGTATGCCAGTTACTTAGGTAAGGCAGGTATTATGTACAAACTTAAACAGGTGGGGAGCATCTGCATGGAACCCTCCTGGAGGTGGACCTTACAGAAAGAAACCTCAGGGACAGAGCTCAAGCCCAGAGTTCAAACCCTCAAACTGGCACATACAAAAAAAAATTGTAGGAAAAAAAATACTAAAATCCTAAAACTGAAAAGCTCAATAATTCAACTAAAAAGCACAGTTGAAAGTCTTGCTGACAAAATGAATCAAATTGAAAATAGATGATCAGGGATCAAAAATAAAGTAAAAGGATTCAATGTGACAAAGACAAAGAGAAATTACGCATACACACACATACACACACACACATACACACAAACCATTCAAGGTTTCTTGGACAGTACTAAAGGATCAAACTTTAAAATCTTTGTATAGAAGAGAAAAGGTATAAGCTAAAGGCACAGAAAATAAAATGATAGCAGGAAACATCCCCAATCTTGAGAAGGCAAGAGTTATCTAGGTACAGGAGGCTTTCAGAATACCAGTCAAGATCAGAAAAGAAAAAAACCTAGATATATTATAGTTAAGGTATAAGTATACATAACAAAAAGAAATATTAAAAGCTAGTAGGGAAGCAACAAGTCATATGTGAATGTAAACCCATCTGAACACAATACATTTTTCAATAGAAATTCTGAAAGCAAAAGGAGCACGAAATGATATATTCCAAACACTGAAAGTAACTGTTAACATAGATTAGTAAAAATTTCATTGTAAACAAAACTAAAGAAATTTATGACCATTAAACCAGCATTGAAGAAGGCAGTTAAAGGGATCCTACATAGAGAAAAGTACATACAATGAAGAAATACTGCAAAGAGTAACTTCCCCTAAAAGAGCAGATTAGCAAGTGAGAATGAAAAATGAAGCAATCATCATATAAACATTAAAATGACAGGAAATACTACATACCTTTCCATATTAAAAATAAATGTTATGGTGTCTAATCAAAACACATCAAATGGCAGGATATATTAAAAACAAAGACCTGACCATTTGTTATCTAGAAGAAACAAATCTCACTGGCAAATACCACAAGGTGAAAAGATAGAAAACTATTTTCTTTTTTGTCAATCCTGGAGCTTGAACTCTGGGCCTGGGCACTGTCACTGAGCTCTTCAGATCAAAGCTAGTACTCTACCACTTTGAGCCACAGTGCCACTTCTGGTTTTCTGGTGATTAACTGGAGATAGACTCATAGACTTTCCAGCCTGGGCTAGCTTTGAAACACGATCCTCACTCAGATCTCAGCCTCCTGAGTAACTAGGAGGATTACAGGTGTGAGCTACTGGCACCCAGCTAGAAAATGATTTTCAACATAATAAGACTCTGAAAGCCAGCCGCAGTAGCCACATTCATCTGATAAAGTAGACTTCAAACAAATTACTCAGAAGAGACAAAGTCAATTTATATGCATTAAGAGGACAATTCACAGAGAGGAAGTAAAAATTGCCAACATATAAACACCAAATGTTAGCACATCCAATTTCATTAAAGAAACACTACTGGACTTATAAGCATAGCTACACCTCAACACACTAATAATAAGAGATTTCAATATTTTACTATCACTAACAGGCAAGTCATCCACACAAAAAAATTAACAAAGGAGCCTCAGAATTAATCAACAGAATATTTCATCTACAAGCCATACAATATATTCTTAGAAGCTTATGAAACTTTCTCCAACACAGCATATTTCAACATATTTGAAAATATAAAGCAAGAATTAATAAATATATGAAAACTGCAATAATGCCCTGTATTCTATACAATGGAAAACTAGAAATCAACAACTATAAATGAACTATACAAAATGTATTTGAACAAATGGAAATGAAACAATGAACAATGCATTTTAGAAATAACAGGGGAGAACCATCCCAGAATCCATTAAAATTGAAAAACAATTTATCAGAATCTCTGAGATATAGCAAAGGCACTGCTAGAGGAAAGTTAATAAATATAAGCACTGACCTTTTAAAAAATAGGTCTTGGGGGTTTTTTTTGTGTGTGGGGGGGGGGTTGTGGGGCTTGAACTCAGAGCCTAGGAAGCTGTCCTTGGGTCTCTTTGTGCTCAAAGCTAGCGCTCTACCACTTGAACCACAGTGCCACTTCTGGTTTTTGAATAGTTAAGAGTCTTATGGAGACTTTTCTACCCAGGCTGGCTTCGAACCATGATCATCGAATCTCAGTCTCCTGAGTAGCTAGGATTACAAGCATGAGCCACTGGCACTTGGCTAAAAACAGATCTTAAATAATAGCGTAATGATTCTCTCTCTTTCCTCTTTTGCTCTTTCCTCTCTCTCTCTGCCAAGCAAGAATAAACAAGCTGAGTAAGAACAAAAGGCCTTGAGTTCAAGCCACAGAAACACCAGCAAAAAACAAATAAATAAAAATGATAAATTAAATAGAAAGTTGGCTGTTTTAGAATATAAAGTAGATTGATGGCCAAACTAATCAAAAAGAGAAGAATGCCCACATTAATAAATTAGAGATGTGAAAAGGGGATATTACAATAAATACCAATAAAATCCAAATGATCAAAAGTTAATTCTAATAAACTGGAAAACCTAGAACATGGATAAACTTCTACATGCACTTGACCTACACAACCTGATGTAAACCACTTAACAGATCTGTAACAAGCAATGAATAGAAGCAGAGTAAACAGTCTCCCAACAAAGACCCCAGGACCAGATGTATTCACTATTCAATTATACTGGACCTTTAAAGAACACACACCAATGTTTCTCTATTCCAAAAATTACAAAGAGAAGGAACACTCTCATTCTATGAATCTGTATGTGACTCATCCAGGTACTAGTATTACCCATTACCAATACCCAACAAAGATATAACACACACACAAAAATGTATAGACTAGGGCTGGGAATATGGCCTAGTGCTGGTAGAGAGATTGCCTCAAGTACATGAAGCCCTGGGTTTGATTCCTCAGCACCACATATATAGAAAAAGCCAGAAGTGGCACTGTGGCTCAAGTGGTAGAGTGCTAGCCTTGAGCAAAAGAAGCCCTGAGTTCAAGCTGGGACTAGCAAAAAAAAAAAAATTGTATAGACTAATTTCCTTAGTGAATATAGATGCAAAAATTCTCAATAAAATACCTTTCAACCAAACTCAACAGTACATTAAAAAGTTTATACACCATGATCAAGTCAGTTTCATTCTAGGGATGAAAAGATGGTTCAAAATTCACAAACCAACAAATTTAACCTAGCACATAAACATTAAGGATAAAAAAAATCATCTCAATTAGTCCAGAAAATTTATGATAAAAAGCTCTCAAGAAATTAAAATAGAAGAAATATATCTGAATATAATAAATGCCATACATGACAAACCTATAGCCAACATTGTGCTAAATGAGGAAAAACTGAAATCATTTCAAGATACTTTTAATACAGAACTGGAATTTTCATCTAGAGTAGTAAGGTGAAACAGAAAATGGATTCAAATACAAAAGCAAGAAGCCAGATTATGTGTTTGTAGAAATGCTTAAAAGATTACCTAAAGATCCCACCAAAAAATTCTAGATCTGATAAACACAATATGGTAATGTAGCTGGATATAAAATTAACTATAAAGGTAAGTACCTTTCCTACATATTTATCATGAACAGGTTGTGAAAGATATCAGGAAAACTATCCTATTCATAACAGCCTCTAAAAAATAATGAAATTCCTAGGAATAAATTTAACAAAGAAGGTGAAGACCCCTATAGTGAAAACTATAAAATAAGTGAAGAAGTTGAAGAAGGTACAAAAGGAAAAGACATATTTATGGATTGGCAGAATTAATATCAGAAAAATGCTATACTACCTCAAGCAATCTATACATTCAATAAAAGTAATTTTAATGGTAACATTAAAATTCTAATGCCATTCTTGACAGCAACAGAAAAATCAATGCTAAAAATTATATGGAAGCATGAAAGACTGAAAAGCAAAAGCCATTCTGAGCAAAATGAGCAATACCAGAGTTAGAATATTAGGCTTCAAATTATAATAGCATCGTACTGGCACAAAAACGCATGAAAACCAACAGAAAAAAATGACGCAGAAATAAACCCACACATCTATATTCATCTTATGTTGGGGAGTATAGTACTGGGGCTTTGTAATAATATTTTTTTCATACCTGTCCTGAGGTTTTAACTCAGAGCCCACAGCCTGGATGATGTCCTTGAGCTCCCTGGCTCAAGGCTAGTGCTCTACAACTTGAGCCACAGCTCCACTTCCAGTACTGGGCTTTTGAACTCAAGAGCTTCATACTTGCCATGCAAGGACTCTGTATTGTTGAGCCACATATTCAGCCCTGAGTTTTACTCTTTTTTTCTTGGTATCTTGGGGCTTGAACTCAGGACCTGGATGCTGTTCCTGAGCTCTTCATCTCAAGGCTAGTGCTCTACCACTTGAGCCACAGCACCACTTCCAGTTTTCTGGTAGTTAACTGGAGATAAGTGTCTCACGGAACTTTCCTGGGCTGGCTTTGAGCCATGATCCTCAGATCTCAGCCTCCAGAGTAGTTAGGATTACAGGCAGGCGCCACCAGAGCCTGGCTCATTCATTATTTGTCGAGAAAGTCCTCATGAAGTTTCTTTTCTCTCCAACTGGCCTTGAATCATAATCTCAATAATCTCAATCACCCAAAGTAACTAGTATTACAGTTCAGCCACCTAATTTTTAACAAGGGATTAAAAAACATACACTGGGGCTGGGGATATGGCCTAGTGGCGCTTGCCTCGTATACTTGAAGCCCTGGCTTCGATTCCCCAGCACCACATATACAGAAAATGGCCAGAAGTGGCGCTGTGACTCAAGTGGCAGAGTGCTAGCCTTGAGCAAAAAGAAGCCAGGGACAGTGCTCGGGCCCTGAGTCCAAAGCCCAGGACTGGGGCTGGGGATATAGCCTAGTGGCAAGAGTGCCTGCCTCGGATACACGAGGCCCTAGGTTCGATTCCCCAGCACCACATATACAGAAAATGGCTAGAAGTGGTGCTGTGGCTCAAGTGGCAGAGTGCTAGCCTTGAGCGGGAAGAAGCCAGGGACAGTGCTCAGGCCCTGAGTCCAAGGCCCAGGACTGGCCAAAAAAAAAAAAAACAAAAAACCAAAGCCCAGGACTGGCAAGAAAAAAAAAAAAAGAAATATACACTGGGTAATAGCCTCTCAACTATTGGGAAAACTGAGTATCTACATGCAGAAGAGCAAAACTAAATACCTACATAGCTCACCCTGCACAAAAATCAACTCAAAATGGATCAAAGATACTTATGAAAGATCTTTGAAACTACTACAGGGAAAAACATTGTAAGATAGAGGTAAAAGCAATTATCTTTTGAATAGGACTCCAACTGCCCAGTAAATAATAACAAAAATTGACAAACTAGGGGCTGGGGATATGGCCTAGTGGCGAGAGAGCTTGCCTCGTATACATGAGGCCCTGGGTTCGATTCCCCAGCACCACATATACAGAAAACGGCCAGAAGTGGCGCTGTGGCTCAAGTGGCAGAGTGCTAGCCTTGAGCAAAAAGGAAGCCAGGGACAGTGCTCAGGCCCTGAGTCCAAGGCCTAGGACTGGCCAAAAAAAAAAAAAAAAATTGACAAACTAGACCACATAAAAAAAACACTGCCTTTTCACATAAAAGGAAACAACTGTCAGCTATTCAATTGTAAAGGATTAATATCTAGAAAATACAAAGAGCTCAAAAACTAAAAAGAAACACAACAATCCAATTAATAAATGTACAAATGGATTAAACAGTTCTTACAGGAGAAAGTACACATAGCTAAATAAGTACATGAAGAAATGTTCAATGTTCATAAAGGAAATGTAGATCAAACTACAATGAAATTCCTTATCATTCCAGTCAGAATGGCAATCATCCAGAAAAAAAACAAATGCTCTTGAGAATGTAGGGAAAAAAGAATCTTCACACACCATTGGTGGGAATGTAAACAGCACAAGTACTATAGAAAAGTTGATTAAAAAACTAAAAATATACCTACCTTATGACCCTGCTATAACTACTCTTGAGCAGACTGTAACTCAACATAGAAGGAGAGCTTCAAACCCATATTTATCACAGTACTACTCATAATGGCTAAGCTGAGGAATCAGCCTAGATGCCAGACAGTCAATAAATGGATAAGGAAAATGCAGTATATATACACAAGGGGTATTTTTCAGCCACAAAGAAAAATGAAGTTATGTCATTTGGAAATGAATGGAACTGGAGATATAATCAAGTGGAATGAAATAAACTCAGTTCAAAGACCCAAATACCACATGTTTTCAGGCATATGTAGAATCTGGACCTAAAATGATGATGATGATGATGATGATGATGACGACGGCCTATTATCAGTGTAAAGGAATCTATCTTGAGAAATCAGTGGGCAGAGGGAGGGAGAAAGGACAAGGTCTAGTGAGGGCAAAGAGAACTGAAGTACATTCATACATATGCATATATGTGGATATAAAAAATAACAGTGAAATCCATCAAACACTATTTGAAAAGGGGGAGGAGGAAAGGTCATTAAAGGAATTTAACAAAGGAAGTACACTTGTTCAAAGTACACTGTATGTACTTAAAGGAGAGAGTGGGGAACCTTTTTCTGTCAAGGGTCACTTGGCTGATTATAATATCATTCATAAACCATGCAAAATTATCATTATAAACCGACAGGCAGCCAGCAACAAACAATAAGCATATATATCTGTTCCATCACATATCAAATGATTCTGTCACCTTACAGGCCCACTTGCCAGATGGTCCCCGCCCTAGCTACAGAATTATCTGAATGAAATTCCTTTGGGGATGGGAATGTGGTGAGTGCTTGCCTAGCATGAATGAAGTCCTGGGTTTGATTCCTCAGTATCACATAAACAGAAAAAGCCAGAAGTGATGCTGTGGCTCAAGTGGTAGAGTGCCAGCCTTGAGCAAAAGAAGCTCAGGGACAGTGCCCAGGCCCTGAGTTCTAGCCCCAGGACTGGCAAAAAATAGTTTGACCAACTAATGTGTGCTAATAAAAAGTTTATTTCTATCTTAACTATGTTGTCTTTTGAGGAATTAAAAGTTAATTTTATGCATAAACGTTCATATTATAAAAAATTATTTCAAAGCTTTACCTTGGAGCTGTGTGCTGGTGGCTCATGCCTGTAATTCTAACTACTCAGGAGGCTGAGATGTGAGGACTGGTTCAAAGCCTGCCTGGGCAGGAAAATCCATGAGACTCTTATCTCTAATTACCCACCAGAAAACCGGAAGTGGAGCTGTGGCTCAAAGTGGTTAGAGCACTTGCCTTGAGCAGAAAACAGTGTCCAGGACCTGAGTTCAACCCCAACGACCATCACCACCACCACCACCAAAAAGCTTTACCTTAGCCAGAAGTGCATCTTTTCTGTCTTGAATGAACACTATTGGGGGTACATTCTTCAATGTCTGCTGGGACATCACCAGGTGCCTGAGGAGAGAGTGCATGTTTTGCACATTTAGTAGAGAGGAGCAGGTGCTCAATGTGAACTACCTGAAACTTACTACTGAAAGTCAGACTCATTCATCAGGTCACTCAACATTGAAAAGAAGTGTGTAGAGTGTCACACCTGTGTTCTCAGCCAGGAGGGAGGCAGAGGCAGGAGGATCACTGGAGCCCAGAAGTTCAAGGTCAGTGAGATCTCTTTTCAAAAGGCAAGGGAAAAGCTGGGCTGGGAGCTTATGTCTGTAATCCTAGCTACTCAGGAGGCTGAGATCTGAGAATTGCAGTTCAAAGCCAGCCTGGCAAGAAAGTCCATGAGACTCTTATCTCCAATTAACCACCATAAAACCAGAAGTGGATCTGTGGCTCAAGTGGTAGAGCATTATCCTTGAGCTGAAGTGCTCAGGGACAGCACCCAGGCCCTGAGTTCAAGCCCCATGACAGACAAAAAAAAAAAAAAAAAGGCAAGGGAAGAGAAGTGGGGAAGAAAAGGAATACTAGAGAGGAAAAGATTAGAACAAAAGTTTTTATCAAACTACCATATCACAAAAAGGCACAGGTGGGCTAGGAATATGACTTAGTGGTAGAGTGCTTGCCTAGCATGTATGAAGCCCTGGATTTGGTTCCTAAGCATTACATACACAGAAATAATCGGAAGTGGCACTGTGGCTTAAGTGGTAGAGTGCTAGCCTTGAGTAAAAAGAAGCCAGGAACAGTGCACAGGCCCTGAATTCAAGCCCCAGGACGGGCAAAAAAAAAAAAAAAAAGGTACAGACATCACTACTGTTCTTGAATCCAAGTGCTAGAACGGTCTGGTTAAAAGTATTTGTTTTTTGTTTTTGTTTTTTTGTGGAAGTCCTAGGGCTTGAACTCAGGGACTAAGTGCTGTCCCTGAGCTTTTTTGTTCAAGGCTAACATTCTACTATTTGAGCCACAGTTCTACTTCCAGCTTTTCTTGTTTTGTTTCGGCCAGTCTTGAAGGCTTGGAACTCAGGGCCTGAGCACTGTCTCCCTGGCTTCTTTTTGCTCAAGGCTAGCACTCTATCTCTTGAGCCACAGCACTCTTCTGGCTTTTTCTGTTTATGTGGTACTGAGGAATTGAACCCAAGCCTTCATGCATGCTAGGCAAGCACTCTAACGCTATGCCATATTCTCAGCCCCTACTTCCAGCTTTTTTTGTGGTTAACTAGAAATAAGAGTCTTATAGACTTTCCTACTTGGGTTGGCTTTGAACCACAATCTTCAGATCTCACCTTCCTTAATAATTAGGATTATAAGCGTGAACCACTGGCGCCCAGATTTGTATGTGAAGTATTTGTATTTTTAAAAGATTTTTATTAGCATGCATTGATTGTACAAAGTAAGATTTCATTGTGAAATATCTATACATGAATATCCTCACTCATCCCTTCCCTCCATGCTCTCACTCTCCCTTCTTAAAACAATTTCAACAAGTCTCATTGTTCTATTTTTTTTTCACTGATGCATACCAAAGTACATCAACCATATTCATAGTCTGTTGGCCATCTCTCTTCCTGCTGGTACCCAACTCGCAACAGAACCTGTTTTACTTTCCTGTCATTCTTTTTCACTTTTTATTGCATATTAATTGTACAAAGGTGTTTGGAAATGTATCTCACACATGCACATAATTTAGATTAACATTCCCCCACTATTTCCCCTACCTTCCTGTTTCAATAAGATTCCATATGCCATCTTCATTATGGACACAATATATTCCAGTATTATTCATCCTCCCTCAGTTTTCCTCTCTTCCCCCTCCCTCATCTTCCCTTAGGCAGCCTCAGTTATAATCACGCTGCACGCGCACACACACACACACACACACACCTCTTTTTGTATTTTCATTTTTTTATTGAGATAGGGTCTCAAGAACTTTGCCTTGGCTGGTCTCAAACTCCAGATCTTCCCACTTTCACCTGTTGAGTAGATGAGATTATGGACACGGGTCACCTCATCTGGCTTCTTCTTTTTTTTTTTTTTTTTGCCAGCCCTGGGCCTTGGACTCAGGGCCTGAGCACTGTCCCTGGCTGCTTTTTGCTCAAGGCTAGCACTTTGCCACTTGAGCCACAGCGCCACTTCTGGCCATTTATGTGGTGCTTGGGAATTGAACCCGGAGCTTCATGTATACGAGGCAAGCACTCTTGCCACTAGGCCATATTCCCAGCCCTGGCTTGTTCTTAATTCTTTTGAAGCAACCAAGATCCTCAAGAACAACCAGGTCAGAACATGGGGCACCACCAGTGGGGAGGGGCTGTAGGATTTAGATGCTAACAGCCTGTCTGGAACCCAGTGAATAGTCTGGAACTCCACCCTCACATCGCCACAGGGTAGAGGAAAAACCTTTTTATAGCTCAGCTACATTACACATGCCTGTGAGGTCAAGCTACACATGGTATACACTTCCTGAAACCTAAACTATGCTCTGGGTGACCTTATGACTTTTCAGATTGCTTGAAAACAAGAGAATGACACAGCTGTTTCTATACTTGAAGAAAATACTTTGAACTGCTCAGTCAAGCTGGATTCCTACCCTCATATTGAGGAGAAAACCAAGTCAGTTCTTTATAACCACCCAGTCCTGCAACTCGCAAAAGTTTTGCTCTCAGGATTCCTTTATACTCTCAGAAGTTACTGAAGATCCCAAAATTATTTTGTTTATGTGGTCATTCAGTATTTACTATACTAACAATAACATATTTTTGTCACTTAGAATAATAAACTATGCTGTTATAAAAAGTATTTAGAACAGTGGCTTGATTCTCCTACCTGCACATTTTCTGAGTCCTACCTGGTGAAGGTAGGTGGGTCTCATCATTGCATCTGTATCCTATTGCTATTTTGATCAAAATAATGAAATTCTGGCTTACACAGAGAAGAAACTGAGAAAGGAGAACACAGTAATAGCCCTTGAAAAACTGTGGATCTTCTCTAATACTATTAAAAACCCAACAAATGAAACCCTCTGACATTAAAGCACATCAGCCTCTGGCAGGTTGGTGGACCTCTCCCCAGGTATGGTTTTGGGACCTCTTGAACTGTCATGGACCCTAAAACCCTGCTGTCTGTTGCTCTGCAGTGCACTTGGTAAAGTCACTGCTCCCACCAGAACTGTGTTCATATGCTCAGAAGCTCACATGTTCATCAGCAGATGCCAGTTTCTAAAGCCCTGATTTTGGCCAGGTGCTAGTGGCTCATGCCTATAATTTTAGCTGCTCAAGAGGCTGAGATATGGGGCTGGGGATATAGCCTAGTGGCAAGAGTGCCTGCCTCGGATACACGAGGCCCTAGGTTCGATTCCTCAGCACCACATATACAGAAAACGGCCAGAAGCGGCGCTGTGGCTCAAGTGGCAGAGTGCTAGCCTTGAGCGGGAAGAAGCCAGGGACAGTGCTCAGGCCCTGAGTCCAAGGCCCAGGACTGGCCAAAAAAAATAAAATAAAATAAAAATAAATAAAAAATAAATAAAAAATAAAAGAGGCTGAGATATGACAACCTCAGACAGTAATGTTTATGAGACGTTGATCTTCAATTAACCATCAAAAGCCAGAGTGAGTTATTGCTCAAGTTGTAGAACACCAGCCTTGAGTGAAAAAGTTAAGGGATAATGCACAGGCCCTGAGTTCAAGCCCCAGTACTAGCACATAAGTAAGTAAATAAAGCTGATTTTATTGGTGACAATAGGAAAGCCAGTAGGTTGCCCTGAAGTAGCAGGGTCATTTAACACATCTTTGAGAGAATGCCTGCCAAACACTTATACCACAACAGCCACAAGTGCTCTCTCATCTTCTATGTAGTGCCCATGTAACAGCACCATGTTTTCAGCAGTAGAATGGGATTTGACTGTGCTTCTTCTCGCAGGATATTAAAAAGGTGGGTACTAACAGGCCAAGACTTAGTACAATTGATATTGTTTTCTTGTTTATACAGAATACTTTAAGGTATTAATATTGTAACACTTTAAAGTGGCATTGTATTTCACAGTGAACACCAACAGCAGTGCAAAAAGGCACCAGTTCTGGCACAGTGAGGAAGGGAAAAGGGCAAGGCGCCAGTGGCTCATGCCTGTAATCCTAGCTACTCAGGAGGCTGGGATCTGAGGGTTGCAGTTAGAAGCCCAGGCAGAAAAGTCCCTTTGAGACTCTTATCTCCAATTAACCAACCACTCAAAAACTGGAAATGGAGCTGTGGCTCCACTGTGGTAGGTGCTAGCCTTGAGCAAAACAGCTTAGGGACAGCGCCCAGCCCCTGAGCTCAAGCACAACAAAAGGAAGGGGGGGGAGGGAGGGGGCAGGGAAGGAGAAGGGGGAGGGGAAGGGAGGAAAGCAGGCAGATCTTGAGTATTGTGAAAATACCCTGAACCTCAAAAAGTCCTGAAAAGATCTCTGGGTCCCTATAAAACTTTAAAAAGCTGACTAGATTATGTTTTATGGGAAAAGGAAAATTGTATTCTCCGATTTGATAAAATACTTCACAAATTTTCCTTAAAATTACAAATCTAAGCCAGGCACCTGTGGCTCACACCTGTAATGTTAGCTACACAGGAGGCTGAGATCTGAGGATCATGGTTCAAAGCCAGCCCAGGCAGGAAAGTCTGTGAGAACCTATCTCCAATAACCACTCAAAAACTGGAAATGGAGCTGTGGCTCAAGTTGTAGAGTGCTTGCCTTGAGTGAAAAATCTCAGGGACAGTGCTGAGTTCAAGCCCCAGGACCAGCATACACACAAAAGAAGTATAAATCCTTAATAAGAAAATTTAAAAGAATAAATACAAGATAGACAGCTGAGCAACTTAAGGTATAAGCAGAAAGCAGTACTTGTAGAAAGCCAGTACCCTCACCTCATGTGTGCAGCACTCCTCTGCAGGACAGCTTCTGTGTGCTTGTTCTGGTCTGCAGAAAGGCCTGTCTTCCAGTACACACGGCAGGCTGAGAAGTCTGAAGTCAGAGAGACCTGAGACCCACCCCAGACACAGGTCACTTCGTGTCTGCAGCTGTTCTCACACAGACAACAGTCTGGAGATGAAAAACCACAATTCCTCTGTACCTGAATGCCATTCCTGTTAGGCTCAGCAGGGACCACCACCCGTTGCTACTGAGATATCATGGCTGGGAGTAAAATAAACTTGCTTCTTCTCTCCAGATCCCAACAACCACTTGTTTAGCCATCCTGACCACAGGGCACTGGCTTCACAGCTTTTTGCCAAGATGCTTAATGGAAACACCAGCTTCCTACCTCTATAAGAGGTAGGAAGACTCTCTTTTGTCTTAATGCTGGGTTAAAGGCAGCATGCCTATACCTCAACACATCCATAGACTTCTTCCAACAATCCAGTCCATACTGTAACACTAGCTGGGTGTCTGACAACACACCAATGCCCATGTGGTTACAGGACCCCTACCTGGGTGGAAGGTGGATGCCTCTGCACCACAGCATGGGTATCCTCTAGGACTTAAGATGACCAGACTGGGTCTCACTCCTGTAGCCCCAAGTGAAAACCATGACAGTGAGAAGGTGAGGTAAGACTGAGAGGCCTGGCCTGTAACCTACCTTGGAGAGCTCCACATTCAGGTCATAGACTTCCTGGCTTACTTCAGGGGTGCACAGCAAATCTGTCAGTGCTTTGAAAAGGAGGCCGTTCAGGGTCCTCAGGCGCACTTGGTCTCCCTTGGTGGTCTTCTTTGAGGTCTTGGTGAGGAATTCCAGCTTGGATGGCTTGTGGGTCTCCATTAATAAGAACATACCGACAGCATTACCACTGTGACCATCTTCACAGACTTAAATGTAGAAACTAGGGCAGGGCTAAGCTGACAACCAGATAGACATGAGTGCTAATCTCAGACACCTCTTGCTAACCACTAAACACAATCCTCCCAGATTTTACCTGGCAGCCCTTCAATAATAAAAGTACTGCTCATTTTGGCTACTTTAAAATTTTTACTTATTTAATTGGTGTGTGTGTGTACATGCTCACTTGTGTGTGCAACAGTACTATGGTTTGAATTCAGAGCCTTCCTCTCTTGCTTTGCTTTTTCACTCACAGCAGACACTATTATACTTGAGCCATGCCTCTACTTCTGGCTTCTTGCTATTTAATTGGAGATAAAGGTTTTGCAGATTGTCTGACTAGGTTGGCTTTGAACCAAAAATCCTCAGATCTCAGCTAAGACTATAATTGTGAGCCACTAAAACTGAGAGAGAGAGAGAGAGAGAGAGAGAGAGAGAGTGTGTGTGTGTGTGTGTGTGTGTGCGCTCATGCTGGTCCTGGGGCTTGTCTGGGCCTGGGCACTGTCTTTGAGTTTTTGTGCTCAGGCTAGTGCTGAGTCATAGCTCCACTTCTGACTTTTTGGTAGTTTAGTGAAGATAAGAGTCACACAGACTTTCTTCCCCAAGCTGGCTTAGATCCTCAAATTTGAGCTTCCTGAGTAGCTAGGATTACAGGTGTGAGTCACTGGAGCCTGGCTTTTTTTTCCTTTTAACCTTAACATGTAATTCATACACCATAAAATTCACCCTGGAAACCTTTTATTTTTCTTTGCTGTGTTCGGGACTGAATTCAGGACCTTTCTCACACTCTACATCCCTAGCCTTTTACTCTGTTAAAGCATTTATATCATACCAACAGCTATAGCATATACACTAAAAACTGACCATACATTAAAGTGTTAGAATTTGGTCAAAGAACATTGTTATTTTTTTTCTCTGAAAGTGTTGAAATTCATGCTTCAGTAGCATCTAGCTTCATTGACAGATTGTCTATCTGCTCAACAAAATAAAAATGGAAAATCTGCTGGCTACAATCTTGCCAACTTTTAACTTTCCCTCCCACCTCACAATTATAAAAATTATAGCTGCTGCTTATTACGTACCAGGTGAGACCCCAGAGAAGGACCTTCATACCAAAACTTCTTTCTATATGGAAAAAACAAATATTAAGAAGGATAATGATGGCCAATTAAGAAGATAGAGTTAATGTAAGTGGCCTCTAGAGGCTGTGACTCTAGGATACAGAATGGAGGAGGGATGAGGACCTAAGAAACACAGATGTTTAATGGAAAACAACATGGCTAAGGGGTTCAAACAGAAGAAAGTTTTAATTTAATTGTCACTTAAAGTTTATCTATAGTCTCAAGGGAAGAGAAGACGCCCTTTAAACATACCTTCCAAGCAGCATGCACACACTATGCCTAGTTGACCGAGTATTCAGTTTCTCAGGGAGTCACAAGAGAATGGTTCTGATATGTATACCATAACATGAGTTAGGTAACAGAGGAAGCCCTCCCTTCTCACTGTTAGAGAGGCATGGAGAGTAAGATGAAGAGGCTAAAAGATCCACATAATACACTACAGCGGAAGACAGTGGTTTCATACAATAACATTCTTAAGTCAATATATTGAGCACATCTGGCTCGTAGACCGTGGCTCTCAACAGTGCCCAATAATCAGAGCTCCATGGAGAAATGTTGGTTCCAGGGTTGAAATGGGGGGATATATAAACTTGGAATATTTTGGCCAAGCTCAGAGAGACAAATAGCACATGATCTCTCTCATATGTGAAAGCTAGATCTAATATATATCAGGGCATGATAAATTATACAGGACTCTAGACATTCATACACGGTGAGACCAAAGGATACGCTTAAGGGAGGAACACAAAGGCACAATGCCTCTGTGCCTCTGAGCATATAAAATAAGTTATCAGACCCTTTTCCAGTTCATAAGCGTGATGATTGTGTTCTCACACACTTGAGTGACATGTGCCTCCCTATAAACCTTGTTACAACATGGGTACATTACCCATCTGATGTGAAAAAAAATAATTATCAAAATAAATTCCAGGAGGGCTGGGGATATGGCCTAGTGGCAAGAGTGCCTACCTCATATACATGAGGCCCTGGGTTCGATTCCCCAGCACCACATATACAGAAAATGGCCAGAAGTGGCGCTGTGGCTCAAGTGGCAGAGTGCTAGTCTTGAGCAAAAAGAAGCCAGGGACAGTGCTCAGGCCCTGAGTCCAAGCCCCAGGACTGGCCAAAAAAATTTAAAAAAATAAAAAAAATAATAAATTCCAGGAAAAAACCAACAACCCTAGAACATTTTGTTGAACATGTTAGTAGATGCTAAACATATGGGCATACACAGCACAACCCCTTATGATGGGGTAAGTAAAAGGGTAGAAGGGGTTCCTATTGGCCAAAAATGAAACATTTAAAAAAAAAAAAGTGAGGGCTGGGAATATGGCCTAGTGGCAGAGTGCTTGCCTCATATGCATGAAACTCCAGGTTCAATTCCTCAGCACCACATATATAGAAAAAGCCAGAAGTGGCTCTGTGGCTCAAGTGGTAGAGTGCTAACCTTGAGCAAAAAAGAAGCCAGGGACTGAGTTCAAGCCCCAGTACTGGCAAAAGAAAAAAAAAAGTGAAATATTTTGAGCAAAATTGGATTATAATTCATGAGTCCACACTGAGTATGGACTCAGATTCAGAACTGTAGATAATCTGAGGCCTAATCTCCCCTCTTTAGGCATGGGCTGCATGCAGCAGCAATTTTCTCTCAATGAAGATAGTATGGAAAATGAGGCCACGGCAAGTGGAGGCCCCTGACACATTCCATAACAGTGATACTCACGTTGGCTGAATATACCCTTGATGAGAGAGTGAAAAAGGCACTTTATCTCTTCCAGCTTCCTTCCCAAATCCATGACCCATATATACTCACGAAGAAAACAGAGTTGATCCAAGGAAAGTGGGCAAGCAGGGAGCATAGCTCAAGTGGTAGAAAACTAGATTTGAGAGAAAAAGCTAAAGGACTGCACCCAGGCCCTAAATTCAAGCCCTAGTACTGGCACAAAAGAAGGAGGGAGGGAGAAAGAGAGAAAAAAGGATAGAGTAGAAGAGAGCTCTGAGAGAGAGAGCAAGCGAGAGGGAGACAAAGACAGAGAGAGAGAGGGCGCACTCCGCACAAGAAACAAATTAGGCCCTGGGGCTCACATATATCATCCCAGAAGCAGAGTCTGGAGGATTGAGATTTGAAGTCACTCACTCAATAAAACAGGTTTAGTGGATTGAAGTGTGACACCAGTTCGAGGCAAAAATGCAAGACCCTACCTAGAAAACAACTAAAGCATCTAGAGTTGGGGGCATAATTCAAGTGGTAACAGAGCACCTGCCTAGCAAGCCAAGGCTATAAAATGAAATGAAAGTCCCACCTAGCTACCATGACAAACTTTATTCATCTAAGTAACACTACATAGAAAGAGTACTGTTCACCAATACAGAAGGCATCAATAATGAGGAAATTATTCTCTTGTTATACCTCTATTGACAAGAATGGAAATGAATGATGTACCATTTTGCTGATTTTTCTTTTAATCTGACACATATTCTCAGAAGACTTCAATGTTGTATAAAAAGAAGGAAAAAATAAGATGCTAAGCGAAATGAACTCCAAGTTATGGAAACAAGTGGTTTATCAGTGTTATTTTCAACGTACCATGTGAAATTATGTCCTTTTTCTTTTGTCTTTCTTTCCTGTGGTTTTTACCTCTGATATCACTATAACTGATTTTAGTACCCTGGATATTGTATACACCAAAATCGAGAGACAAAGGATAAAAAGACAAACCAAAGCAACAGCAATACTTACAAAACTATATGGTGTAAACCAACTATACAACTCATGAGGGGGGGATGAGGGTAACAAGTTGGATAAGAAATGTACTCACTGCCTTATGGATGAAACTGTTACCGCTCTGTACATCACTTTCACAATAAAGAAATGAAAACAAAAGAAAGTTAAAAAAAAAAAAAAGGAAAAGAGGGTGGCTGCCTTTTTTTTTTTTTTGTCATTGTGAGACTTGAACTCAGGCCTGGGTACGGTCCCTGAGCTTTTTTGTCCGAGGACGGTGCTCCACCACTTTGAGCCACAGCTCCACTTGCTGCTTTCTGGTGGCTAACTGGAAATAAAGTCTCACAGACTTTCCTGCTTGGGCTGGCTTAGAGCGGTGATCCTCAGGCCTCGGCTCCGAGTAGCTAGGGCTACAGGCAGGCGCCAGCAGCGCCTGGCTCGCGCGTTATTTCTGAGAAGGGTCTTGCTTCCTCCTGCGTGGGTGCTCCCGTGTGATCTACCTATGTTAGGGTTTGCGTAGTTCAGGCTAGAGGGATGAACTTCCGCGCCCTCACGAAGTTCCTCCGCGCTGCTCTTGAGGGTGAAGAAGGATCCGTCCACACCACCACCACACCTCCACTCTAGGCCCACCCTGCCCGCCCGAGAACTGCCCTGGGCGCCGCGGGGCCTGCTCCCCGCGGACACTGCCCTGACCCGCGGGCCCCGCGGACGCAGTGCCCTCGCGGATACCGGCGGCACCCCGGAGGGACACACACACCCTCCCGCCCGGGCGTACCTGGTTTTGCAGGCAAATTTCTTGAGCAGGTTCTTCGAGCCGCAGACGACGGCGGAACCGTGGAGGGCCCGCGCGCGGCTCGGGAAAACCGCGACACCCCAGACACCCCACAGGGCCCGCAGCTCGGCCCCGCGGACGCACCGCCCACCCAGCGAGGCCCACATGCCCGGCCGACCACTCCGCTCCGGAGAGCGCCGCGGAACGTGCGGGGGCGGGGGGCGGGGCACGGCGCCGGCTACGTCCGCGGCTGTGGGCGGGGCCTCGGCCATCCGTGCGGGGGGGCGGGGCGACGACTGGACTGGCAAGGCAGGGCGGTGGCTGGTGGTGTGAGGCAGGTGGCCCTGTGCTTCACTCACTCGGGCCTTGTGCAGTGTTTTTAGAACAGGTCATGGAGCCAGGAACCAGTGCCTCACTTCTCAAATCCTAGCCACTCAGGGTCCCAGTTCGAAGCCAGCCTGAGCAGACAATCTGCAAGACTTTTATTTCGATTCAATCACCACATAGCCAGAAGCAGAGGTCCAAGTGTGTTTGCATGCCTGCCTTGAGCAAAAAGCCATGGGGAACATGAGGCCCAGAGGTCAAGCCCCAGTACTGGCAAAAAAAAAAAGATCATGCAACATGCTCATATACACAGATTTTATATTTTTACCCATTATAGGACATATTTTCTCTCATATGTGGAAGTTAAACCTGAAATACAAATATACATGAAAACAGGGTTTTATGTGTATACACACAAACTGGTGTATACACACAAACTGTAAAGGTTGGTACACTGAGGAAAGGAGTCCAATGATATAACTCCTCAGAACAGAATGAATACCAGGAAGCTGAAACATGTTGTGGGGTCAAGAAGAGAGGGCACCGTAATGGAGGGAGGGTCAGCAACTAGGGTCATTATGTTCAATGTAGATTAGACAGAGATTGAACTATGTAACAACGGTAGAGATGAGGTGGGGAGAGATGGAGAAGAATAATGGAAGGATGACATTGATCAAGATGCCTGTACTTATAACCTGACTTGAGACCTATAACCTAACTGAGACCCTTTTGTACAAGTATTAATAAAATTTAAAATATGTATTTAAATATACAAAATAAACAGGATGCACTGCACAGGTAATAATAAGAGGGAGTATGAGAACTTTCCTGGGCTGCACAGACAAGGAAAGCCTGCCTGGAAGTGCCCCACTGTCTGCCAGTGACTTTTTTTCTGCCTGTTGTAATTTCCCCCTTCCAATATTTCCTTACCAGCCTATCCAGATAAAAGGTAACAGACTCCTCCAAAAGTAGGTATACTCATCCTGAACCATAATCAGTACCATTACTAGCAATTCCTGAAGGTAGACCTATCCCAAGCACTTCTTGGACTTTTCCCTCTCCTCTTACCCCTTACCAGTTGGCAGGACAATTTTACTGTTTGTCTTTCCCACTAGAAAGTATGCCCCTGCCCCTTCCCTAGCCAAGGACTGCATTTTCTTTCTTGTGATAGACAGGCACTGAGAACAAAAATTGAGACAGAGAAAGTTCTCAACAGTTATTTATTGAATGACTGAAATAAATGAATATTGATTCTAATATCTGGGAGATTATGTAATCTAGGAAGTGACCAGTATTTTAGCAAAGCAGGGACATGATGGCACACACCTGCAATCTCAGTGCTTAGAACTAAGGCTGAAGCTGCAGGATCCTAAATTAGAGGCCCATCTGAATTGCACAGCAAGACTCCATATCAAAAGAAAGAAAAAAATTTAACAAGATGGAAGTAAACGTAGTCAACCAGAAAATTTGCAGATGTAACACAGAGGTTTTATCCAAATCCAAATAAAACCCAAGCCTAGAGTTTTCACTTAAATCTGTTTGAAGGCTGAACCTATAGAAGGGTAACAATTGAACTTCACTCAGGAGCTGCCTTGAGGATGAGGTGAGATAACAGAAGTAAAGCAGTGAAAATTCTATTATTACTGTTCTTTTTTGGCAGTACTAGAATTTGAACTCAGAATCACACTTACTAGACAAGCACTATATCACCTGGGCTATGCCTAGAACCTTTTTTCTTTAGTTATTTTTGAGAAAGGGTTTAGTTTTGGCCTGGGCCCATTTGGCCACAATCCTCCTACTTATGCTTTACACTGTATCTGGAATGATAAGCTTACACATCCAGCTTTTACTGCTGAATGGGGGTTTTGAGAACTTCTGCCCATTCTGGCCAAAAACCACCATCTTCTGATCTCAGCCTCCTGAGTAGCTAGGATTACAAGTGTGAACCACAGTGCTCAGTTTATTATTATTGTTATTAAAGCACTTCCACCGCAACAGTATTAAACTAATTACATGATGGGTCTATCATACAAAATATTCAAAACTACAACTTTTTCCCATTGTAATCTGCCATGTTTTCATCCCAGTGGATTCTCAGTTCCATGAATCATTTAAGTACCACTTCATTAGGAATGGGAAGGTCACTGAGAGAAGCCAGGATGCTTCCAACCAAATTTTCCATCATTTGTCGCCTGGCTTGATGAGTTGCACTCCCGATATGAGGCGTCAGAATGATATTCTTCAATTTCAACAAAGGATGCTCCCTGAAATACAGGATGAAGAAAACTGTTAGGAGAGGTTTGGTCTCCTTAACCTCATACTCTGGTTTCATTCCCAGGAAATACAACCTTGAGATACGGCAGGACTCAGGTGCACTCACACTGAGCTGCACCTATGTGTAACAACCACCACTCACCCTAATCTGGGAGACTAGGGGTTTGGGGTTCTAGATGTATACCTTAACTGCAAACAGACCATTAGCACAAACAGCACTATTCATGGTGGTAATATTAGACACACTGCCCCCAAGACAGCAAAAGGCTTTGGGTTGGTCTAACCAGCAAAGGTGCTGGTCTGGCCATCATGGCACAAGCTGAATTCACTTTTAGCAGGGAGTGGCATTCAGAAGAAAAATCTTCTTAACTAGAATTCATTGATTAAAGGAAACGCTCTTCCAAGAGAAAGGCAAGGGATAAGAAGTCAGCCTGGGCTGGTACTGGTGGCTCACATTTATAGTCCTAGCCACTCAGGGGGCTAAGATCTAAGGATCATAAATTCTAAGCTAGCCCAGGCAGGAAAGTCCTTGAGACTCTTATCTCCAATTAACCTGAAAAAGCAGAAGTGGAGCTGTGACTCAAGTAGTAGAACATCAGCCTTAAGTGAAAAAGCCTAAGGGACAGCACCTGCATGTGTCTGTGTGCATGTGTGTTAGAATATGCCTATAATCCCAGATAATGGTAGTAGCTAGGTCCAAGGCTAGGTCCAGGCAAAAGAGTCAATTTGAAAAATAAAAGCAAAGGGGGGGGCATGATTTAAATGTTATAGTGTTTACATAACAATCACAAGGACCAGAGTGCAAACCCCAGGACTGCTAAAGAAACAACAGAAAGAATATATTTCCACAGGAGCTTAAGATCTAAACTGCTGTATTTGCATGGCTGTAGTCAAATGTTGTATGAATATTTAGCATCAAATGTACTATGATGGAGAAATACAGTAAAGACATGAAGGCTTGAGAAAGAGAATAGCTAACTCCACCCCCTGGTGCCAGGACATGAATGTGAGGTTGCCTGATCCCTGGAATGAGAACCTGTGGGTGTGCACATCTGGGATTCTGAGCACTTGAGATCTAGCATCTGAGAAATGCTAACTAGTAGCAGCGAAGTCTGCTACACCTGACAGGGTGGGCTGGCAAAGGCAACATTCCTCAGTTCTAGGCTGAGAGGATATAGCTGCTAGGCCAGCAGAAGCAGCTGACACCCTTTCATCAGGGCAGACATGAGTTTCATCTAGTCCTGTTACCTTGGCAGGGGCTCTGGGTATGTCACATCTAGTGCTGCGGCTTTAATGACCTCATTCTTCAGAGCTTCTGCCAGAGCATCCTGGTCAACTACCAGACCTGAATTGAAATACAACCCTGTTATCAACACAAATGAAAGAACTTCTGGTCACATTAGCTGTAGTTTCAAATACACATCTTCACTTTCTCTCAGTAACATGTTTAAAGATATCCAAAGTCTGATGCAGGAAATTGAAAGGGAATACCAAATTTGAGAGACACAGGGTAAAAAAAGACAAACAACTACAAAAGCAATACTTGCAAAACTGTTTGGTGTAAGTGAACTGAACACCTAGGGGGGTGGGGGGGAAGGGAAAGACAAGGTAACAAACAGTACAAGAAATGTATCCAATGCCTAACGTATGAAACTGTAACCTCTCTGTACATCAGTTTGATAATAAAAATTAAAGAAAAAAAAAGATATCCAAAGTCTGAATGTATGACCTTTACAAGGCCTTATGTATCCATAACAAAACTAGGCCCAAACTACGCTAGTAAGAAAACCGAGCCCTCCATGTGCATTCTCTATAAACTCTCAGGTAACCCCCCAAGGTTGACTCATAATGCAGGTGAGGAAACTAAAGCTCACAGGTTACAAACTTGTCCACCATCATTCCTGGATCTGAGCTCTTGCCTGACCTGGGTCTATATCTTCCCTCAAACTCCACCATAGGGTTTGAATGAGGAAATAGAGGTTCCAGCAGTACTTTTACGCTTGCATTTATAAACTAAAAAAGAGCTGGTGGCTCACACATAGAATCCTACTAGTTACTGAGAAGGCTGAGATCTGAGGGTTGTGGTTTGAAGCCACCTGAGCAGGAAAGTCCATGAGATGCTTATCTCCAATTAGCCACCAAAAAGCCAGAAGTGGAACTTTAGCACAAAAGATCAGGGACAGTGACCAGGTCTTGAGTTCAAGCCCCAGGACTGGCACAAAACAACAACAAACAAGCAAAAACTAAATAAGGGCTGGAGATATGTCATAGTGGAACAGCATGTGGATTGCCTACAGAAGGCCCTCAATTCACATTTCTTGCTTAAACAACCCGAAGCAATGCAAGCAATGCATGCATATCTTCAAATAAAACAGCATGATTTCAATATAATAATACATTAAAAATAAGATATTAAATACATTACCTAACTTGCAAAACTGTGGAAATTTGTCTTTACTGAAAAAAAAAGAACAAAACCTGGTCTTTTCTTTCTTTGAAATAATAAAAATGTTGGAGTTGACCTATAAAATAAAACAAAACAAAAAAACAGCATGATGTTTGAGCAGAGGAGGCTGAGATTTGGTAAGAAATCCACAAGCCTGTCTGCCAGCTGTCGTAGAGCCACTGCTCCAAGGTCAGGACTAGTGTCCCTTCACTTGCCCAACAGGCTGCTGGGTGACCTGACCTGTTGAAGGAAGGGTGACAGATCACCAGATGTATTCTCATGTCTGTTTTTTTAATACCATGCTTATCCAGCCACAATGTTTTTTGAAAGCATATAATGTGTACTATTACATTATTACGGATTTTCATACAACTCTCAAAACATTACCATACCCCAGGGGGTTTCATTTTACACAAATGAGAGACCTCACAAATGAGAGCACACAGGTTGTTAGCAGTGACAAGCCTCACGCTGTGTCCTCTGTCTCCCCACAAAGTAAAATCACACTGGCTGGATACCTGTCTTTAGCTTCGTCTTCTCATGCACCACTACACTGGCTCAAGAGGCCTTCATCTCTCTTTCTAAATGCCACAGCCGGGCTGGGAAGGTGGCCTAGTGGCAAGAGCGCTTGCCTGGTATACATGAAGCCCTGGGTTCAATTCCCCAGCACCACATATACAGAAAATGGCCAGAGGGGGCGCTGTGGCTCAAGTGGCAGAGTGCTAGCCTTGAGCAAGAAGCCAGGGACAGTGCTCAGGCCCTGAGTTCAAGGCCCAGGACTGGCAAAAAAAAACTAAAAAAAACTAAATGCCACAGCCGTCCCACCATAATATCTGTTTACAGTACAGGGTCTTCTCCTTCCAGACATGTAAGTGCCCTGGAGCCAAAGTAACACTGAATCTTTTTTGACAGTGACCACTCGGAAAATTCATTCCCATAAGTTTAATTACCCCCAAAGAATTACACTGTGACACATCTCAACCTGAACAAATAAAACGTCCCATAAGTAAGTTGAGGCCCAAAGTAATATAAAAACTAAAATCAGAGCTATTTTTAAATAAAATATAAAATTTCCTTCATTCACCTGTTAACAATCTAAGTAGAGTTTTAAAAAATCTTGGCAGCCATCAATCACATATTGAATTTGTGATCGTTTTCCAAGTAATGTATTTCTAAGTAATGGAAATAAAGGACCGAAGGTATGCAAATTAAAAAAAAAAATCTTGGCAGCCATGCAGGTAAAAAAAAAACAAAACGGTGGGGTGTGTGTGTGTGTGTGTGTCAAGAAATGCCAAAGGCAGAACTGGAGGCTCCTCTGGCCTTGTTTCCCAGCCATGCTGTCTTCAGACAGAATGGTGCTATACCTCTGCCAATGTTGATGAGCACAGCGCTTGGCTTCATCAGCCGCAGCTCCCTTCTCCCAATCAGTCCCTGGGTCTGGGGCGTCAGGCTCAAGACCAGTATCACAAAGTCAGACTGCTGCAGCAGGTCATCCAGCCTCTCACAGTAAGTAGCCCCAACTGCTTCCTCCTCCTCCATCTTCCTATGAGGAAAATCATGTTCTTGAGGATGAATTTTGATCAAAGTACATTATATGCATACATGAAAATATAACAATGAAAATTCTTTGTATAATTAATTTATGCAAAAAGTCAGGGACTGGTAAACTCATTCCTGTAATCCTAGCTACTCAGGAGGCTGAGATCTGAGGATTGCAGTTTGAAGCCAGCCTGGGGAAGGAAAGCCTGCTTATCTCCAATTAACTACCCAGAAAAAAGCTGGAAGTGGAACTGAGACTCAAATGATAGATCACTAGCCTTGGACACAAAACGCTTAGGGACAAGCCCTGAGTTTAAGCCCTAGGTCCAGCACACACATACACACAAATAGTTAATTTGTGCTAATAAGGATAGTAAAAGAAAAGAAAATCACATTTTCATCAGAAATATAGCTGGCATAGAAGGAATCTGTTGGGGGTCAGGGTCACTTCACATTGGGTAGCCTCCCCAGCTGGGACAAGAAGGCCTGGATCAGCATTGGAAATTCTCAAAACGAACTCCTGTTTGCCCAGCATCTGTAGGACCTCCAGACTGCAGCCCCTTGAGCATAGGAACTTCTATCTCTGGCCCTTGAGTCCTGTACCTGGACAGTACTTCAGCATATAGTACACCAAGACCTGCTTCAAGCAGATAAGGGGCTAAGCAAGAATATGAGATTCTAAGCAACAGACACCAAATAAACAGGAAATGTATTAGAATGTTATCAGTTGGACAGAAAGAAGAATCAAAGTATGTGAGTCCAGGATTGTGTTTTTTGTTTTTAGTCAAATCTAATTCCTGCTCTGGTCACTCCCAAGACAACTGATAATTCAACAGAAAACCTAAGGTCCAGGGGTTCACAGCGTACTTGGGTGGCCAACTCTCTTACAAGTATGAAACACAAAATTACATGAATTCTGCTCTAACACCTCTCTGGCCAGGTAGTCTGGAGGGAAGAAAGATGCTCAACTTACCCTGTTCCCCCAAATTCCTGGCCCACATTGCTACCTTAGTTTTGACAGTTTCGAGATACTGAAAGCCAACAGTATTATGACTCTTCATTTTCTGTGTGCAAAGATAGTAACTGAAAAACTTAGGGGAAAAAAAGAAAAAGTTAGGGGGCAAATACTGATGTAGAAACACCAAGTTCACCATGCCTCTACAAATGGCAGCTAAAATAATTTTTCTACAAATTTTTGTAAGGCCATAAATCTATTCATTTGCTTAATGAGTACTGAGTGAGATTTCCCTGAGTGCCATCCCTGTTCTAGGTGCCAGAAATAGCAGTGACAATGTACAAGACCTTCACAGGGAAAGATAAGCAAACAAGTTTCCCATGAGGACCCCATTCAAGTGGCCTCGAGAAAAAGAGGGTTGGGCCTGTTTTGTAAAAAGGTCAGGACAGGTATCTCTAAGAAGGGACAAGTGAGGGGATTCCAGTTAGAGAAAGGCTGTGGGCCAGGCAGGACAGTACTGGAAACATCCAGAAAGTCTGTGAGGACAGAGAAGCAAGGTGAGCTAACTGATAGGAAGAACATGAAATCCACGGAACTGTATATTTTGATCAGGGACCAAGGGATACATGAGACTCATTAAGAAAATAATTGTAGCCTCCAATACCGACCCTTGAATTGGTAATGACATTTTCTATGATTACTTAATATCAAGCAATGGTACCTCATGGTAGATCTGCCACTGCTTCTCAACTGTGGTAGTTATTTGGCTTAATGAGTTAATATATGAAAATACAAGCTTTTAGTACTTTTCTAAATTGTATTTTTAAAGTATTGACCACATATAAAATAAACATAAGACACATTTCATCTTAAAAATATTAGGCCGGAGCTGGGAATATGGCCTAGTGGCAAGAGTGCTTGCCTCCTACACATGAAGCCAGCACCACATATATGGAAAATGGCCAGAAGGGGCGCTGTGGCTCAGGTGGCAGAGTGCTAGCCTTGAGTGGGAAGAAGCCAGAGATGGTGCTCAGGCCCTGAGTCCAAGGCCCAGGACTGGCAAAAAAAAAAAAAAAAAAAAATATATATATATATATATATATATATATATATATATATTAGGCCGGGTGCTGGTGGCTCATGCCTATCATCCTAGCTACTAAGGAGGCTGAGTTCAAAGCCAGCCTGGGCAGAGAAGTCTGGAAGAGTCTTATCTTCAAATACCACCAGAAAACTAGAAGTGGCACTGTGGCTTAAAGTGGTAGAGTGCTAGCATTGAGCAAAAGAACTCAAGGACAGCACCCAGGCACTGAGGTCAAGCCCTACAACCAACAAAAAGAGAAAAAAAAATGAAATGAAGTCCTGAGACATGAAGAAACTAGGAGATACAAACAACATGTCATACAGGGCCTCACAGGGGCTCTAATGAACCTTTTTATCCTATGTGCAACTGAAGCTATTAGAAGGATAAGAGGAGTCAGAAGCCAGTGGTTCATGCCTACTATCATAACTACTTAGGAGACTAAGACTTGAGAATTGAGGTTTGAAGCCAGACAGGGAGGAAAGTCCATGAGATTCTTATTTTCAATTAGCAACCAAAAAGCCAGAAGTGGAGATGTGGCTCAAGTAGTTGAGAGAGAAAAAAAAAAAACACTCAAGGATAGTGCTTAAGCCCTGAGTTTCAGCCCCAGAACTGGCACCAAAAACAAACAAACAAACAACAACAACAACAAAAAAGGACTGTGAATAGCCTGTGTTGCTGGACTGTAGAGGGTGTAAGTGACAAGGGTACTGTATCCAGGTGAGAGATGAGGATGCTATGTCCAGATAAGGCATGGATGATCCTATGCTCAGCAGAGGACAGGGTGCTATGTTCGGGTAAGGGGAGAAGGCAGCCTAACCAGAATGGTTAGTGAACTGCTTTGTAGATGGGTCGCTAGGATAAGGAGCTGGATCATGAAAGGATGAGATCCTGAGGGGCGAACTGGACGGGGACCATATACAGAAATGGGGTGCACTAAGGGAGGTAATATAAGTTGGGGGGAAAGTTCAGAGGTCAGCTTGGACCTTGACAGTGATAAGCCTGTGAAGTACCTAAGCTGGATGGTACACAGAGGACCAGTAGAGGTGGGAGACTCTGAAGTCAAAAGTTTATAGGCCACTTGTCTGTTTGGGTCTTTTTAAGCAGGAGTACTAAGATACCCACAAACATGCTACAGGTTCTGATAGACAGTCCAGAGGAGGCTAGAGAACTGATCAGGCCTCAGAAACCTTACAAAGAAAACCTAACAAACCTTGCATACACCATAGTACTAATTGCAGCTCAGTGAGTGTGGATATATCTCTTGGCATCAAAAAGTCAGTTTGGAAATTCAAAGAACTCACTGGGTAAGTGAGTTAAAAAAGCTTTTTATTTCTGTTGAAATTTACTACACAAGAAGTCAGACCATGTTAAGTGAGGTAAGCCAAACTCAGAGAGACAAACAGCACATATTTTCTCTCATATAAGGAAGCAAGATCTAAAATATGACAGGACATGATAAATTATACAGGACTCCAGGCATTCACACACAGTGAAACCAAAGGAGGATATTCTTAGAGGAAGAACACAAAGATGCAATGCCTATGTGATTACATAAAATAATATTTATTGAGATGAACTCCAGTAAATGGAGTTGTTTTCTTTTTGACTTGTTTGTTCAGTTATCTGTCCTTGGGAGGGTAAGAGGGGCACAGAAATGGTGAACAAATTCAGCAGTGGTACTCACTAAGCACTATGTTGAAAATGAACCATACAACTTGTGGGTAGGGATGGGAGCGAAAAACTGGGAGAGAATGAGGGAAGGGGTGTCATTGTCCAAAAAGACATGAACTCTTTGCCTGTCTTATGTATCTGTAACCCCTCTGTACATCACCTCTATGATAACAATAAAATATTTTCAAAGAAAAGAATAAGTTGGACCACATTTCCAGGGAATTGTCAGAATACCTAGACTAAGTCTCCACAAGTCCCTCTTAGAGAAGAAGAATATGGCTTCATAGACACTGAAGACAAACACTGGCTATGCTGAACGAAACAGTGGCCAAAGTGCTGCTAAATCAATCCAGATTCTACTTTCTGAGTCTTACCTACGGTTCCTGTTGTGATACAGAATCTTCATTTCAAATGCTTTGGCCCTTTGAGCAATCTTATAGCCAATGGTGCCCATGCCAACTATCCCCAGAGTGGCACCAGACACTTCTTGCCCCATCCAGTTTGTAGGGAAGTCTTCTGTGCATGGTGAAACAGCCAGCTGGTGACCTGAAACACACAGCAGAATGAGCTGGGGAAAGAGCACCAAAGCAAGAAGACTTTGGACAGAGAGCCAGGTTAGAGTCCTGCAGACCATGTGCATTCTTACTCTTCTGTGCTTTGGCACAGAAGAATAAACAGGAGCTTCCTCAAAACAAAACCACACCCTTTTCAGGGACTACTTTAAAATAGAAATCTTTCTGGTATGATAATCTGTTTTGGGGTACATTTGTTGACCAGTCAGAAGTAAAAACAGCCTGGTTCTTACTCCTTTACTCAGACTCCTGCATACCAGATATTTCCTTTGGAAATACCTTTCTGAGAGGTGGCTTCCAGAGTCCTAGTGGGGGAACCTCCACTGTGTTGACAGTGACCTCCCCTTACATGTGTGTGTGAAGGTTGGTGGCAAAACCCACTGCTATCACAGACTACTTTGGATTGAATTTCCCCTAAGTCGTGGACAGTGACAGAAGATGCACACAAATGAAAATGACTCTAATTCCTGGTAAAGCAAAGATCTTCATATCCATATAAAGAAGTCAGGACCAGAAAAAAGACATGCTATTTGAAGAGACCTATTTGTGTACTTTAAAATTATTTTCACATGTGGATTATTAAGGACTTGCCATCTGAAGAGTTGAAAAACCCACAACAAGGATTCTTACCTTCTACTACTCTGCGAGCTGAGGCCAGCAACAGGGCCATCCCCAGGTCTGCTGTGGGGCTGGATACTGCACTTGGGGTGTTGGCCACCTTCACACCACAGCTGGCAATGAGCGGCAGGTCCAGGTGATCCAAACCTATACCAGCGCTAGCAATAAGCTTCAGGGAAGGCAGGCTGAGGAGGAGCTCCCGGCTAATCACTGGCCTTCCACCCCATATATATATAGCTTGGATCTTCTGACTGAATTCAGTTTTATTCTTCAAAAACTCTTTCATGGTAATGAGGCTGAAGTGCTTCTGCAGATCTCCAAGATGATCCTCACATATGCCATATGGTCCTTCAAACCCTGACACCAAAACTCCAGGCAATGCCAAGTCTCCTGCAGCCTGCAGAGCATAAGATACAATATCCATAGTCAAGAAAGAATCGAGGGTTGGGAATATGGCCTAGTGGTAGAGTGCCTGCCTCAAATACATGAAGCACTGGGTTCAATTCCTTAGCACCACATTTATAGAAAAAGGAAAAAACAAAAAAAGAAGTCATTCAAGGGCTGGGAATGTGGCCTAGTGGTAGAGTGCTTGCCTAGCATGCATGAAGCACTGGGTTGATTCCTCAGCACCACATAAACAGAAAAGGTTGGAAGTGGCACTGTGGCTCAAGTGGCTCAGTGCTAGCCTTGAGCAAAAGAAGCTCAGGAATAGTGCCCAGACCCTGAGCTCAAACCTCAGGACTGGCAAAAAAAAAGAAAGATCAGTGGGAATTCCACAGGCATACTTGCTCTCACAGATTCCCTAAATCTAGACTAGAAGTTTTCCATTTCCTAGATAGGTTCCTGAGATACCTGAGGGGCAGAAGGCAGGTCCAGAGCCTCATACTTATGTCTCACTATATTCCCTTCCTCCCACTTTTAACAGCACTTTACTTCTGCCCTTGATCTAACCTTGGAGATGACCTCCAAGGCCCCTCCTGGCCCCTCCTGTTGTATTACGAGAGCAAGAAAAATCCATTGAGGCACAATTTAAGGTGGGAAGGGGTTTTATTTACAAAGGCGTTTTATTTACAAAGGAACTTTATGTACAACCTAAAACCCAGAACCAGAGCAGCCTTTCACCTCCAAATGCTAGCCTGAGACTATCTTGTCCTGGGCTAGTTACCTTTCCTCTCTGTCTCTGTCTGTCTCTATGGAGCAAGACTTCGAAGTGTTCAGAGGCTACCCTATGCAGATGCCTGTGAAGAGGTCCATATGGTGAAATGGAAGCCATCCTGAGTCCAGCCAACAGCTGTGTAGGCATGGAGATGACAGCAGCTCTAGCCAACCTCTGAATTGCAGCCTCAAGACCCTGAGCCAGAACCACTTGGTGAGCCTCCCCTGAATTCCAGATTTCAAGAGCCATGATGTGACATTGATTATTACCCAAATCATTAGATTTTGTTTTGTTTTGTTTTGTTTTGCCAGTCCTGGGGCTTGAACTCAGGGCCTGAGCCCTGTCACTGGCTTCTTTTTGCTCAAGGCTAGCACTCTGCCACTTGAGCCACAGCACCACCTCTGGCTGTTTTCTACATATGTAGTGCTGGGGAATCAAACCCAGGGCTTCATGTATACAAGGCGAGTACTTTACCACTAGGCCATATTCCCAGCCCCCCAAATCATTAAGTTTTAGGATAATTTATGTATGAAACTGTAGAGGAGGCAAAATTTCATGTCCATCTCTCAACTGAACCAGTAATTAACTTTTTAAGTCCAAGTTTTTGCCAGCATCAAGCACTCCCTAAAAAATAGAACCACACACAGGCTGGGAATATGGCCTAGTGGCAAGAGTGCTTGCTTCTTATACATGAAGCTCTGGGTTCGATTACCCAGCACCACATATATGGAAAATGACCAGAAGTGGCGCTGTGGCTCAAGTGGCAGAGTGCTAGCTTTGAGCAAAAAGAAGCCAGGGACGGTGCTCAGGCCCTGAGTCCAAGCCCAGGACTGACAAAAAAAAAAAAAAAATAGAACCCCACAGAGAAACAGTCACAAACATTTAGGGATGAACAGTACTTCATGAGTTATGGTAACACCAGGGGCTTGGGCTAGAGCAGAAGTGCCTGAGGACAGCAAGGAATATAAGTCTCAATAGCTCATATTGTTGAATAGCTTACTTGTAAAGACAGAAAAAAAGGAACAAGTATACCAGCCACTATCACAACAATCCTCTCAAGTTTGCACTCATCATAATTATGCAAATGAAAGATTCTGTTTGAACTAATCAAAGGTATCTTATCAGCCTAAGGGCCCTTTAGTCTTACCTAGGTGAAAGTGGAAGTTATGAAAGTTGGTCTTCTGTCGCACCAAAGCAGATTTCAAAGCATTTTCAAACTTTTCAAAGCCTTAACAGCAAAGACTTACCAGAGGCAACAATGTAACAATACTTAACAAAAAAATCCCTTAAATCAATACCTAATATACTATATTTACAGAGCCAATGACAAAAATCATATGATCATCCCAATAAATGCAGAAAAGCTTTTGACAAAATCCAATATCCTTTTATGATAAAAGATCTGAAGAAGCTAAGAAAAGAAGAAACATACCTCAACATAATAAATGCTACATATGACTGAAGGGGGGAATGAAGAGTTAAAAGTAGACCCCATTTTCAGGCAGCCCCCGTTTTGTTGTCTTGAAGTGCCAGACTTTGAAGTCAGGCCCCACTTTACCACGCGAACCCCACTTTACCACGTGAACCTGAGATAAGCAGGCCCTGTGAGCAAACCCAGGACAAGCTTATTAGGGCCCAGTCGGTCAAGAACTCTAACCACTGGGAATGCTTAACTCTAACTGCCCCCAGAGTGTCTTGAGTCCTGAGCCAATCAGATTTGTACCTGTGTCCTAATCTTGCTTGCTTGAACACCTGATTGTTGTAACTTTGTTTTTTGCCTTTATAAGCCCTGGGTAATCACAGATTGGGGCTCCCTCCTAACCTCCGCTGTGTCTGTGGGTAGGACAAGGCCCAAGTTGCAGCTCACTTGACTAAAGCCTTGCCTTGCTTTTGCATTTCGGAATGTCTGAATCTCGGTGGCCTTCTTGGTGGTCGTCTCACAACTTGGCACAACATTTGGGGGCTCGTCCGGGATAGCCCCAGAGACCCCCAAAACCCCAGAAGGTAAGGAAAAAGTGCTGTTCATTTGTCTTGTCCTGTAATTTGTCTGTTTGTCTGTTTTGCTTTTGCTTAAAGGGGTTCTTTAAGGGGTCGTTGAAGCGGATGCGCTTACTTGATAATCCCGGGGAGACTGGGGGACGCCCCAGACTCTGAGTCCACTTGGGTCCACTCCTCCTGCACCCTTGCAGGAGGTTGGGCCAACTTAGGTCTGCTCCTGCTGCTTAGCAGGAGGAGGCTTGTGGGCCAATCTAGGAGATCTCCAACTCATAACTTTTCTTATTCTCAGGCCTGTGTGTTGTATTGTTTGTTTTTTTGTAGCCTTTTGAACTAAACATCTGATCAGAGCTATGGGTAACATTCTATCTTGGGGACCTCCATCTAGCCCCCTAGATTTCACCCTAGCTCACTGGAGGGAGGTCAAGGAAATAGCTCAGACACCTGGAGGGAACTAGTTGACAGGGACACTCCAGCTTGGGTTAGGCCTTTCTTAAAATGTTTCAGCTGTGCCCTCCACTCTGGAGGGTCCCGACCAGTCCTGGCACCGGCAGCCCAGGGCATGGAGTCGTCGGCCCCGAGTCCTGACCTGCAGCCGCTGCCAACAGGGGCAGACACAGGGCCGACACAGGGCCAGCCCAAGCCATCCGCAGGTGGCAGAGAGTGACCGCACCACGCAGCACTGTCGTCTCTGTGTTTATAAGTCTGACAGTCTCTTTTGTGTCAAACCTGCATGAGAAGTACAGGTGACAGCTCACAATCAGTGTGAGTGTCCGCAAAAAGAACTCTGGGGGGACGCCCACCCAGCCTTCTTTTTTTTTTTTTTTTTTTTGGCCAGTCCTGGGCCTTGGACTCAGGGCCTGAGCACTGTCCCTGGCTTCTTCCCGCTCAAGGCTAGCACTCTGCCACTTGAGCCACAGCGCCGCTTCTGGCCGTTTTCTGTATATGTGGTGCTGGGGAATCGAACCTAGGGCCTCGTGTATCCGAGGCAGGCACTCTTGCCCCTAGGCTATATCCCCAGCCCTCACCCAGCCTTCTTAAGCAGAAAATTATTTGGTGTGCTAAGATGTTTTACTAAGACTAAAAATGTTTTACTAAGACTATCAAGCCCTGGAAAATGAGGCTAGAGATTGCTAAAATCATTTGTTAAAGGTTTTTGTCTTAAAATTTGGGTGTTGCAGGAGTAAGATGCCTCTTGCCACTGGAAAATGTACAGCCGATACTTATTCTGCGCGCTTTAAGATCTTTTGAATATGTATGTGTGTGTGAGTGTGAACATGTTCAAGACTGTTAGTATGATGTAAAATTGAGTGAGTTTAAGTTTAAATTCAAATGGTCATCAAGTTTGGGCATTACCAAATGCTTTAAAGGATTATTGCATTGTTTTAAAGAGGAACTATAGTTAAAAAAATGTTTAATTAAAAAAATCAGAGCTGAGTGTCAGAAATTTGGATGTAAAGGATATATATTAAACTAATGGGGATAGAAGTAAACTCTCATTAACTCTATGTATGTAAGAAGGAATGGCAAAATGGCCCAATGTTTCTCACTAATATATTGGAAAGCTGAATGGATAAGTATTTCTAATTGTAATTCTTGCATTAAGGAAAAACTGTCATTTGAGTTCAAAGGTCTTCATGCCATGCAGTAACTGGGACTGAAGAAAAAAAAAAAAAGAGGCTGTTTTGAAACAAGCAGTCCGTAGGCAAAGGGCGGCACCTGGTTTCAGAATGCCTGTGAGCTTCAGTTTTTCCAATACAGATAAAAGCTAATGTGTTGGGTTAGTAAAAAGGCTTTGGAAATCAAGAATGCATTTCTAGATAAGAAATTTGGAAGTAAAATTGTCCTAAATAATTATTGCAAAGTGAGAAAAGGAGAATTATGGCTACCAAAATGTTTAATTGCCATTCCAGCTTCTTTGTAGGTTTTTTGTAACAGTTTCCAGCAGGCCCACAGAGAAGCACAGGTGATTCCTACAAGTTTGTCAAGATCTAATATTGGCCCTTAATAAGTTCCAGGTAAGAGCATGCTTAAAAACTACTTCTGTGTGGACCACCCTGTTTGGCCTTTAATTGGAGTAAAATGGCCTCTTGTAAGACTCACTGATCTGAAATCTGCAGTTCGAAGCCAGCCCGGGCAGAGAAAGGTCCCTGTGAGAGACTTGTCTCTAATCAGCCAGCAGAGTGCTGGGAACAGAGTTGTGTGGAGCTCAAAGTGGTAGGGTGCTAGTCTTGAGCTGGAGAGCTGGGGGACAGCGCTCAGGCCCTGAGTCCAAGTCCAGTGGAAAGTCACTCCTCCTGGGACAAAAGAGATAGAGCGTCCAGAGGCAGTAAGCCACTGCTTGGATGGCAGAGATGGTGTCAGATCCTAGAGTCACTCCTGTTTGGCCTTTCAAAAGTTAATCAAAGCCGGAAAGTCCTAGAAGAATAGTTCGTAAGCATGCCTTACTAATGCCCATGTCTGTCTACTGGGCAGGAACTTGCCAGTCATCTGTGACAGTGGGTAGTAAGGGTAAGTTTGTCAAATGAGAGGAAAGTTTAAAATCCCAACCCCCCACATCTACTCAAAGCTCTGACTGGCAGTGAGAATTTTAAGCTGATACATCTGTTCAGGAAAGAAAGCTCGTAGACCTGAGAGTGTGTCCTTATTGAGATCTGTTAAAGGCCTGCAAAGGTCATCAGAGATCAGTTCCCCAGCCAGTCAGGAAAAAGCTTTTACAAACTAGAATGTTAAAAGGCACAAATTTGTAAACCTGAAGTCACCTATCTGGGCTTCATATTAAGAGAGGGCAAGCGTTGGCTGTCAGATGCACGTAAAGAGACTGTGCTGAAAATCCCTGTGCCTAAATCAGCCAGACAAGTCAGAGTTCCTGGGAACAGCAACAACAGGCTTTTGCCGGCTGTGGATACCTGGGTTCGCTGAGATGGCCAAGCTTCTAAATGAACAAAGGTATTGGTATTGACTCTAGTAGACCCAGGGCCACGAGCTTTGCCTCCTGTGCCCCAGTATTTCCAAGAAGACTTGGAGTGGATAAAGAAAATTCCCATGGCCCACTAAACCCCAGACAGAGAAGGAAACAATGACTGGTGGAAAACTTGTGAAGGGAAACTTATCTTGCCACAAGGGCTGGGTAAGGGGATCCTTAAGAGAATCCACCGAGATTCTCACATGGGAACCCAAAGAATGCAGGACTTGCTCCGACACCCCAAAGTGAAAATTACACAAGGAGATCAACTTATTGAAGATATTGTTAAAAACTGCAAGGCCTGTCAGCTCACCAATGCCCCCAATCAACAAGTTACTAAAGGAGCTCGCCTCCGTGGGGATAGGCCAGGTGTGTATTGGGAAGTAGATTTCACAGAAATTAAACCTGGAAAATTTGTATACAAATATTTGCTAGTTTTTGTAGCATGAGACCGCGAATGTAGTGGCTAAGAAGATCCTGGAAGAAATCCTACCCAGGTATGGCTTCCCATCCACCATTGGGTCGGACAACGGACCGGCCTTCGTCTCAAAAGTAAGTCAGGGAATAGCCGCTGCACTGGGGATGGATTGGAAATTGCACTGTGTGCTTATAGACCCCAGAGTTCAGGACAGGTAGAGAGAATGAATTGGACTCTAAGAGAGACCTTAACTAAATAGGCCTTAGAGACTGGCGCAGACTGGGTGTCACTCCTTCCTTTTGCTCTGCCTAGAGGAAGAAATTCTCCCTATCAGCTTGGCTTTACTCTTTTTGAAATAATGTATGGGTACCCCCTGCCCATTATCCCTAGCCTTCAGACTGAATTGCTTGCTGATTTGGATGATGCTGAATTTTTGTGTAAACTTGATTATTTGCAGCTCATGAACAAGAATATGTGGCCCCAACTTAAGGCATTATATGATTCTGCTTCTGTCCCTAGCCCCCATTTATTCAGATCAGGGGACTGATCTGAACCACGGTGGAAGGTACCCTACGTAGTTCTACTGACTACTCCCACTGCCCTCAAGGTAGATGGCATCACCACGTGCCCATTGCTCCCACGCCAGGCCAGCTGACCCCTTTGCCCTGGACAACGACTACCGTGATGGAACATGGGAGGTCTCCAAGCACCCGACTCAGCCGCTTTGCCTTTGCCTCAAGAAAAGAAAGTTAGACTGAATATTGTTATAATTTTCTTTTTGCCTTCTTTCCTTGCTACCCTGGCTAATGTTGACGTTAACCCTCACCAGCCTTTCCAATTATTTTGGCAGCTCACTCCAAAGTGAGGTGACCCCTTTATTTTAGCAACTAAGGAAGCCCCTTTAGGAACCTGGTGGCCAGACTTACTTATGTGATCTGGCGACAGGCAACTGGGATGTGCCAGATCACTTGGACCCGAACCTGAATAAGCGACTTCCTGAGTGTGATGAGCAGGAGTCCTGTCCAGTTTGATGTGTGCAGTCCCTTGGTAAAGTAGACTAAGGTTATAGGTTCCTGGCTAGGTAAGGTCAACGCCCCTGAGTCAGCCTGAAGAAGTTACAGAAGATGGATGATCTTCACCCATCAGCCCCCACTTTAAAACCGAGGGACCAGAGTTGTTTTTGGGAAGATGAGGCAGGATAAACTAGAGGCATGCAAAACTGAGGTACAAAGACTGTACTTGTGAGAAATGGTGACAGGCCCTTTGGTTACTACTTTGGGCCCTATTGGCCCATGCCTTACCTCTATATCATCCCCTAGACATGCAAGCCATTGAAATGGACAGAATGGAGCCATGATTGGCTCCCAAGGTACCAAAGAGAAAAGGAGGAAATGAAGTACCAGACTTTGAAGTCAGGCCTCACTTTACCACACAAACCCCACTTTACCACGTGAACCTGAGATAAGCAGGCCCTGTGAGCAAACCCAGGACAAGCTTATTAGGGCCCAGTCGGTCAAGAACTCTAACCACTGGGAATGCTTAACCCTAACTGCCCCCAGAATGTCTCGAGCCCTGAGCCAATCAGATTTGTACCTGTGTCCTAATCTTGCTTGCTTGAACACCTGATTGTTGTAACTTTGTTTTTTGCCTTTATAAGCCCTGTGTAATCACAGATTGGGGCTCCCTCCTAACCTCCGCTGTGTCGGTGGGTAGGACAAGGCCCGGGCCGCAGCCCCACTTGAATAAAGTCTTGCCTTGCTTTTGCATTTCGGAATGTCTGAGTCTCGGTGGCCTTCTTGGTGGTCGTTTCGCGACTTGGCATAACAATGACCAACCTACAGTCAGTATGATACTAAATGAAAAACTAAAACTATTTCCTTAAAATCAGGAACAAGACATGGATGTCATGTCTACTCCTCTACTGCAAATAACACAAGAATTCCTAGCCAGAGCAGTAAGGCAAGAGAAGACATAAAACGGATCCAAACAAGGGAAGAAGTAAAACTATCCCTATTTGCAGGTGACATAATCCTTTATCTAAAGAACCCTAGAGACTCCACCCTTAAGCTTATAGAGCTGATAAATAACTTTGGTAAAATAGTAGGATATAAAATCAACCCACAAAAATCAGTAGCTTTTCTGAATACCAACAAGGAGCAGACAGAGGGAAATCAGGAAAATGATTCCATTTGTAATAGGCTAAAAGTAAAAAACAAAAAAATCTAGGAATAAACCAAAGAAGAAAGTGAACGACATTGTTGTAGGAAGTGGAGCTGACTCCATCTTGTGCGACCTGGCACAACAAAAGAAAAAACAAAAACTATACTAACAAACCAATTCAGCTCCAAGAGCTGATTTGGGACGCCATGTTGACCAGAGATAAGCCAGGAGACAGAACACAGGATGCAAACACGGAGATGTGTGGTATGGTGCAATGGCACCAGTGCTTGTCTGGGCCTAAATAAGGTAAAGTCAGGGGACAGGGTAATAGGAAGCTCCTATTTCCAAGCACTGGACTGACAGGTTCAGTCACCAATAAGGGAAGTGCTCACACCTGTCTCCAGGAAGTCAGGCACAACCATCACCTGGGGGTCAGAATTCCCTCCCTCCACCATGAAGAAGAGATGCCAGACCCTACAATTCAACATGTGTGTGGCCAAGATGGCACCAGAGAGACCTGACCTCCTGACTTCAGGGCTTAGCCACCCTGAAGCCTTTGAACTGCAATCCTCAAATCTCATCCTCCTGAGTAGCTAGGATTACAGGCATGAGCCACCAGTGCCCACTTGTTTCTGTATTTCTGACTACCCCCAGCACTGATTGAAGGGTGGGTGGCATGTGTACACTACTGACACTGCGAGTGCCCAGGTCACAGGTCACTGTCACTTCCAGTATCTGTTTCACTGTAGAACTAGAGCATGGTAACATGCCAGTATCTACCTGTGGAAAAGATCGAGATTTTCCAATGTTAAGAGAGAGTCAGGCCTAGCGGGGAGAAATAAGACTGTAACAGTAAAATCATCTCAGCCTCTTGCTTATTCCCTCCACAGGCAACAGACTTGGACCTACTGTAACAACAGACTAGAAAAGGAGCCTGAGCATGGGCCAAATAGAAGACAATGGCTGTGTGAAATGACCTCAAAGCATCATCAAGGGAGGGCCTGAAAGTTCATAAGACCAGCTCTAACCTTGGAGCTGCTACCCTGGACTCACCTTCTTGAGTCCTCTTCCTTCACAGCACCTAACACCTCCCAGTATCCCATTTGCTTCTCTTCCCTAATTTCCACATAATGAGACCAAGAAGACAAGTATCCTGCTCTGGGCAGTGTGAACACTACTGATTACTGGGCATGTCCAGAGAGCAAAGGAAAACTCAACTGACCTCTTGAATTTTATAAGATAAAAAATAATAAAGCACCATATGGAAAATAAAAATTTGGAAAAAAAGGAATTTCTATAGCTTTGTCTTTGCCTAGCATAGTTTAGGCTTAACATTTCTTGACTGCCATATGCACTATCCTCATGCTATTTAACTTGATCTGCTCAAATACTTAAAAAGGAGGGCCTTTTTCCTTGTAAGATATTACTTATTTTATTATTTTTTAGAACACGCTTACCTTCGCTGACATTGCATTCAGCAGACCCAAGACGCTAAGTTCAGGATTTTGTTTTTTAAAGGCACCTGGGAAGTTGAATGCAGAAAGAAAAATAAAGTGAATTTCCAACAGCTTCTTTAAAATGAAAGTCAAATAAGTGACTGTGACAGTGTTCTGGCAGCTGATTGCTGGCCAGGAAAAGGTGAGACTCTGTAGACCTTTGAGCCCAGGGCACTACAGTGTTCTCATATTTAGAACCAGAAGCACCAGTATCAAGTACAAAGAACAGAATGAACTCCAAAAGAGGAGGAAGTAAAGACTTTTTTTTCTTCAGGCAGAAAGGCGTTTATTGGGGGGAAAGCAAACTGCCAGCCCACACAAGATGGAGGCGTGGGGAGACAGAGGGGAAGGAAGAAGGGAAAAAGAGAGAAAAGAGTAAGAGAGAAAAGGAAAAAATAGAGTAAAGACTATTTTTAAGCCCAGCATTCAGAAGGTTCAGACAGGGGGACTGGGAGTTCAAGGCCAGCCACCATGATCAGGAACAAGTGGTTTAGCTACTTCTATTCACAACTGTATAGGATACTTTAGCCAAGGCACTTAGGCAAAAATAAAGCAAAATTAAAAGTCATCTAGGTTAGGAAGGAAGAAGTAGTACTATCTCTTGTTAAGAAGGCATGATCATATGTATAGAAGATCAAAAGGAATCAGCCAAAAAAAAAAAAACCCCAAAGCCTATTCCCAGTAACAAGTGATTCATCAAGGTTGCAGGACTAAAGAATAGTGTATAAAATTTGTATTTTTTCTTTTGTAGTACAGGGTATTGTGTACATTAGGCAAGCACTCTATCACTGTGCTGTGCTACATCCTTAACTGTATATTTATATATTAGATATAAATAATCTGAAGATGAGAGCTTTCACTTATTTTTATTTTTAAAGGGGTAGAATTAGGACTGAGGCATGATTCAAGTGATAGAGCATTTGCCTAGTAAGTGAAAGATCCCAAGTTCCAACCATAGTACCATCAAAATAAATGGTAGAATATTTATTGTCATTTATAATCAGGCAACAGTTAAGATATATAATCTTCATACTTCATGTTTTTTATTATCAATTTTTATACCAGTCCTGGGGCTCTCTATTCTCATTCAGTGTCGTGCTACACTGGTTTTGGGGACAGCCCTACACGCTTCTCCCGCCTTGCCAGCCACGGGAGGCCAGAGCGTGTCCCGGTTGGGGCTAAGCTGAGATAGGATAGAGCCGCCAAAACCCCCCACGTCCCCAGCCCCCCTTATGTTCAAGAGCAGACACTGGACACGGAGGTTTTGGGGGAGCCGTCCAATGGACTACCGGCTTCCAAAAGTTTTATTCAGGGGAGGGGTTTATATAACAGTAATGATGGCAGGAAGAGGCGGGACTAACGGTATTAACGATTGGCTAATGAACTGTCCATCACGGTGATGTCACGGAACTTCCTGCAGAGGTGGAGACTACAGTCCCCCAAGGCCCGGCCTCTTGGCACAGCTGGCGCCATGGTGGCACATGTGCTCACAGACGAGAGGATGGGCTGGTTTGGCTGCCTCTTCCGGTTTTGGACCCAGAAGGAGGTAGGAGTGGATAGCAGCCAAGCAATCCCAGGTCTTAAAGGTATAGCCATCCCCTACAATTCAGCTTTTTTATTCATGGCTGGCATTCTACCATTTGAGCCATGCCTTTACTTCAGCATTTTTTGCTAATTGGAGATACAGTTTTGTGAACTTTCCTGTCTGGGCTGTCTTTGAATCAAAACCCTCAGATCTCAGCATTCTGAGTAGCTAAGGTGATAAGCATGAACTACTGGTGTCTGGCTATCATACATATACATATTTATATATTTAAATTTAAAAGTTACAAGTTTTAAATAGCCTACAATTGGTTACATATACATACACATATATACATATACATATATATATAGCCAATTTATTAGTGGTAGCTTAAGTTTCTTTCTTTTCTTTTTTTGAATGGCACAGAAAAATTTGTTCCATGGCAGCTATGAGAAAACAGCCTTTCAGTAAGTACATCTTCCAGACCTTGGCTTCAGATTAAATAGGGAGCATTGGGAGCTGAGGGTGAGGTAGGTCTGCATAGTTAAAACAGTCTTAAGTCACAAATGTGGCCTGGTTCACCATTAGCTCAGTCTTTGTCCTTGGAGAATGTGTTATCACTTACCTGTGGGACAGGAACAATAACTTCAAGTTTAACACCTTAGAAAAATCGCCTATGAGGAATTTGAGCCCAAAAATAGGAGCCTGAGATTTACTATTATTCTCCAATTAGACCTGTTTATAAGAGGTAAGAAAAATTGTATAAAATCCTGCATGTCCAAATTTTTATGGCACTGTACCAGAGAGCTCAGAAACCAGAGAGGATACATTAAAATGATTTTTCTAGAAAATCTTACATTAAACTGTGGATATATTATTCCTCTACTAACAAACAGGTCACATAGGAACTGATGGACACAAAGGCAAAAAGGACATATCCTAGTCCCTAACACTCCCCAAACACAGAGGATAATAGATAGCAATATTTAAATACAGTGGTAGAACAAAACAAGTACAAAAGCTGAGAGTACATTGTTTCTATCTCTCCCCAGCAAGAAAGCATGCTAAAGGCAGATAAACTTCTAGGGTACACCTTGCACATCCTAATTGGGTCTACTCACTGCCTGAGGGTATGAAAGGTAAAGACTCTAACACTTGGCTGGGTGAAATGGGGATCAGTAAGAATGCATACCCTATATAGGGTAATTAATATCAAGAAATATGAACTACTAAGGAGATATAATAATCACAGCAGCTAGGTTCCAGTGGCTCACACCTATAATCCTAGCTACTCAGGAGGCTGAAATCTGAGAACCATGGTTCAAAGCCAGCTTGGGAAGACAAGTCTGTGAGACTCTTAGCTCCAATTAACCACCAGAAAACTGGAAGTGGTGCTGTGGCTCAAAGTGTTAGAGCACTAGCCTTGAGTTGAAGAGCTCAAGGACAGTGCCTAGGCCCAGAGTTCAAGCCTCATGAATGACCCCCCCCTCAAAAAAAATTACAGCCACCAGAAAATAATAGCTACAGAAGTAGCATGCTAGTTAAAACAATAGCTAAGGATTTAAAATAAACTGACTTTCCATTTTTTAAATGTTTTCAAAGCCATTAGACTGTTAATTTAAACCCTAGTTTCAGGCATGAACTGCCTTCCTATGAGTTATTGGCTGCTAGGGTCCTGAGGCTCTCCATACCATATAGAATACTGCCTGTGTTAATACAGATGGCTGCATGCCAGAACTGGATTCCCATTGCTGAAGACACCACAGAACTCCAGCATACAAAGTAATCAAGTTTGGGTTAAACTGGAAGCTTCTTCCCTAGTGGCTAGTATATAGATAGTGCTGGTTGACACTATGCATGCTACCAGTGGAGACTGTTGCCAATGGTCTCCATATGTTATATTATCAGCATATACTCCAGAGTGCACAAGTGTCACAATTAGTGTAGTAGGTGCAACCACCTATATTCAAATTGAATCATAGGACTGCTCCATGGAAAGGACTTATATTTGTTGCTATAGTCCAGAATGAAAATGTTTGGCTAAAATTCATAGGCCCCAGTGAAAAAGCCATTGCCATTGTTGGTCTCAGGATCAGATCACGTTATCTGGAATAGATAGCAAAGGACTTTCAGGAGTACATTCCCAAAGTGCCTACACGGTTTTATCACAATGCCATGGGATGATGGATATACAAGTACACTTAATGGGATGGGGATGGGAGCTCAGTCCTCACAAGATGACTGCTGCTGCCAGGGACAGTTGAAGGAAACCTATTCTTGCAACAGATGTCAACTATGGCAGCAACTGTCAACAAATCCTATGGCAAGGGGACGGGGAGGTGTTCAACTCTCTACACAGCAGGACAAAGTAGGTATTTATAGCTAGAGAGCAAGGACAAGATTTAATGATGGAAAAATGCCTAGAAGGAGGTCACCTCAGAGAGAAGGGATTTTATTAAGAGGCCAGGTAGATCAAACATCTCCTACGGTCCTGCAGGATCATGGAGGATGAGAAGCCTGCTCAGAGATCCAGGATGATTCTAGCTGACCTAGCAGAGTTCTTTCGCTAAAACTAGATTTACAGGGAAGTGCACGGATGGGCCTAGGAGTAGACTCAGGAGCCGGGCTAAAGTTGGGCCAAAGAATTTGTCATATATGTCATAAAAATAAGGAATAAAAAAGAAAACAAGGGCTGGGAATATGGCCTAGTGGCAAGAGTGCTTGCCTCCTATACAAGAAGCCCTGGGTTCGACTCCCCAGCACCACATATACAGAAAATGGCCAGGAGTGGCGCTGTGACTCAAGTGGCAGAGTGCTAGCCTTGAGCAAAAAGAAGCCAGGGACAGTGCTCCGGCCCAGAGCCCAAGGTCCAGGACTGGCCAAAAAAAAAGAAAAGAAAAGAAAAAAAAAAAAGAAAACAAAAGCCACAAAGGGGAGCAAAGGCAGAATGCGGGGCACGATGGTCCATGCCTGTATTCTCAGCATTCACAAAGCCGACAAGTCAAAGAGTTGGAGGGCAGACTGAGCTATATAATGTCTCTTTAGAAACATAATTTTAAAAAAAGAAAACGAAACAACTAGTTGAGACAGACTATTCAGGGACTTTGGTCTGTGCCTAGGCTTGGGACACTGGTGCTACCGAGCTGCTTGCTAACAGCTGTCTGAGAAGAGGACACACAGACTCACAGACTCGTAGTCCGCGAGCTGCGGGCTGGGGTCCTACTGGGCCAACCCACCCGCAGGGGCTCAGAATTCAGAGCTGTGATCACGGCTCTCTCAGGCGATCGGGTCCCCGGGCCAGCACGGCCCAGCCCGCCGCGCCGCGGCCTCCTTCGTGAAGGCCCGCACCAGGCACGTCACCTGCGGTAGTGCAAACGCTCCGCCAGAGCCTCCGGGACTCCGAAGGCGCGCGAGGAGGGGGGCGGTGGAGATCGGAGGGGAGATGGGAGCGGAACCGGAAACGCCTCCGCAGAGCAGGCTGAAGACTCGCACCTCAAGGAAAGGCGGATGCCGAGAAGCAGCGGGACTCCACTGGACGGCTAGCGCGCACTACGACATTTGCTCGCGGATGTCGTCAGCGCGCAGTGTGCGTCGGCGCATGTTGATGTCGTCAGCGCGCCCGTGGTTCCGCCGCGCGGGAGGCGTTGGTTCTGCTCTGAGGGGACGACCAGGCCTCGGGCGTGCAGCGGGGAACGGGGATCGGGGAGCGGGGTGCAGGCGGGCGGGTGGGCCCCTGGGTGCGATGCAGGCGGCCCCGGCGGGGCGGCCCTTGCGACTCGTGCCGTTAGGACTTGCGTGAAGCTCGCGGGAAGGCAGAGCGCGGCGCGCCGCGGAGCCGGGCCTCGTCAGGATGTCGTACATGCTCCCGCACCTGCACAATGGCTGGCAGGTGGACCAGGCCATCCTTTCGGAGGAGGACCGCGTCGTGGTCATTAGGTTCGGACACGACTGGGACCCCACCTGCATGAAGATGGACGAGGTTCTGTACAGCATAGCTGAAAAGGTAGTTTGGCGCCTGCGGTGCGGCATTTGCATCGCCTTCGTGTGGGCAGCGCGGCCTGACCGCCGCATGCTCTGTGTGCGATATTCCGGGTGACCACTGAGAGGAATCGAGGAGGCTCATGAACGAGCGAAGGAGCGCATGGCTGCGGGGATTGTGCGGGGTCGCTTCCACGTGTTTCTGCCACAAGTGTCCAGTTTATTTTGTTTTTTTCATTTTGAAGAGATGTGTGAGTTCAATCCTTAAATAAGTAGCGACTCCTACTGATAGAGGGCTTGTTGTGTTCTGTTTTAGTTTTCTTTTGAGAGTCTCCTAGATTAGATTAGCCTGGAACTTGTGATCTTCCTGCTCAGCCTCTCAAATGCTGGGGTAACAAGCATGAGCCTCCAAGCCCAGCCTTGCCCGTGCATTTGTAAAGATTTATGTGCAGTGAACAAAATGCGTTTGCAAGCTATTGAGTTTGATCTTACTTTAAATGGAGTGCCCTTTTGTTGGTGCCTTGTGTATTTGTTGTACCTAGATAGCAGAACTTTTAGGTAAATAACTTGGTAAATCGCGCGCGTGCGTGTGTAAGGAGCCGGGCTACCTACAATACAGCATCTTTTTATGTACCCCAAGCTGGCCTTAAATTCGAGATCCCCTTGTTTCCCAAGTGGTGAGATTATTTATAAGGAGGGACCACCACTTAACCCTTTGGTAGGTTTTAACTTTATCTTTTCACACTCTTTGCAAGTCATTTGATTTGTCTGTTAGAAAGATTAAGTGTTAAGAGAAAGTTGAATTGTACTCATGTTTTATTAGAACTAGTAGATTAAAAAATGTTTCATAGTATTCTGGTTCAGCTGTGACACTTGTTTTTTTACAATAAAGTGCATTTGGGAACCGAGGATGATGGCACAAGTCTGTAATCCCATCTACTTGAGAGGTGGAATCAGAAAGATCAGGGATGTAAGGGCACCCCAGGCAAAGGTAGCTGTGAGACTTGGAGAATGATGGAAAATGGTGACATGGATCAAGATGCATTGTGCTTATAATCTGACACGCTAAATTGAAACTTCTTTGTACAACTCTTTAAAATAATGGAAGGAAGGAAAAAAGAAGGGCTAGAGTATAATTCAGTTGATAGAGTGCTTACCTTAGAGCCCTGGGTTCAGTCCTCAGCACCAAAACCAAATGGAATTGTAGGGCATTATACCAACAAGAATTTTATTCTTTTTGTGTTTTTCTTTTTGTGCCAGTACTAGGGCTTGAACTGAACTCAATGCTTAGGCACCTGAGCTGTTTTGCTTAAGGCTGGTGCTCTACCACTTGAACCACACTCCACTTCCAGCTTTTTGCTAGTTAATTGGAGATAAGAGACTCATATACTTTCCTACCTAGGCTGGCTTTGCACCTTGATCCTCAGATTTCAGCCTTATGAGTAACTAGGAGAGCCACTGGCACCTGGCTCTGTTCCTATAAACTCTTTTCAGTAGTTTTAGACTATTATTCTGGTGTTTGTGGTTGTAGGGATAGGTCAAAAGGCAAGGTTTGTGAAGTGTTAATAACATTTATATTCTGTAAGTAATTTCACAGCTTATTCATCTTTTTCCCTTATGGTACTGCAGCTTGAACTTAGGGCCTAGTGCTCGTGTTTAGTTTTTTTTGCCCAAGGCTGATGCTCTACTACCAGTTGAGCTACACTTCCACTTGCATATAGCTTATTTATTTTAAGGAAGAGTAAAGACAATAGAAACACGAAGCAACTTTTTTTCCCTCACAGATGGCTAATGTAAACTAGATTAAAGTAATTTTTCAAGAATTACTAAGAATATTTTATTACATTTAGAAAGGGAAACTATCTGATCTTAGCTTTTTCAGTCATCAAAGTGATGTCTTTTGGCGTGTTTCTGCAATGTATCTGAGAGATTCTCGATGCTGTTGGTCTGGGATGAGGCACAGAAAGATGTTTTGTGGTAGTGGGTTTGAACTTAGGGCCGTGTATTTGCTAGGCAGATGTTCTGTTTCTGAACCATGTTTTTCACTGGTTATTTTTGACATAGGGTGTGCTTTCTGCCCACATTTGGCTTCTGAACATCCATCTCAGCTATTTTAGGTGGAAGATGTGTGCTACCATGTCTAGTTCCCTCTGTTGAGATGGAATCTCTTGATCTTTTCTGTCTGGGATGGCCTGGAACTTCTGTCATGATCTCAGCTTCCCATGTAAATTAATATGATAAATGTATGCCACTGTATCTGGCTATGGGTCGAGAGGTAGTTTTCCAAACGTTTCTGCCTGGGCTAGCTTCTAGCTGTGATCCTCCCATTATTATCCTCCAAGTAGTGTAGGCCTAAGCAACTGGCACCTGGCTCAGAAAAACTTATTACAGAAGCTTCTCAGGAGGAGGGGGGGTCAGCAATACATTATGTAAGAATGGAACTCTGTAACTTGAGGGTAGGGATGGGGAAAGATGGGGGAGAATAGTGGAAGTAGTGACATTGATCAGCATGCATTGTAAGCTGGGTACTGGTTGCTCACACCTGTAATCTTGGGTATGCTGGAGGCCAAGATCTGAGGATCGCTGTTTGAAACCAGCTGGGTCAGAGAAGTCCATGAGATTCTTATCTCCAGTTAACTACCAAAAGAAAAGAAATCCTGAAGTGGAGCTGTGACTCAAGTAGTCATATTGCTAGCTTTGAGCACAAAAGCTCAGGGACAGCACCCAGACCCCCAAACTCAAGCCCCAAGGCAAGCAAAAACAAACAAAAAATATGTGTTGTACTAATAACCTGACTTGTAGAATTGAAATCCTTTTTTTACAATTACTAATAAAAAGTGTATAAGGGAATTCTGGTATGATTTGACCTTAGGCTTCACTTTCAGGAAGTGCTGGGTGGAGGTCAGGGCCATAGTAGTAGTGTTTCTATTATCAGTGATTTCTCATCCTCTCTGTTAGACTCCTGGACAATAAGGAATTACCTGGGAATCCAGAGGAGCAGTAATTCTCTCCCCTGGGTGTTCTGGCAGCTAGGGGCTAGAGGTGATGAATGAGGTAGTCCAGGGATCTTTTCTGTATGTCTGAAGCCATAGTGAACAAGGACAAATAAAGTGAAGAATTACTAAAAGCAAGTCACTGGTATGTGGACTTGTGTTCTAGAATTTTTCACTATTCTGCTTTGCAGGTGGTGACCTAAGCATCAGATGGTGTTCAGAGCCTGGTGCTATCCTCTTTGCAGGATGGCTAGAAATGTGAGGGCCTTTGTTCTCTCCACTGCTGAGCAGAGCTCAGGCTCTTAGCTAGGAAGCAGATATCACATGTGTTTATGTTCTCCTTTCCTAATCTGTTTTGTTTTCCTCAGTGGACTCATACTTTATTGGATACTGATTGTATTAATTGGGCTTTTAAAAATGTTTCCTTTGGTCTTGAAATTACTGTTTAATCCAAAAAATTGGATTTTTTTTCTTTTTTTGCCAGTCCTGGGCCTTGAAAGTCCTGAGCACTGTCCCTGGCTTCTTTTTTGCTCAAGGCTAGCACTCTGCCACTTGAGCCACAGCGCTACTTCTGGCCATTTTCTATATATGTGATGCTGAGGAATCGAACACAGGGCTTCATGTATATGAGGCAAGCACTCTTACCACTAGGTCATATTCCCAGCCCATGGATTTCTTTCTTTCCTTTTTTGTTTTTGGTCCTGGGGCGTGAATGCAGGGCCTGGGAGCTGTCTCTGGGCTCTTTTGCTCAAGGCTAGCGCTCTGCCAATTTGAGTCACAGTTTCACTTCTGTCTTTTTTCAGTTTTCAGCCTCAGCCTCCTGAATAAGCTACGATTACAGGCATGAACCACTGGCGCCTGGTTTTTTATTTTTTTATTTTTTGGCAGTGTTGCAGTTTGAACTCAGGTCTCCTAACTAGGTAGACAGATGCTGTACCACTTTAGCCACATTCCTAGCCCAGTCTTTCTTTTAAAGTTTATAATGTTATGTTATAGTATAGTTATTAAAAATGCAAACTTGAAGTATATTAAAGGGCTATTAATGTTTCATTTTCATAATATGAGGGGGGAAACTTTTGGTAAAGTTCAATGGGAATTTCTGTTACTTAAGATTTTAGTGTAAAGAAACAGTATAATTCTTTATTTAAAAATCTCCCTCTGCAGAATTGGCAGATAGTGGGGGATCTTCCTCATCTTTCTACGAGCCCTGTTTGGATATTCCAGCTGTTTTAAAGTGAGTAAAAGTTGCCCATGTTCAGGCTGGATTTAAGTAACATGTTTATTTTTGAATGTCTTTTATCACCTTGTTCTTTATACGTTATCCCACCTCGTGCTAGACTACTTTTGAGGTGAATACTTAATGAAGAAAGTTAATCTAAAAGTTGATGTGCTTAAAGTTTTACAGATGTGTAGAGCTTAATAAATAAGTTTTGTGTGAAGCAACTGATTTCATGCAGTTTTGAAGAAAAATACTGTGTTTTTGAACTGTTTTTTCATTTTGTAGAGATACAGTTTGTCACAGCAGTGCTTTCAGCATCACTGTTTCCTAAATCAAATGCTGAGTAGGAAAAAACAGGATATTTAATTTTTTTATGTATTAAAATGCTTATACACATAACATTTAAAATAACAGTGGTGGTGTTTTGACATATGATAGTGCATTGTAATAGAACTGTAGATGAGGCAAATATGTTTAGGGACCCTGTGCAACAGTGGTTGGACATGCAGTATGTACTGGCCTTCACCTGAGTGTCTTGCAGAAGTTACTGAGTTCTGAGTTGTAGATAGTCTTTGTGGCATGAAACTATGCTCAACACTGTCACTGAGGGAAGTCATGAAGACGAGTTTTGTTGGCAGCAGGGCTGGGGAAGATGTTTACAATTGTAAATGATCTCCAGTTGCTCACACCTATTATTGTAGCTGAGATCTGAGGATCTCAGTTCAAAGCCAGCCCAGGCAGGAAAGTCTATGAGACTCTTTATCTCCAATTCACCAGCAGAAATCTAGAAGTGATCTGTGTCTCAAGTGGTAGAGTGCCAGCCTTGAGCAAAAAGCTAAGGCCCAGGCCCTGTGTTCAAGCCCCAATAAAGACTCTAAACAAAACAAAACTGGACAAATAGCAACAATTTGCAACTGTAGAGAGCAAATAGACAAAACTTACAGTACTTGGGTTTAAAAAGTTGGCACTACTGAAGAATGAGTTAAGGATACTGCAAATACTGCAAGGTATATATAAGGTTTATATATATAAAATACCTTGAGTGAATGAATAAAGAACTTGACAGAGCAGGAAAAAACAATGATTAAGTAAATTTCAAAAACACCTATTAAAAAAAGTACATTGGGGCTGGGGATATGGCCTAGTGGCAAGAGTGCCTGCCTCATATACATGAGGCCCTGGGTTCGATTCCCCAGCACCACGTATACAGAAAATGGCCAGAAGTGGCGCTGTGGCTCAAGTGGCAGAGTGCTAGCCTTGAGCAAAAAGAAGCCAGGGACAGTGCTCAGGCCCTGAGTCCAAGCCCCAGGACTGGCAAAAAAAAAAAAGTACATTGTTTTTTAGGGAAAGATGAAAAGGCTGGGTACTGGTGGCACAGCCTGTAATCCTAGCTACCCAGGAGGCTAAGATCTGAGGATAGTGGTTCAAAGCCGGCCTGGACAGGAAAGTCCATTAGACTCTTATCCTCTAATTAATCACCAGAAAACTGTAATTGGAGATGTCTCAAAGTGGTAGAGTACTAGCCTTGAGTGAAAAAGCTCAGGGACAGTGCTCAGGCTGAGTTCAAGCCCTGTGACCCCCCCCAAAAAAGTAAACAAACTTTAAAGGACATATAATGGGGTAAATTAGTACAATTTCAGTGAGGAAACTAGAATCTTTTTACAAAGCAGTTTTGCCTTGTGCCAGGCACCAGTGTCTTGCACATATATTCCTACCTACTCAGGAGGCTGAGATCTGAGGATCATGATTCTAAGAAGATATCCCACTCAGGAAAGTCCACGAGTCTCTATTTCTAACTAGCTCCCCAAAATGCTGCAAGTAGCTCAAAGACAGCACCCAGTCCCTGAGCTTAAGCCCTAGGACCAACACACACAAAAAATAATTAAGACTCATGCCTTAGGGCCCAGAAACTCCTCTCTTGGGGGGTTGGGGGACAGGTATGCATAGCTTTATGCTCATTTAGAACTATTTGTAATGTCTAGCAAGATTGGGAACAACCAGAATGTCCAGTGATAGGAGTACATGATGGTGATAACAAGCTGTTTATTGAGCACTTGGTCCAGTCACAAAGCTCAAAAGTTAGTGATCTGTAATTCTCAGGACAATTTTCTAGGGAAAATATGATTATTTAGTGCTGGTCCTGGGTGTTATTTTTGAGCTTTTGTTGTTGTTGTTGAAAGCTAGCACTCTACCCCTTGAGCCACAGCTCTACTCTTGGTTTTTTGATGGTTAATTGGAGATAAGAGTATCACAGACTTTTCCTGCTTAGGCTAGCTTCAAACTGCAATTCTCAGATCTTGGACTCCTGAGTAGCTGGGATTACAGGTGTGAGCCACCAGGCCCCATGTTAGTCTTGTATAACAAAAAATGTAAGGGACAAGCACTGTGGCTCACAGCTATAATCTCAACTATTTGACAGACAAAGATCAGCAGGATTGTAGTTTGGGGTCAGGCCAGTCATAAAGTTGGCAAAACCTCCATCTCAACCCACAAACCAGACATGATGGTACATACATGGGATCCCAGTTACAGGGAGGAATAAGTAGGTGGATCACAGAGGATAGCTACCAGCAAAAACATGAGATTCTGTATGAAAAAGAGCTAAAGCCAAAAGGTTGAGGGATATGGCTTAAGTGACAGTGCCCACCTAGCAAGCATGAAGTTTAAACCCCAGTACCACTCCAAAAAAAGGGAAAGCAAAGAAATGTGTATTGTTGGTTTCCTTTAGCAGCAGTAGAAAACACAACAACCTGAGGGGCTCAAAATGACAGGAATTTATTCTTTCATAGTTCTAGAAACCAGAAATCCCAAGATGTTTGTAGGAACACACTCCTTTTGTATCCTGGGCCTCCTCTGACTTCTGGTTTCCTTGGCTGGTGTATGCATCCTTCATTTCTCCATGTAACTGTGTGTCTGTGTAAGGATAGCCGTCATAGTGGGTTTGGAGCCCACCTCCTGCAAGTGGACTTCATTTTACCCTAAATAATTTAGCCTGTAATGACACTTTTTTCCAAATAAAGTCATTTCTCAGTTTGGGGATCATAGTTCAATCCATCACATGTGTAAAAGAGCATTGAGACAGTGTTGCTGAGGAGACTTTAACAAATCAAACTCTGTTCCTTAGACTGTAAGATATATCCTTAGAAAATGGTGACTGTAAACAAATTTAAGGTAAGAATGTATACAGGTGAGTGATATTCATAAAAGATCAGGAAGAAAAGCAGAATGGTAAAATAGTGTCATACTTATTTGATGGGATAATACACAGCCATAACAACTACTTTCTGGAAAATAGGTAAGTAGATAAATTTTTTTGTTTGCACAATACTGGGGTTTGAACTATCACATTTGCTAGGCAAGTGCTGAAACAGTTGAGTAGGCTCCCAGCTCTTCTGCTTTAATTTGCTTATCAGATACAATCTTAAACTTTTGCCAGGGCCAGCCTTGGGCCTTGATCTTTCTATCTTTGCCTCTGACTAGCCGGAATTACAGGCAAGTGCTACCATACCTGACTTTTTTTTTTTTTTTAAACCAGTCCTGGGGCTTGAACTCAGAGCCTGAGCACTGTCCCTGGCTTCTTTTTTGTTCAAGGCTAGCACTCTGCCACTTGAGCCACAGCACCACTTCTGGCCTTTTTATATATGTGGTGCTGAGGAATCAAACCCGGGGCTTCATTGAGCAAAAAGAAGCCAGGGACAGTGCTACGGCCCTAATAAGTTCAAGCCCCAGGACTGGGAAAAAAAAAAGACTCGTTAAATATTATCAGCCTGGTAGATAAATGGTGTGAGACTCTTAAAACTTCAATTACCCAGCAAAAAGCTGGACCTGGATTTTTGAGTGAAAATGCCAGGTGAGAGTAAGAGGCTGATGAGTTCAAGCTTCAGTACTTAGAACCAAAAGAGAAAAGGAAAAAGAGGGAGGAAGGAAGGGAGATTTGTGGGTTTCTTGGGATACTTCTAGTATTCCATTTAAAGAGTATTTATGCTGATCAGCATAAGTACATGGTTGGGTGTTTTCTGCAGGACTTTTGTGACTTGGTACTTGAATCAAGTTTATCTAATTCCTAAACAATTCAAAGAAATGTAAAAGTTGTAAACAGCCATTGGTCAAGATCTTGATATGATACGGTGTTTTCTGTGTTAGCTCTGTGGACAAAATGTTAGATTACTTTGTAAAACTTGTCCAGTTTATGCAAATTCTTTTTATTTTTTCAGTTTACTTTTATGTTATGAAAGCCAAATCAATCTGCTTTTAGGTTATTTCTTAAATCTCCTTTATTTTTAGGTTAAAAATTTTGCAGTTATTTATCTTGTGGACATTACAGAAGTACCTGACTTCAACAAAATGTATGAGTTATATGATCCATGCACTGTCATGTTTTTCTTCAGGTATGTTTTTTTTTAATAATTATTATTTATTTATTGTCAAAGTGATGTACAGAGGGGTTACAGTTTCATATGTTAGGCCATGGGTACATTTCTTGTACTACTTGTTACCTCCTCCCTCGTTCTCCCCTCCCCCTTTCCCTCTCTCCCCATGAGTTGTTCAGCTGGTTTACACCAAATGGTTTTGAAGGGATTGCTTTTAGAGTCATTTCAGGTATGTTATTTTAAGGCTGTTACTAATATGGGGGTATTGTTTGTTTGGAAGTTTGGCATAATGGGATAATGGGACAGATTCTTTCATTAGTTAGAAGTCAATCATGGAGTCATACCACAATGCAGATTATATCACAAGGCAGTATGAATCTTTGAAATAATTTCCCAAGTAATGCTAAAATGGGAATTTTAGGGGCTGGGGATATAGCCTAGTGGCAAGAGTGCCTGCCTCGGATACACTAGGCCCTAGGTTCGATTCCCCAGCACCACATATACAGAAAACGGCCAGAAGCAGCGCTGTGGCTCAAGTGGCCAGAGTGCTAGCCTTGAGCGGGAAGAAGCCAGGGACGGTGCTCGGGCCCTGAGTCCAAGGCCCAGGACTGGCCAAAAAAAAAAAAAAAGGGAATTTTAGCATTTACTCAGTAACAAATTACTTTTTAAATAACTGCCCCAAAACTTATTCAAAATATAAATAGAAGACATTCTCACATTTAAGATGCCTTTAAATATAACCAGCCAATTGATGAAAACTGCTTTAAGATAATTTACTCATTAACTACGATGTCATTAACTTTATTTGATGTCTTCTGTGAGAATCAAAAAAGCCTGAACTTTACTTTGGTTATAAATACAAGATTATCACCTCAAAAATTCCAATATATATGATTCCTCAAGAAGCTCAGCATAGATATACCCTATGACCCAGCCATTCCATTCCTTGGCATCTATCCTGAACAACAGGTCTCAGGATATCAAAAGACATCTGCACATCCATGTTTATCACTGCACAATTCACAATAGCCAAAATATGGAAACAACCCAGATGCCCCTCTACAGATGAATGGATCCAAAAATGTGGTACCTATACACAATGGAATACTACATAGCTGTTAGAAATGATAAAATATTGATATTCGTGGGGAAATGGTCAGAACTTGAACAAATAGTGTTGAGCGAGACAAGCCTAGAACACAGTGAACAAAGGGGCATGGTCTACTTGATATATGACTGTTAGGGTGGGTTCGGGGGTACAGTAGAGACCAGGTCTGTGAATGCCATTGATGATCAATGCCATTGATGAGGTCCTAGTTCTTGATGCAAGGTCTCCTTAGGTCAGCTGAATTCTTTGTTCCAGATCTTTCAGTCTTAAGTTGTGGTCGGTGCACTCATCTGAAAGGTCTTGGTTTGAGCCCACTTTGGTGCATTGAGACCATTAGCCTAATCTGATGTGCCCACCTATGAATCTGTCCACCTTATGAATCTGAATCTCTTTCCTTACTCACTCCTTACTGCTGTCAGCATGGGCCACACTTTTTTTTTAATTCTTTTAGAAAAAATTTTTATTGTCAAACTGATGTACAGAGAGGTTACAGTTTCATACGTTAGGCATTGGATACATTTCTTGTACTGTAAAGGGCCACACTTTTCTTAAGAGGTTCCTCCACTTTCTTTCTTTCTTTTTTTTTGTCAGTCCTGGGGCTTGGACTCAGGGCCTGAGCACTGTCCCTGGCTTCTTTTTGCTCAAGGCTAGCACTCTGCCACTTGAGCCACAGCACCACTTCTGGCCATTTTCTATATATGTGGTGCTGGGGAATCGAACCCTGAGCTTCATGTATACGAGGCAAGCACTCTTGCCACTAGGCCATATTCCCAGCCCCGGTTCCTCCACACTTTCACAAACATCATCAATGAGAGTATTCTTTTTATACTATATCTCTTTTACCTTCTGCTTTAGGTGGTCTCATGTTTACATTAGACACACAAGTAACCTGCATGCTGTCTCTGAGCTTTTTTGCTCAAGGCGAGCGCTCTACCATTTTGAGCCACAGCCCCGCTTCCCGTTTCTGGTGGTTAATTGGAGATGAGAGTCTCGCAGACTTTCCTGTCTGGGCTGGCTTTGAACCACGTTTCTCAGAGCTCAGCCTCCTGAGTAGCTAGGATTACAGGCATGAGCCACCAGTGTCGGGCTTTGGTAACTTTACTTTAAAGCCAACTGATTTAGACTCTTAGTCACATGTGTGAACATCCCCTTGTAACATCATGTAACAGAATCACAGTTAAGAAGCTGGAGCATAAGATGGGGTCCTGTCCTCGTACACGCTTATGATAGAAGGAACAGCTAAACAATAAACAAACAGTTATAGAAATCTAGAGGACAGGTGTTTATAGAGACATAAAGGCTGAAGAAGCCCATCTTAAATCACAGGGCTGTAAGGATACGTAAAAGAAGTCATATTCACTACAGATGAGATTTGGTACCAGAAATGCAACATGGGGTGAGTCACAGAGCAGAGCTGACATGTTGAAAGTGGTAGGAGATGCAGTCCCCCTATTCTGGGAATCTGGCTGTTAGAAATTATGACCCAGAAGAGTTCCCTGACATCAGCCTTTTGGCTGCTAAGCACAGAGATCCACATAGAACATTTTATGGGATGGGGTTGAAGCCAAATAACTGTTCCTGTAGTAGTACAAAGTTAACCTAACAAAAATTGATCTTCAGCAAACCAGGAATAAGTCCTATAGGTATAAACAAATGGATATCAACCTTATTTTACCAAGTGCAAATACAAGTTTCTAGCCTCTTGAAAGACAAACATGTAAAAGATCATCTGTTTCCTGGTCATGGAGATATAAGTTGTCATTCTCATTTCAAAGGGGTGAGGTTTTTAGTAGAATTTGTATCAAGTGCTCAAGAGTATAACATGGAAAACTTAGATTGTTTTTTGTGTGTAATTATTTTTTTACTTTATTGATTATCAATGTTATAGACAGAGGAGTTATAGTTTCATACATAAGGCAGTGCATACATTATCCAACTTGTTTCCTACTCCCTCATTTTTCCCGCCAGGCCCCCTCCCCACTCCCCCCCCCACCATGAGTTGTACAGTTGGTTTACAGCACATAGTTTTGTAAGTATTGCTGTTGCATTGGTCACAAATTGTTTTTAAGAAAAATTAGTACACCTCTCTGGAAAATTATATGTCTTTCCTTCCAAAGGACAAAACTTTATCTTTGCCCTTTATCCTTCAGGACATCTGTCCAGAGGAAATATAAAAATATTAAAAGAGTTTGGTTGTCACAGTGTTGCATTTTTAGAAATAGCATTTAGGTTGTGTCCATCTTCTTTTGAGACACGATCTCTTCTCTTGCTTATCTATGTCCTTAAATGATGCCAACAAGAGCTTGAGACAGCAGGAAAAGCAGGACACTTTGTGGAATTCTTCCTCTGAGCATTGATATCCTTTCTTTTTCAGGAACAAGCACATCATGATTGATTTGGGCACTGGCAACAACAACAAAATTAATTGGGCCATGGAAGACAAGCAGGAGATGGTGGACATCATAGAGACTGTGTACCGTGGTGCCCGCAAAGGACGGGGATTGGTGGTGTCTCCCAAGGACTATTCCACAAAATACAGATACTGAGCACAGCCCTCATAGACTATTCACCAACATGTATGTTTCCATGTGGAAATAACCTCAGCTGTTCAAAGCCTTTGGGAAAGTGTGTGTGAATCAAGGGCAGGAGGGTCCTTGAGATAAGGGTAGCATGGCCTAAATTACCTGAAGCAAATAAACTTCCAGTGAAGGAACAGTGGTAATTGTCTTCTGAAACTGGTGTGTGAATGTTTTGATAGTGAGGGTTACTGTCCTTATTTATTTGCCCTTGGAGTGAAGTCAAGGTATTGACAAATACCTATGTGGCTTATTTAGTTCTGCATATTTGGTTGGTCTGCTAAGACTGTCACAGCAAAGTCCCACTGACTGGGTGACCTCAGCAAAGAAACGTATGGTCTCTCAGTTCTGGAGACAAACCTGAGATGTAGGTGTCTCCAGTTTGGTTCCAGCTGAGGCTATGGGAAGAATCAGTCTCAGACCTCCCTCCTGACTGGAGGTTAACAGTCTGACATTTTTTGGCTTGGAGATGCTTCACTGTAATCTTTATCTTCACAAGCTATCTTCATGTGCTGTCTCTAAATTTAACTTTTTGTTGTTGTTTTGATGCCAGTCTTGGAGCTTGATCTTGGGGCCTAGGCAGTATCCCTGAGCTTTTGTGCTCAAGGCTAGTGCTCTACCACTTTGAGTCACAGCACCATTTTCAGCTTTTTAGTAGTTAATTGGAGTCTCATGGACTTTGCTGCCTTGGCCTGGTATTGAATCCTCAGATGTCCCAAGTAGGTAGGATTACCAGTATGAGCTACCGACACCCTGCTAAATTTTACCTTTATGTAAGGACCTCAGTCACATTGTTTAGTAGCCTACCACACTCCAGCATAACCTCACCTGTAATGACTCAATTCCAGATAAGGTCATGGTTTGCCATACTGAAGTTAGAATTTAAGTATATAAATCTTGGGGTGGCGTCAGTGACCTATAAGAAGATCGAGTCTGTAAGAGTTCTTTCTCTGTAAAGTAGTATTAAGCCCTTTTACAGTATTTAATCTTTACATTTCCAAGAGGATAATACAGTAGTGCTTGTTTGTAGTTTTCTCTTTAGTGAGCAAATGTCTGATGTGCTCATCACATTTTTCTGTGGAAATCATGTCTCCTTAGTCTAAACCATCTAGTAGAAAGGCAAGAGGCACCACTGAGGTGCTTTTTTTTTTTTTGCCAGTCCCGGGGCTTGAACTCAGAGCCTGAGCACACTGTCCCTTGCTCAAGGATACCACTCTGCCACTTGAGCCACAGCGCCACTTCTGGCCATTTTCTATATGTGTGGTGCTGGGGAATCGAACCCAGGGCTTCATGTATACGAGACAAGCACTCTTGCCACTAGGCCAAATTCCCATCCCCCACTGAGGTACTTCTTGCTCTACTTCTCACTGGGTGTCCGGAGGGAACTGTATCTTCCCTCTCCCTTCTCTATATGTACACACTCTAAAATGGGAATAAGAGGCCATACCTGGAACTGCCGCATAGCTTTCCACCTTCTGAGTGACTTTGGGCAGGCATCCCTTGGCCATGCCTCTACATCCTGCCATACAGGAGAATTGGCAAGTCTGCTTGGTGCTTATGTTCGCATATAATAAAAGCACTGAGCTTGGTTGACTCCTGGTAGAGTGATAGTATGCCTGCAGTGGGTAGGCCAATTCATCATCCTTGTTAAAACACACACACTTAGAAAAGAATGAAGCAGGGCTGGAAATATGGCCTAGTGGCAAGAGTGCTGGCCTCCTACACATGAAGCTCTGGGTTCGATTCCCCAGCACCACATATATGGAAAATGGCCAGAAGGGGCGCTGTGGCTCAGGTGGCAGAGTGCTAGCCTTGAGCGGGAAGAAGCCAGGGACGGTGCTCAGGCCCTGACTCCAAGGCCCAGGACTGGCCAAAAAAAAAAAAGAAAGAAAGAAAAGAATGAAGCCAATTCTTATGTGCACATACAAATAAATTTGCTTAGTTTGCTAGTACTGTGGTTTACACTCAGACTTGCAGTGCCAGGAGGCACTCTCATCTAAGCTGTGTTCCCAGCACACATTTAAAATGTACTTTTGAAGTACAAATACAATGTAGGTCTGGTAGGGCACTTACCTACTGAACATGAGGTCCTAGGTTCAGACCTCAGTACTGCAAAAATTGAAATTGAGATTGCATGTCTGCAATTTAATCTCCTTAGAGTTAATTTTCCCATTAATCAAATAGGACGTATAAGGCCATATCACAGTATTGTGAAGAACTAGTGAGGTATATGTGACCCCAAGTACTTGGTATATAACAGACATTCAGTATTAGACTCCTCACATCACCCACCCCACCCCCCCAAAAAAAACAAACAGAAGATATACAGAGGTATTCCTTATAAGGAGGCACTGTCAGAACCCAAGGAACATCACTTCTCACCTACAAGGTGGGTGTGGAGGATATGAGAAGTTGAGGTGCTCATAAGCTGCTAGACATAAAATGATATATAACTGCTTTAGAAAACAGGCACACAAGCCAGGCACCGGTGGCTAATCTTAGCTACTCGGGAGGCTGAGGTCTAAGGATTGTGGTTCAAAGCCAGTCTGGGAAGGAAAGTCTGTGAGCCTCTTGTTTATTTATTTATTTAGCCAGTCCTGGGACTTGAACTTAGGGCCTGAGTACTGTCCCTGGCTTCTTTTTGCTCAAGGCTAGCACTCTACCACTTGAGCCACAGCGCCACTTCTAGCCTTTTCTATATATGTGATGCTGAGGAATGTAACCCAGGGCTTCATGTATATGAGGCAAGCACTCTTGCCAGTAGGCCATATTCCCAGCCCCAAGTCTGTGAGACTCATATCTCCATTTAACCACCAGAAAACCAGAAGTGGCACTGTGGTTCAAAGTGGTAGAATGCTGGCCTTGAGCTGAAGAGCTCAGGATCAGTGTTCAGGCCCAGGGTTCAAGCCCCATGACAAACAAAAAAACAGGTACATGGGGCCTTAGAAAGCTAAACAGTGAGGCTCATGCCTGAAATCCTAGCTACTCAGCTGAGCTCTGAGGACAAAAGGTTGAAGCCAGCCTAAAGCAGAAAAGCGCATGTAACTCTTATCTCCAGTTAGCCAGCAAAAAACCAGAAATGGAAGTATGGCTCAGGTGGTAGAGTATCAGCCTTGAGCAAAAAAGCAAGCAAGAGTATGAGGTCTTGAGTCCAAGCCCCACTTCCAACACATAGCTGACACAAAAATGGGTGGGATGAGTAAGGAGGTGATGGATAATAGCACATGGGTAAAGGTTTCATTTTGAGGTGATGAATGCATTCTAAAAATATGATTGCACAACCCTACCTATATAAAATCATTGTATACTTTTGTGTGCTAGTCCTGGGGCTTGAACTCAGAGCCTACACACTGTCACTTAGCTGTTGTGATCAAGGTTAGCTCTCTACCATTTGAGCTATAGTTCCACTTCTGACTTTTTGGTGGTTAACTGGAGGTAAGAGTCTTCTAGTCTTTCTTGCCTGATCTGGATTCAAACTACAATTTTCAGATCTCAGCCTCCTTTGTAGCTAGGATTGATTATAGTTGTGAGCTACCGGTGTCTTGGTTCAGTGGGTTTTTTTGATATGTGAGTTATAATTTATTGATAGTAGCTATATTAGCTGTTACCAGAAAAACATTAACAAACAATTTACTTACTGTAACTGTTTCATGTCAGACTAGTCTGCTAGGGCTGACAAAAAAAAGGCTACAGACTGGGAAACATAAGCACCTAAGGTTTATTTTTTTTCTTAGGTCAGGGTTTCAAGCAGTTTAGTTTCAGGACTCACACCTTGCGAAAGATAGCCTTCCTGTATCTTCATGGTCTTAATCTTAGCATGAACACAGAGGAAAAAGTAAGGGAACTCTGTCTCCTATAAGACACTGGTCTTACTGAACTAGGTTTTGCCTTTCTAACTGCATGTAGTCTTAATTATTTCCTGAGAGGTTCCATCTCAGGCTCCTACCCAGCCACACTGGGACCAGGGTTTCAAGGGACATAAACAGTTCATATTGACATGCACAAGTTGCAGCCCCTAAGTCTGGGGGTTCTCTGGCAGCTGGCAGCAGTGGAGAGAGCCTGGAAGTTCAGAATGTGAGCTTAACAAGTTCTCAAAGAAATGAGCAATGTACACAAAAGAGTCTGGGAGGTTTACGGCAGCATTGTTTGGAAACAATGTCAGTTAAATAGAAAATGCATAGTTGGATGTACTGTCACAAAATACTGAGTGGTGGGAGTTTCATATACTACCAACGAAGGAGCTTCACCCTGCAGAGCAAAGCAGCAGGGTGCAGACATGCTAGAAATGCAGTTTAAGAACATGCAAGACATGGGGCTGGGGATATGGCCTAGTGGCAAGAGTGCCTGCCTCGTATACATGAGGCCCTGGGTTCAATTCCCCAGCACCACATATACAGAAAATGGCCAGAAGTGGCGCTGTGGCTCAAGTGGCAGAGTGCTAGCCTTGAGCAAAAGGAAGCCAGGGACAGTGCTCAGGCCCTGAGTCCAAGCCCCAGGACTGGCCAAAAACAAAAAAAAAGAACATGCAAGACAAACGAAAACACTGTTTACGCTGGAATCATAGATGTCCTGTGGGTGGGCCAGGTGGTCCAACTTCACCGGATCCACAAAGAAAGCATGAGAGAAGCAAGGTACCACCTACAAAATCACACCAAAAATTAATGTGCAAGGTAAATGAGTTAATTGGAAAGGGAATCAGAATGGATACATGTGAGGGAACTGCTTTGTGTGGGTGCCATTTTGAGTGTCTTCCTACATCATTTCTACTGATGGCTGAGATGTGGTGTGTATATTTTGGTTATCATCCACAGATCCTGGTTCATCGCTCCGCTGGCCTTTGTTACGTGGTAACCAACTACAATAAAGTTGGGGCTCCTTAGGCCAAGAAGCAGCCTCAGAAACAAATATCTCACTTCTGCCTACATTTCACTGGTGCCTTTCTCTCCCATGGAGAGGTGTAGAGAAGTATTTTTAAAATTATTACTATAAAGATGAGGTATAAAGGGGTTACAGTTACATAAGTCAGGTAAAGGATACATTTCTTTATGGACAGTGTCACCTCTTCCCTCCCAGTTTTTCCTTCCTGTTCCCACCCAAAAGTTGTGCATTGGTTGTTTTCAAGGTAGGGCACACTGTTATGCCCTGCCAGCCTGGATTACAATGCTGTTTGTGCTTCTGTTTGTCACTTGGTAACAGGTGTGCCCCACTGTGCCCAGCCATTGATTTGAGATGGAATCTTGTGAACTTTTATGCTTGGGCTGATCCACAGCTTGCCAGTCTGTCTCCCAAGTAACTGAGTACAGTGGGCTTGAGCCACTGTACTGGGCAAGTCTCCAGTCCTAAGTTTTCTCAGGGTATCCAGCCCCACAACTAGGAGGAACACTGAAGAATCTAGAAGAAATGCTGCCACTGTGTGTTTCCCAACCGTCCATTCAATTTGGATCTTACATTTTTTTGTCCAGTCATGTTTCACCTCAGTTACCCATGCTCTCATGCATATGCAGGAGGTTTCCATAATGAATGATTAATTAGATAGGAGCAACTAGTTGTGAGCTATTGGACAGTGAGGTGATGAAAGCTAATAGCAATGGACTGTACATGTTGTAAAGATGGAAAGATTTTAGAAGTTTTCGCTATAAAGAAATGTTTGAGAAGATAGGTATTGCTGGGCTAGATTTACCTCCCCTGGGTCCGGGGATGCTAAGTTTACTCCCTTATCAGTGCTTCCCGTTCACCCTCTCCCCTGGGTGCTTGACCTGTGGGCGGCCAAGGTGGAGTGAAGGGACACAGGCAAACCTCAGGTGCATGTGGCCGAATGAGACCCCTTTTTCCTCCCTCCCCATACCCTCCAAGGAGGCCAGGCACGTATGGATCCCGGAGACGCTTCAGGGAGCAATCTGGTTTAATAAAGGGAGGGGCTAACAGTTTATACCAGCAGAGATGATGAGAAAAGGGGTGATAGACCAGCAGCTGGCGATAGGCCGGCGAGCTTGTCCGTCCAAGAGAAGCTCCCTAGGACCTCCTCATGGGCTAATGTCACTTCCCATAGTACCACCCTCTAGGCAAAGCCCGCGAAAGGGGGGCACACGTGCTCGCTGGCGAGAAGTTGGGGGGCTGGTCTCAAAGCTACCCCTTTATTTTTCCAGTCTTAGGACTTGAACTCAGGGCCTGAACACTATCCCTGAGCTGCTTTTGCTCAAGGCTAGCCCTCTACCACTTGAGCCACAGTGCCACTTCCAGCTTTTTCTGTTTATGTGGTACTAAGTGTGGGGGTGCTGGCTGGATACGTAGAGGGGCGGTCCCTGATCGACCTCTCCTCCTCCCCCCGGCCTGGGACCAAATGGCTGGAAGCCACTCCTACACCTTCTGGGTCCGGAACCGGAAAGAGTAGTTCTGGCTTGGCCCGCCTCCCATCTCGATCTCGGGTCCACGTGGATGCCTTCAAGATGGCGCCGCTGGCGCCCAGGGGCAGTCCTATTGGGGCGTGACATCAGCCCGTGGGGGGAGTCCCAAGATGCCACTCTGGCCAAGACAGCCTGGCTCAGCCTCCTGCCTTCCCCACCTTAATAAAAACATTCCCCCCGCCCCCTGGGCGAGGAGTTCAGTTCAAAACCCCAGACTGTCTCCCTGGAGTCTTCCTTTCTCTGCGCTGATCGCCGGCACGTGAGAAGGGGCAGGGGCGGGAGATTTCAGTAGTTCACTCTCTTTGGCTAAACGCAGCCCAACAAGAGCACGCCTTCACCTTCTGTGGGTGGAAGAGAAGGCCAAGTGCTCTCTCATAGTTTTTTGGGGTTCGGACATTTCTCCCTGGAAATTTGGGGAGAAAGGGATTGTTCAGATCCCAACATCTGGCGCCCAATGTGGGGCTGGGCAACTCTATCATGGTGGCATGCACGTGTTTGCCTCCCAAGGGGCGGGGGGCTTCTTTTCCGGTTGAGGCTGAAAGGTGGGAGGGGCTCCCTCCCACATTGTCCCAGGGCTGGGGGAAAGGCACTTGGCGCCCTTCCTCCACCAAGGCCAAAACAGTCCCCAAACAGTCCCCAACACTAAGGAATCGAACCTAGGGCTTTATGCATGCTAGGCAAGCACTGAACACTAAGCCACATTCCCAGGCCTAAATTTTTAAATTTAAAGTATTCAAATGACAAGATTTCGTGAGCAGCTGGACTTGCTTGGGCTTGCAGAAAGGACAATAAGAACTTGTCTATGAGCTGGGAGGGGGCTGTACCCCAACTCCCTGAATTCCAGCTCTTGGCCCCCTCCCAAGGTGTCACCCTATCTCTTCATAGGCTGCTTATTTGTCTCCTTTAAAGTGTCCTTCAAAGTAAGGCAGGAGGTATGTTTACCTGGATTATTTCAGCTGCTGAGCAAATCACTTGACCCTGAGGAGGGTTTGGAGGAGCCCCACTTTAGCTGTGGGTAGGAAGTTCCAGAGGCCCAGTTGGGACTCACTGGGTCTGAAGCAGGTATCTTGAGAGTAGAGCTCTCAACCTGTGGAATCTGGTATCACTATGTAGGTGATGTCAGAACTGGTTTAAACTAATGTCCCTTGGCCTCAACATTGCTTGCTTTCTAGAGGAGAAATTGCACATATTTTGCAACTATGGAAGTCTGTTGATTGTGTGAGAGTGAGGAAAAGTGATCAGATTTTTTTCTTCTACTTAATGGCTTCTAAAATATGCTAATCTTTGCCTTTTCTCCCCTTTCTGTCCTCTTTTCCTTCTCCCTTCCCCATCTTCCACCCCCCCCCCCGCTTCTGACAACAGTCGTTTTTTTTTTTTTTTTTTTTTTGCCAGTTCTGGCCTTGGACTCAGGGCCTGAGCACTGTCCCTGGCTTCTTTTTGCTCAAGGCTAGCACTCTGCCACTTGAGCCACAGCACCACCTCTGGCTGTTTTCTACATATGTGGTGCTGGGGAATCAAACCCAGGGCTTCATGTATATGAGGCAAACACTCTTGCCACTAGGCCATATTCTCAGCCCAACACATTCTTTCTATACCAACCATATCCAGAACTTGAGATCCTCCTACCTATTCCTCCACGAAGCAGAAATGTTTCTTTTGCAAAGTTTTGGCAGGTATTGCTAATAGGCAGAATGTGTTGAGATCATATGCAGGAAGAGTGTCCCACAGAAGTTTTTAAGCTGAGATCCTATTTAAGCAGGGCTCAGATGATTGAGAAAATGATGCTTCAGAGGAGCCTGCTTGAGCTGAGGCCTCTGGCCATGGCTCAATAGAGCTGGAAAGGCTGAGCGTCCAGAGACAAGTCAAAGTGGAGATACTACATGTTTTTACATAACTACTTTGCAAATTAAACAAGTAGGCAGTACTGTGATAAAGGAAGTTGAGTTTTCACTTAGAATTTGAGAATTTAAACTTTAAAGAATTGCACCCAGAACTTTCTGGCTTTATATTTCCACAAGTTTCGTAACTGTTAGAATTGAGGCTGTAGATACATGAATATAGCATTTGATACTGAATTAACTATTTTATGTAAGCATCCCATGAATTAACAGTATTTTCAACTCCCCTCCCCCTGCCCCCAGTATTGACAGTATCAGGGCTTTGTGCTTGCTAGGCAGGTGCTCTACTACTCAAGCTACAAATCCCCCTCCTCCCCCCCCCCCCCCCGCCGTTTTTGCTTGTTTTTTTAGGTAGGGTCTTGAGCTTTTATGTCTAAGCTGTCCTAGACTATGATCTTCCGTACTGATGATTCCCATGTAGCTTGGATGATAAATCTATGTTATCATGCCCATATTTTTGTTCATTTGTTTTTATTAAGATAGAATCTTGCTTAACTTTTTAAACAGGCAGCTTCAAACCATGATCTTCCCAATCTCCACCTCCAGTAGTTAGAATTACCAGCGTGAGCCCTTGTCCCTGGTCCCAAATAATTTAAAGGATATTTGTGGTTTTAGTGAATAATGGAGATAGCAAAGGTCAACTTATAGAAGGAAATTGATTTGGAACTTAAAATTAAAAGTGAATTTTTGATTTCAGAATTTTTATTTTAGTTAACATTAATAACTAAAGGTTTTCTACTTGACTCATCTCCTTAGAATACTGGAATATAAACTTTTGTGATTTTCAGTGTTTGTTTTTTATTTGATTTTGAGGTAAAATTCTCATTTTATATAGCCCAGGCTGGCCTCAAGTTCACTGTGAAGCTTAGACTTGCCTTGTTCCTTCTGCTTCAGTCTCCCTGTTGCTTATGCTCTTTTTTAGGGATCCATATAGAACTTGGGCTTGAAACAGACAAACACATAACTTAAGGCATTTTCTTTTCTTTCTTTTTTTTTTTGGTCTTTTTTTTAAGGCATTTTCTTCTATTATTTAAAATAAGAAAATATGTTGTCATTGTTTATAATTTTTATCTTTTTCTTGTTTGTCTTTTTTTAATGAATTATAGTTTTTATTGGAATGAGGAGTATAGCACAATAATATAGTCAGTGGCTGTTTATCATGTGTAAGGCCTTGGGTTTGATTCCCAACTTCCACAAAAGAAAAATAATTTTAAAATTAAAAGTTAAGCATTTTCTGGGCACTGGTGGCTCATACCTGTAATCCTAACTACTCAGGAGGCTGAGATTTGAGGATCATAGTTCTAAGCCAGCCTGGACAGAAAAGTCTGTGAGACTCTTATCTCCAATAAACTACTCAAAAAAGACTGAAGTGGCTCTGTGGCTCAAGTAGTAGAGCCCTAGTCTTAGAAGAAGCTCAGGGACGGCACTCAGACACGAGTGAGTTCAAGCCCGAGGACTGGTGCCAAAAAAAAAAAAAATGTATCAGAAGCATCAGAATTCATTTTGTATAGGTTATTCCTCCAAAAGAATGTCTTTCCTTTTAGCTGCTTTAAGTGGCTTGTTTAATAACATCTTCAGGTCTGTAAGGAAAAATAATAAATGAGACTAGTTTCTTGATATACTCATTAGTATAATGTCAAATATAATTTTCAATAAAGTACACTAATTTTCTGTAGTTATGACATACAAGCTAAAGTCAGCCTGCAAAATTTTCTTTTACTTAGATGCAAATCAGTGTAAGTTTAGACCTCAATGAAAACAAAATTCTCCATTTTAGTGCATGCTCAAAAAGTATGTAGGGCTGGGGATATGGCCTTTTGGTAAAGTGCTTGCCTCGTACACATGAAGCCCTGAGTTCGATTCCCCAGCACCACATATATAGAAAATGGCCAGAAGTGGTGCTGTGGCTCAAGTGGCAGAGTGCTAGCCTTGAGCAAAAAGAAGTCAGGTACAGTGCTCAGACCCTGACTCCAAGGCCCAGGACTGGCAAAAAAAAAAAAAAAGAAATGTACTCATGACCTCAATTATGTAACTGTAACCCCTCTACACCGCTGTTACAATAAAAATTAAAAAAAAAAAAAGTATTGTAGCTTACTGGAGGTAAATGATAAAATGCCCATTCCAGGAGCTGGGACTATGGCCTAGCCGTAGAGTGCTTGCCTCGTGTACATGAAGCCCTGGGTTCAATTCCTCAGCACCACATATATAGAAAAAGCCAGAAGTGGCGCTGTGGCTGAAGTGGTAGAATGCTAGCCTTGAGCAAAAAGAAGCCAGGGACGGGGCTCAGGTCCTGAGTTCAAGGACCAGGACTGGCAAAAAACAAAACAAGAAAAAATAAATTAAATGCCCATTCCACAAGATGGAGGAGTTATTAGTAGGGGTCATAAACTCCTCCCTAACATAAGTAAAGGCTTGAGGAAGTCTGAAGGTCAAAGCACAAACCCTGGTGAAGAACAGATTTATGTTCTTTCATATAAAAAGTCTTATAGACTCTGTGTGTATATGTGTGTGCGTGTGCGCGCATATGTGTATACTTTGTGTACATGCACACACTAGTCTGTACTGGAATTTGAAGTCAGAACCAGTGTTCTCCCTTAGTTTTGTTTTGTTTTGCTCATGGTTGGCTTCTATCACTTGAGCCATGCTGCCACTTCTAGACTGTTGCTGGTTATTTGGAGATGAGAGTTTCATACTCTTTTGCCCTGGCTATTTTTGAAGCAAGCTCCTCAGATCTTAGCCTCCTCAGTAGCTAGAATTACAGGCATGAGCCACCAGCACCCAGCTTGGCCTTATTAACTTTTAAACTTTTAGATATCTGACCTTCTGTTTATGTTGCTTTTAATGTGTATCATCAAGGTGAAATTTTCACAACTACTTAACCAATTATTTTGATGCTTAGTCTAATAAGCTTTTTTAAGTAATTTAAAACAGAAGCTGCAGCTTGGGCAGTTCACCCTGGGAGACAGCTGCCAGGGCAGGCCAGAGGCACCACAGAGACCAGGCCCATCTATTCCTTCTGTCACCCACTGCCCTGGCCTTTTAGTATTCTCTTAGGGAATACCAGGTAAGTATAGATGAGACACAGCTGATAGAACGTTTGCAGGTAAAGCAGCATTTCCTCCTACAGTCAGTTTTATTTTTTGTTTTGCCTTTGGGGGTGGAGTCTCATGTCACCCATGAGTCCATGGTGGGTGCAAGTGATGCTACCACCTCAGCCCCTCTGCGTATAGATAGACTTCTAGAGGTCTACCATAACCCATGTTTTTGAATCCTGGGTAGCAGGACACAGCTTACACAGTGGTCTTACTAACCAGAGTGCCAGATTCAGATATTAATAAATCACTGATGATAGCTGGGAGCCAGTGGCTTAACCTGTAATCCTAGCTACTGAGGAAGCTGAGATCTAAGGATCGTGATTCAAAGCCCAGGCAAGAGAACACATAAGATTCTTTATTTCAACCCACCACCAAAAATCTGGAAGTGTGGCTCAAGTGGTAGTTACCAGTCTTACTTAAGCAAAAAAGCCAAAGGAGGGCATAGGCCCTCAGTTCAAGTAGCAGGACTAAATCAGTCAATCACTGATCATGAGCAAGTTTCCATCTTGATTCAGCAAGATAAACAGGGATCATTTCTTGTAACTTAATATCTACGTAGAGAAACAATTGTGAGTAAACAAAAGCATTTAGTTTGTTCGATGAAAGGATGGTTGGTCATATTCACAATACTATGTCTCCATGCATGTCACAATGCCATACATTGAGTTGGAGGCATCAAACAGCATATATTGCCTCCACAAGACAGCAAAACTGATTAGAAAGGGAATACTTCTTTTGCAGAGGGACTGGGTCATGGCCACTGTTGGGATATGTTAAGAGCTCCTTTGACTTAAGTGGTTGCATGAATGTATTATCTCAAAAAGGAACTGCCAGTGAACCTCTAGTTCATTGTGATTTGTATGCTGCCTAAATAGTAAGGAAGTAGGGATGAAAATGCTGTAATAAAATCTAATTTTTAAATAATATTTTCACTTAAAAAGTGCACTCTTGGGCTGGGAACATGGCCTAGTGGCAAGAGTGCTTGCCTCCTACACTTGAGGCTCTCGGTTCGATTCCCCAGCACTACATATATGGAAAACGGCCAGCAGGGGCGCTGTGGCTCAGGTGGCAGAGTGCTAGCCTTGAGCCAGAAGAAGCCAGGGATGGTGCTCAGGCCCTGAGTCCAAGGCCCAGGACTGGCCAAAAAAAAAAATACAAAACAAAAGTGCACTCTTTAAGGAATTAAAGAGTGGTATATTTTGGAAAGAGCATTTACTAAGGATTTTCATGCAGTGTGGCAAGAATAATCGCATAGTGAACAAATGTGGGATTGTGTTTTTCAAGTGAAAAAAAAAAATCAAGAGAGATACCAAAAGGTTGAGTACTCTTAATTTGACCTTACCATTTGTTCTTTCAAGGAATTCTCAATCCCAGCTTGTACCATGAGGTCATTGACATCCTTCTGTAAATCCTCAATACGATTTCCCATTTCTTCCGGTACAATGTCAGGAGAAGTACACAAGTGAAGTATGTACCAGCTACTCAGCCATGTCTTAAAAAACCTACCACAAATTAAACCTGCACCAGCATGAATATGCCACAGCAGTACATCTTTTAAGTGGAGGGAACTGAAGACAGTTTAATGTCAGTATATATCAACTACCTCTCCTGAGCTTTCCTTTTCTAGTAGGGATACTGTGGCTTGAACACATCTGAAATTGGAGACGGAGTCTGACTATTCTGCCTGGGCTTACTTTGAACTGTGACCCTCAGATTTCAGTGTCCCAAATATCTAGGATTACACATGTGAGCCATCAGTGCCTGGCTGTGAGCTTTTCCTTTTTCTTTTTTTACAGTTCAGTTTTGAAAACCTGGTTCCTTTTCCTTGGGTATAGATTTAGGGACATGAGTTCAGTATGTTTTAACGAACTCTGAGTATAAATATAATGGAAATTGAACACTAACTCCTTTGTAGCTTAATTTGGTCATATTTGAGAATAATTTCTGTCCTAAATTTATCTTCAGAATCCAAATGCAGATACTTAGCACAATTTTTTTTCCCCAGTTATGGGGCTTGAAATCAGGGCCTGGATGCTGTCCTTGAGGCTCTTTTACTCCAGGCTAGCACTCTACCACTTTGCACCACAGCTTAACTTCCAGTTTTTCGGTGGTTAATTGGTGATAAATGTTTCATGGACTTTCCTGCCTGGGCTGGCCTCCAACCTCTATCCTCAGATCTCCTGAGTAGCTAGGGTTACAGGTGAGAGCCACTGGCACCCGGTACTTTCCACAATTTTCAAGAAACTAATTGTGTAAAGTGAGTTCAAATTGAGAAAGTTATATGGTAGATGTTACCCTGGATTTAGTGAAACTGGAAACATTGTTTTTGTTTCATGTCTTTAAGACTGTGAGCTACTTTAGTCAAAGAACTCAATGTCTTGTGTTCTAACTGGACATCTGCAGTTCTTGACTACCTATGATTGGGTGTTATAGACAAACTGTCCATCTGGGCTTGAGGGTAAACCCCACAGTGGGGCATTGTACGTTTCTGCTTCTGGAACTCTATACTCATCATTCAAATATCCTGTATTGCCAACCCAGCAGGAAAATCATAATACCATATGAAAACACTACTATGGGGCTGGGGATGTAGCTTAGTGGTAGAGTGCTTTCCTAGCATGCATGAAGCTCTGGGTTCAGTTCCTCAGCACATAAAAAAAAAAAAAAAAAGCTGAAAGTGATACTGTGGCTTAAGTGGTAGAATACCAGCCTTGGACAAAAGAAGCTCAGGGACAGTGCCCAAGCCCTGAGTTCAAGCCCCATCACTGGCAAAAACAACAACAAACTACCCACAACTGTACTGGAAATCCTAAGTAAACCACTTGAAAAGCAAATGAAAAAAGGCCCATAGTAATTTGACAAAGCCAAAAACATTTGTGTTTACTAAAAATAGAAAAGGATATTTTTGAGGTTTAAAGCTGCTGTAAGAGCTTGAAAATGTTCTTGAAGCTGCTGAAGTAGATTTTCTGCCTTAAAAAAAAAAAGACTATAAGCTGAATGTTCATTACTGATGTAGGACGTTGTAAATATCAAGTAGTCTCATCTTACATGGTCCATTGATTTGTTATGCTTTTTGTTTATGAAGAAGTGTCCTACCCCAGCCTGGCATCGAACTCTCAATCCTTTTCCCTCTGCTCCCAAGTGCTGTGGTTACAGCCTTGTACAATTATGCTTGACTATGGTCCATTGATGTGTGTGTGTGTGTGTGTGTACATATATACTGAGGCTTGAACTCAGAGCCTCGTGTCTGTCATTTAGCTTTTTCTGCTGGAGGCTGCCTTTTCTTTTTTGGGGAGGTGGAAAGTTAATTGGAAATAAGAGTCTCAAGGACTTTTCTGCCCTGGCTGGCTTTAAACCATGATCTTCAGATCTCAGCCTCTTGAATATTACAGGCATAAGCCACTATTACAGGCATAAGCCACTGGTATCTGGCATGGTTCACTGATTTTTTTAAATTGTTGTTTTAGAGGTGATACATAACAAGCTTAACTTTACATATATTGGGTGATGTGTGCACTTCATTCCTTTTGCTTAGTATCAGCGGTTCCCTCCTCTCTCATTCCCTCCCTCCCATCACTGCCCTTGAGTTATTTAGTTCACTTTTATCAACCCAGTGCAGCTGATAGGCCCCTCTGCTGCTTTTTCACCCATTTCCCACTGATTCTGTGCCCTCCTCCCACCTTCCCCCAGATATGCACGTGTGTACACCATTTATGAGAGGCTGAGATCTGAGGATGGCGGTTCAAAGCCAGCCTGGGCAGGAGAGACCGTGAGACTTATCTCCAACTAACCGCCAAAAAAGCTCTAAATGGTGCCGTCTCAAGGGGAGGAGCACTAGCAAAAAAGATCAGAGACAGCATTTAGGCCCAGTGTTCAAGTCCCAGGACACACACACACCTCCTCTGGACGGTAACTCAAGCAAAATACTAAGTAACTTGGGTTTCTCAAGAATTCTTCAGAAAAGTCTCAACTCCATCATAGCATATGGAAACTGAGACTGCTGTCTCCTTCCCGTTTTGGTTGCTTTTTGACTGGTTTTGGTATTACAGTTATAATTGTTCGCCAGGCCCCACGGAAGTATCGCTGTGGTTACTGCTGGTGTTTAGGTTTATATGCTCCTTTCAGGTTTACACACTGAAAAATACCGCGTAGGGTCCGTGTCCCCACACTTGTGTGTGTCCCCCTTGGAAATGGAAGGTGGACTCCCGGGTCCGGAGTCTGCGCTCCTTGGTGCAGGCCCGCAGCCCGGTGGCTAAGGGCTCTTCAGTCAAATGCTGGCTTTGGTCAGGAGATAATGTACTCGAAGCAGATTACACAAAACAGGCTTACTAGTCTTCATTCCCGACTGCAGCTTGCTTTGTCAAGTAGGAAGGCCAGGTAGGATGCGGAAGATTTGGGGTAAGGCCCAATTCTCTCCCTACGCCGGATCGCGGCCTGACTGAAAGGAGGGGCTGGGGCGCGGGCCCATCCATCTCCAACTCGGAGAGGCGGGGCGGGGCCGATCCAATTGGAGGAGGGGCGGGATCTATGGGGACGCGGGGCGCGATGGGCCTGGAGGAGGGGCGGGATCTATGGGGACGCGGGGCGGGATCTATGGGGACGCGGGATGCGATGGATCTAGAGGAGGGGCGGGATCTATGGGGACGGGGGGCGCGATGGAGCTGGAGGAGGGGCGGGATCTATGGGGACGGGAGGGGGGGCGCGATGGAGCTGGAGGAGGGGCGGGATCTATGGGGACGGGGGGGGGGCGCGATGGAGCTGGAGGAGGGGCGGGATCTATGGGGACGGGGGGGGGGCGCGATGGAGCTGGAGGAGGGGCGGGATCTATGGGGACGCGGGGCGGGATCTATGGGGACGCGGGATGCGATGGATCTAGAGGAGGGGCGGGATCTATGGGGACGGGGGGCGCGATGGAGCTGGAGGAGGGGCGGGATCTATGGGGACGGGGGGGGGGGGGGCGCGATGGAGCTGGAGGAGGGGCGGGATCTATGGGGACGGGGGGGGGCGCGATGGAGCTGGAGGAGGGGCGGGATCTATGGGGACGCGGGGCGCGATGGAGCTGGAGGAGGGGCGGGATCTATGGGGACGCGGGGCGGGATCTATGGGGACGGGGGGCGGGATCTATGGGGACGGGGGGCGCGATGGAGCTGGAGGAGGGGCGGGATCTATGGGGACGGGGGGGGGCGCGATGGAGCTGGAGGAGGGGCGGGATCTATGGGGACGCGGGGCGGGATCTATGGGGACGGGGGGCGGGATCTATGGGGACGCGGGGCGCGATGGGTCTGGAGGAGGGGCGGGATCTATGGGGACGCGGGGCGCGATGGAGCTGGAGGAGGGGCGGGATCTATGGGGACGGGGGGGGGGGCGCGATGGAGCTGGAGGAGGGGCGGGATCTATGGGGACGCGGGGCGGGATCTATGGGGACGGGGGGCGCGATGGAGCTGGAGGAGGGGCGGGATCTATGGGGACGGGGGGGCGCGATGGAGCTGGAGGAGGGGCGGGATCTATGGGGATGCGGGGCGCGATGGAGCTGGAGGAGGGGGCGGGATCTATCGGGACGCAGACGCGGGTTGCGATGGAGCTGGAGGAGGGGCGGGCTGGGGCGCGGGGTGGGTCTCGAGGGGAAACAGCCGAGTGGCCCTGAGGGCTCTCGAGTTCGGGTTTCCGTGTCCCACCCTCCGCGGGGCGGGAGGGGAATCCGCCTACCTCGTCCCGCAGCGCGTCCCCACGCGGAGTGGCGGGTGTCCACGCCTCCATGGGCTCTCGGAGGGCTGCCACGGGGCGGGCGCGTGGCCGCAGGTCCCGCGGAGCCGGAGGCCGTCTGGGGCTTCGCGCCGGCCGCACCGGGCCGGGCCGGGCAGGCGCGCAGTGGGCGCGGCCGAGGGGACCGGACCAGCCGGCCTCTCCGTGTTCGTCTTCCCGGGCGGAGGCGGCCGGGAGGAGCTCCTCGCGGTTATTGTTTGCTCTCGTCGCTGCGAGTCCATAAACCCCACAGGAAACGGGTCACTGTCATTTCTGAGCACCCAGCACAGCACAGTAAGCTCGCACAGCCTGCCCGCAGCCTTCGCCCCCATTCAGCCCGGGAACCCTCTCCCACCTGGATTTTTTTTTTTTGCCAGTCCTGGGCCTTGGACTCAGGGCTTGAGCACTGTCCCTGGCTTCTTTTTGCTCAAGGCTAGCACTCTGCCACTTGAGCCACAGCGCCACTTCTGGCCATTTTCTGTATATGTGGTGCTGGGGAATTGAACCCAGGGCCTCATGTATACGAGGCAAGCAAGCACTCTTGCCACTAGGCCATATCCCCAGCCCCCAACTGGATTTTCAAGCCTAGTCGCCAGCCTCCCCTCCCGCTTCTACCTAGGTGCAGTCTTATCTGCTGAGTGACCGGAAGGCTCAACTCAGCGCCCCCGAGTCCCACATCGCACCCAAGTCTGCCGCCTCCACTCTCTGCCATTTGAGTGGATGTCAATTCACAATTCCAGTGCTCAGGGTTCCAATTCTAGGTGTGTGGAGGGTTTGGAAGAAAGATCTCAAGACCCTTCTCCTTAGCCCTGAGTTGTGGCTCCTGGGCACCTTGGTGGGTAACCTCAGGACCATTTTCTTAGCAGTTACTTTTTTATGTGTCTGCACGCCATTCCCAGATCCAAAGCTCTGAGGGAGCAGGACTGGGGCGGTAATCCCCAGTACACCTACAGCCCAGCCCAGTGACAAGGTAAGGATGCCCAGGGCCCTGTGTAGGCTCCAGGACATGATGCCACACAAGCAAAAACACAATCATTAGTCACCAGTAAAATGCAACCCCACTTCACAACCACTAGGATGGCTGAAGCCGGGAGGGGGTGTGAAATGATTCAGCTGCCTTGGAATGCAGCCTGGGTGCTCACAGTTGAGTAAGATTTACCATACAACCTTCGGGCCCCTTAATGTATGCACCCACACAGAAATGTGTCTACCAGTGTTATGGTAGTCAGCAGGTGGAACAGCCGATTGCTGTCAATACAGACAAATGGGCCAGAAAATGTGGTGTGTCCATGTGGTGGAGTATACTATGAAAAAGGAATGATATATGAATACATCCTAGAACATGGATAAACACTGAAAACATTGACAAGAAGAAACCACCACAAAAGATGATGTATATTGTATGATTGCATTTATAGGCAGTATCAAGACTACAAATTTGGGGAGACAAAATAGTGGTCACAGAAAATATAAAGAAGGAACTGTGTTTACTAGTACAGGATGACTTCTTGTGGGACAAACATATTTACATTAGAGTGCAGTACACCTGTGAATATTCTTTAAAACAACTTGAATTATTCAGTTTGAGTGGATTTTATTTGAATTATACCTCAATGAAGCTGCTACAATGGAAATTTTTAAAATGTAGTCATTATTATCTTGTACCCTTATTTTCTTTTGTTATTGTTTTGGTGATAGTCCTGAGGCTTTAACTTGGGGCTTGGGTACTATTCCTAAACATTTTTGTTCAGGGCTAATGCTCTTCTATATCTCCGCTCCTAGCTTTTTGATAGTTAATTGAAAATAGAGTTGTGCAGACTTTCCTACCTGGTCTGACTTTAAAGCACAATCCTCAAGTTTCAGCCTCCTGAGAAGCTAGGATGACTGGTGTAAGCCATCAGCTCTGACTTGCTCTGGCTTTGAGGCAGGGTTTCATTATAGCCCAGGCTGAGTACAAACGAACAACTCTCCTGTTTCTGCCTCAGAGTGCAAGGATTACAAGAGCCTCTATCTCGGTTTTCTTTGAAAATGGCTGTGAGAATGCAGGAGGTGGTCTGGGGAGAAAAGCCTGCAGCTTCCCACAAAAGACGCTGGACAAGGCTTGTGTCAGAAACACACTACAGTTTGAAGGACTGAGACTCATTTGAGCCAGTTTAAGAAGGGGATACTTTTCAGGAGAGACAAGATGGGCAGGGCAGTTGGCCAGGCTTCAGCCCCTCAGGGCCTCTTTGACCAACACTTTGGTCCTCGGAACAGAACAGTGTTGGGTGTGCTTGCAGCTTGGAAGTGGTTGGGGCAGTAGGTCATCTTCAGCCCAAGGCAAGAAACCAGTCCAACTGCTAGCCTTCCTTCCCTCTGCCTCTCAAAGAAACTCCAGGACCACACCCTGTCTTTAAAGTTTCATGAAGAGGCAGTCAATCTGCTGATTTCAGAGGAAAGGTCTGTCTTAGGGCACAGGACTTCCGTCCTCACTTGCTGGAACCTCTCCCTAGGCTGGCGGCTGGGCCTGCTGTTTCTGATGCTTGCTACCAGCAAAAAAGGAAGGTGAAGTAGAGTGGGGGTTCGCTACAATGAAACGGGGTCCCCCCTCAAGGGAGGGTATTCCTGGTTCCCCCAAGAGTCCACCACACAGTCTCCAGCTACAAGATGACAAAAAGACAGATTTATTGGGGAAGTAAAAAGTAAACAAAAAGTGAACCGACCGGCCTTGGTCGCAGCCCAGACTCGGGAGCCGAAACTGCCGACCACGTGTGCAGGGTCAGGGCCCAGACTCAGGAGCTGGAACCAGGTATCTGTGTGTGGCCTTTCAGCCTGGTTATAAGGCAAACATCACAGTCAAACTTGCCACACGCAGGTGACCAATGAAGATACAACACAGAGCATGCTAGGCCACACGCAGGTGGCCAATAGAGTTACAGTCTGTCTCATAGTATCTGTCTGAACCAACCTATTATTCTAGTTAGAATTGGCGCATGGATTTGGCGGGGCTCACATGATGCAGGTGGATACGCCTACTCATAGGAGGGCACGGGTTTAACCTTGAACGTTCCTTGAACTTTCTATGCTTCAGGTGGTCAAGCAGTTTACACAATCTTATCACAGCAAAGGGGAACTTCCCTGGATAGGGTGGGGGAGATCTTAGTGAAGATGGAGTTGGCTTCTGCTCTAATCTGAGCTGGAGTCCACCTGAAGTTCCTCCACAGCTAATGATGGCACTGGCCAGATCTGACCTCCCTATTACAGAAGGCTTGAACTGACTGGCACCCAGAGCCAGATCAGTCAGAACCAGAGGTGCCGGTCTTCAACTAATGAATGCACACATGGTTGTAATTTTGTAATAGAACCTAACAAGCAGGGAGCCCAGCCTGGACTGCTGTGGTCAGGACTCCAAGCGAAACCTGATAGAGCCTCTGTCTTACCTGCCTCTGCCTCCTAGGAGACTCCAGGGAGCGGACTCAGCCACAGAGGGACTTCTATTCCAAGCATCCAGACCAGCCTGAGCAGGGTCTGCTGGCATGCAGAAAGAGCAGGTGACAGAGAAGATCCCCGGGCCCACAAAGCCTGGAAGGTTGAGCAGATAACAGGGGTCTGCTCTCAGGTGGTCTGGAGATAACCCAGGATCATGCCTCAGGAAGCCTGGTAGGCTCATGAAGGGAGGAGGCTTAAAGAGGGGTCAAGGTCACTCTCTGAGCTGGGAACAGAAGGAAAACAGAGGCGTTATAGCTGGAGGTGGTCTGAGGTGTGAAAGAATATGCCCCAGCTATCGCAGGGGACATGGAGATAGTCACAGACAGGAGGAAGAGGTTTATTAGTGGGCCCTACCTCCCACAGGAGAGCGACCAACATGATGGCTGGCTTCTGCACCTTATCAGGTGGTAGCTTATATATCTCTGGGGCTAAAGGGGAAGTAGGTAGGTCTGAATGGTGCATTGGAGTGGCCCATTATAGCTTTAGGGCAGCGAGTTTAGGTATGGGTGGGTCTGGGGGCTAATGGGAGGAGCTGAGGACCTGAGGGTGGGGGGATGCTAACAAGGTGGGGATCACATTTTGAGAAGCTAAGTATGCTGGCTCAAGCTTGTAATCCTAGCTACTTAGTGTTAAGAAATCAGGGAATTGAGGTTTGGGGCTAGCCTGGGCTTAATACCCCTAAGACTACATCTTAATTATTGTGCTATTTACCTTGTCTCTGTAGCTATGAGAGAAGCACAGTGGATGGATATATTGGCACATGCCTTTCCTGAAAGGATATATCCTGGCCATCCCAGAGGACCATGTGGAGATAATCACAGCCAGGAGAAGAAGGTTCATAAGGTTTATTAGTGGGGCCATAGTTCCCATGAGAGAGGGAGCTACATGGCATCTGCACCTTATCCAGGTGGCAGCTTCTCTCTGGGGGTAAAGGGGAAGTAGGTAGGTAGTGAGTAGGAGTGGCTCCTTAGGTATGGGTGGATCTGGGGGCTAGTGGGAGGGGCTGAGGACCTGAGGCTAGGGAAATGCTAACATTCCCCACAACAAAGGGAGGGACAAACTGGAGGATCCTCGTAGGCTCAGACAGAAAATGAGATCTATCTTGAAAACAAGCAACACAAAAAGGGATTGGAACAGTGGATCAAGTGATAGAATACTTGCTTAACAAGCACAAAGAAAGCCCTGACTTCAAACCCCGTACTGCACACTGTCCCCCACATTTTCAAAAGAAGATTCCAAAATTGGAGTCATTGTAGGGGATAGCAAAGTCTTTGATGCAGCCTTGTAAATAAATAGTGGAGACAGGCCCTGATCATAGTTGAGAAAGTGAGGTGTTAAGATGCATCTCAGAACAGACATGGTAGGACAAAGCGTGGACCAATTCAGCAGTGATACTCACTGGACACTATGTTCAAAATGAACTGTACAACTTAGGGGGAAGAGAGAGGGGACAAACTGGGAGGACACAAGACATGGTGACACTGTTCAATGAGATATGAACTCATTACTGTAAGGTCTGACTCTGAGGGCTCCATGCAAGTGCCCCCCACCTAATTAAGTCTCCACCCAGTTGCCTGGGTAACCAGCATACTTGGAGGCAGTTACTTCCCCATTCTCTGAGGTCACATCCTAATCCACCTGGCCATACCCACTGCCCCATACCTAGATAAGGCAGGGCCTCGCTGGGGTCAGGGGTCACCCCCTCTCTCTAGCCATCATCTTGGCCACAGGCCAGCAGTTAGGTAATAAACTCTCTCTCCTGCCTGAATACAGCATGGCATTCTTCATTATTGGCTACCTACTTTAGAAACCTAACAATTACCTGACTTAACTGTAGACTTTCTATATATCACCTTTACCATTAAAAAAAAAAAAGATGCATCTCAGCACAGCTCTTTGGCTGGCTGTGCCCTGACCACTCAGAGAGCTTATAAACTACACACTCCAGGGACTTCCTCCAAAGATGCTGCCTGACCATTGATAGATGCAGGTGTGGTGCTGGTGGGGCCACAGTGTTCCCAGGCATTCAGTGAGGTGTCAACAAACATGTCCTCCATTCACCTGTGGAGCTAGGAAAGGTTTTGCACAGAGGGGTGCTTAAAGGTCATCATTGGGAAAGGGAATAATAATTATGTTCTACATCCAGTGAATCTGGACAATAGCCCGTGTTAGCCAAATATCCTGCTTACTTGACACATGGGGGAATGAAATCATCCGACAGTTCCAGGAGCAGGTGGAAGAAGCCAAGGGTGCCTCCTCCACTGCCTTGGGACCAGCAGGAAAGAGACCAGGGAGAAGTTGCTGCTGCATAGCCTTGGCTCCAAGATCGAGGAGGGCCCCTTGGCTCACAGACTTGCCTTTGGAAGCCAGAAATTGGAACCTCAGATGAAATGATGTAACTGAACATTTGGCCCTGAATATCCATTCATCTTTTTTCCTATGCATTTATTTTATAAAATGTATGACTTAATTCTCTTTGGCATAAAACCACATAATTTCCAAACTATATGTCCATGTGCAAAAGAATGACATCGTACTTTTATTATGAAGAAAAAAAAGCCAAATGGATAAAAGACCTAAAAATAGGTCTTTTAAGTCTAAAAAGACCTAAAATGATAAAAATCCTAGGAGTAGACTTAGAGGGAATGATTTGGATTTGGCAGTGATTTCCTGGATACCATACCTAAAGCATAGGCGCTCCCATAAGTTATACTTCCTAAAATTATAATTTTTGTTCCTCAAAGGACACTATCAACAGAATGAAAAGGTAACTCCACAGAATGGAGAAAATTGCCAATTATATATCTGATAAGGGATGGATATTCTGAATCTCCAAAGGGGTCCTATAATTCAAAAAACAAAAACAGCAGAAACCACAAATCCAAACAAACTCACCAAAAAGGAAAAGATGAACAGACATTTCTCCAAAGAAGATAAATGAGTGGCCAGTAAGCCCAAAAAGATGCTTAGCATTTCTAATTAGGGAACTGCAAGACAAAACTATAATAGGATACTACGGATAGCTCTGATAAAAAATAGAAAATGTCAAATGCTAGAGATGTCTTGTGTGCTGTTGGTGGGAACGTCAAATTGTGCAGCCATTGTGAAAAGTGTGGAAATTCCTCAAAAATTAAACACTGAATGGCTGTAAGATACAGCAAGCCTAGGGAAGAACTACTCAAAAGAGCGAATGCCGTCTTGAGCAGAGCAGATATTTTCACTCCTATATCTACAGTAACACTATCCACAATAATTAAAAAGGGCAGACACACAGATGTCAATCCACAGATGAATGGATAAACAAAATAAATATGCAAATACATGTATGTGGTACATTCTGGAATATACCACATATGATGCCTTACAACAAGGATCAACCTTGGAAGATTGTGCTTGTGATATTAGCAAGACAGAAAAGGAAATTTGAAATAGGAGGGCAAATTTGAAGCTGAAGGGGTAGAACACCAGCCCTGGAATGGAGGAGGGTGCCAAGGGAAAGCTCAAGGCTCTGAGTTCAAGCCCCAGTAGCAGCTTACAATGCACAAAAGGAGAAATGCTTTCTCATAAGTTTATGTATGTTAGAAGTCAGAGTTGCAGAGACTAGGAGTAGAATGTTGGCTATGGGAGCTGGGGAGGAAGATGGAGTGTTTAATGGAGATAAGGTTTGTTTGGGAAGATGGAGAGGTCTGGAGCAAAGTAATGTGCACCTTGCATATAAAACTGTCATTGGTAGTATTTTCACCAGGACCCACATTCCCAAGTACAGTTTCCAACCACCTTTCTTTGGTTTCCTCAAGAGGAAGGTAGTGTGGCAATGCCCCAACTCCCAGGAGCAAGGTCACTGGTGTTTGCTTCGTCTTCTTTTTTTTTTTTTTGGCCAGTCCTGGGCCTTGGACTCAGGGCCAGAGCACTGTCCCTGGCTTCTTTTTGCTCAAGGCTAGCACTCTGCCACCTGAGCCACAGCGCCACTTATGGCCATTTTCTGTATATGTGGTGCTGGGGAATTGAACCCAGGGCCTCATGTATATGAGGCAAGCACTCTTGCCACTAGGCCATATCCCCAGCCCCTTCTTTTTTTTTAATGACTTTCTTCCCTCATACAACATGAATGCATTCTTTAGAAGCATTTGTTACACTACTTGTGAAGATGGCCACCACAGGCATTCAGGTTCTGAGTACTACCCTCCCTGTGTAGGCCTGCCTGGCTTCCTTTTCCTGAACAGAGTACTGCAAAATATAGTTGTGGAGTAGCTCTGCTTCCTCACTACCATAATTCTGGTGATTTGTTAGCTATTTGTGTGGGGCCTTTGTGGGAATTTCTGTGGCTCCTGTAACTAATGACCACAAACTCAGTGGCTTCAACAGTTGAAGTTCATTCCTTCAAAGTTCTGAAGGCCAGAAGTCTGAAGGCAGTTTTTCATAGGCTGGCACTGAATGTTGACAGCTCTTTCTTTTTCCAGAGGGGAAAATGTATTCCTTGCTTCTTCCAATGTATGGCTTGTGGCTGCATTGATTCTGTTGTCAAGTTTACATACTCAGTCTTTCCTGTTCCATTTTTCACATGCCTTCTCTTCTGTATGTGGCCAAATCTGCCTCATTTTGTTAGTTGGATAATCCTAGTCTTGGATTAATGATCCCAATACCCTTAATTACATCTGCAAAAATGAGGTGTTTTGTTTTGTTCCCAGCAGGGTAACACTCACAGGTTGCAGGACTGAAGACATGACATCTCTGGAGCCAAGCTTTAGCTGTGCACAACAGCATGGTGCCCTCCCTTGGGAATGGGGGGGGGGGGGGGGGAGCCAGATCCAGCTAAGCAACTGAAAAGCTGGATGCTCTTCTGCTTCACAGATGTACTAGACCTAGAGCTTAGATCCGAGACTCCAGCTGTTCAAGGCAACTCTGGGGATGCCTTTGGGGGCAGGGTCTCTTGGGCCCCACTTGGCTGGGCTCCTGGAGGTGACTATTGATCAGTGTCGAACAGAAAGGGGCCACCAACTCACTCCAGTAGCCTCCACAGCCTCTTCATATTCAAGACAAACAAGGTGAACAGCTGCACTGAGAGTCTAAAATGGAACATTCTAGAGGCTTTGGAGCTTGGGGAAGATACAGCTAAGCAGGAATACCTACTTTCCCTCTCCCAGCCCGGGCACAGCTCCTTCCTTTCTATGTTCATTTCTCTGCATGTTTGTAGTGCTGGGTACACAAAGTACTGTTCCAGGGAATATGCTCAACAAGCTTGTTTTGTTTGGCAGTTGTTTGTGTTCCTATGATTTCCTACAAAACCAACCAGGTGGCAAGTGGGAGGCTAGGCCATTTGAAAGCTATAGACGGAAGAGACTGACTCATGAGATGTGCCCTGGAGTTGCGCGGCCCTGCCCCCCCCCCCCCCCCAAACCTGGGCTTGTCGTCCTTGTAACCTGGGCTTGTCGTCCTTGTAATATTTGCCCTCTGCCAAAGGGCTGTCAGGCAGAGCCTGGTGAAGGTGGAGCTTCCTGTGTTTGCTGTCCCCTTCTCACCAGAGAGCCTGACCAGGGACTGCAGGCAGGCAGGCTGGCCATTGGGGTCCTCTGGCTCCAGCGATCTCATTGCACCAGTTCGCCCCGAGGTCAGGAGCACCGTACACTGGCACTCTGAAGGCTGGCCTTCCACGGCCACGCAGTGGAGGACGCTCGGCAAACTGTGGAGTGACCACGCCAGCCAAATGACCCAGTGGCAGACCTGACTGTGAGTGACTTCAGAACCTCAGGCGGCGATAACGGCCCCGAGCCGCGGTTCCGGGGCGCACCCAGGCGTAGTGACCCTTTCCGGGTGGCCCACCCCACCATGGCCGGCACCTCCCCGCCAGGGCTCAGCGGCCTCCGGACGCGGCCAGCGGGCGGGCGGGACAGGGGTCTCCAACTCCACAGTTTGTTCATAGGGGTGTTCCAATCCCTGGATTAAGGGGCTCCCGGGTGACGTCAAGTCCCCCCCCCACCCGAGGGGTGGCTTCCCAGGACGGGCACTTCCTCCAGTGCCCAGTAAACACATCTCCGGCTCGCCGTGGTCCGGCGCCAACCCTGCACCCCTCCTGGCGTGCTGCCCCTGAAACTGCCTGCGTGCCCTGGCGCCCCGCCGTGCGCGCCCCCTGCACCCCGCCGTGCGCGCCCTGGCACCCCGGGGCGTCCCCGGCACCCCTCCCGCGACGAGCGGAATGCTCCCGGCCCCTTCCCGCCGCTGGGGGCCCCGAGACGAGCGGGTCCAGTCCCCCCCCCCCCCCCCCCCCCGCTACCTCTCAGTCCCCGCCTCGCCGGCCACCCGGCACCCCGTCTCGCCCGCCGGTCCTCGGTCCCCGCCTCGCCCGTCCCGGGCCCGGCCCCCGGCCCCCGCCTCGCGGGTCACCGGGCCCTCGCGGCGCCCGACCCCCGTCCCCCGTCCCCGCCTCGCGGGCCCCGCCGCGCGCGCGCTAGGACCCCGCGGCGGCGCCCGCCGGGCCGCGCGTGGGCGTGGCCTCCATTGTGACGTCGGCGGGCCGGGGTGGCGCTCTCGGGGCCGGGGGACCGACGGACCGACGGGCGCGGCGTGGACGGCCCGGGGCGCAGGTCTGTCCGCCGCCCCGTCCCTCGCTGGGATCCCGACGGAGCCTCACCGGGGCGGCCGGCCCGAGGCGCGGCCGCGGCGTCCCGCCCGGGGCGCGGCCTGCCCCTCCCCCACGGGTGACCGGTGCGGGCCGCGTCGCCCCCGCCGGGACGCCGTCGCGCCGCGCCCCGCTTCCTCCCCGCACCTCCGCCCCGCCCCCGGCCGCGCGTCCCCCGGCCGCGCGCCCGCCCCCCGCCCCGCCGCCGGGCGCCCCCCGCCCCGTCCCCAGCTCTGAGCCCCGCCGGCCTCGCGTGCGTCCCCCGCCCCCAGGACCCCCGGGCCCGAGGAGGGGCCCCGCCCGGCCGCCAGCCCCGCGGCGCGCCCCCGCCACGCCTCGGCCGCCGCCGGCCTCCGCGCCCCCCGCCCCGGGGCCCCGCCCCGGCGCGGCCGAGCGTCTCCGCGCTCCTCACCGGCGCTCTTTCTCGCCAGGGGGGCCGTGGAGGATCGCGCGGGGGCGCGGCGGCGGCGATGTGGAGGTGACCGGCCGCGCGCGAGCTCCGGGGCCGGGGAACGCGCGCGGGCTTCGGCCGGGCGACGTCAGCCGAGGCGCAGGGGGCCCGGGCGCCGGGCATGGAAGCCGCGGGCTTGGACTGGCTTCTGGTCCCGCTGCACCAGCTGGTGTCCTGGGTGGCCGCCGGGGCCCTGGTCTTCGGAGGGGTGGTGCCCTACATCCCGCAGTACCGGGACATCCGGAGGACGCAGAATGCCGACGGCTTCTCCACACACGTGTGCCTGGTGCTCCTGGTCGCCAACATCTTACGGATACTTTTCTGGTAAGTTGGGGACTTTCCTACCTGGGGCGTTCCCAGAGGGGGCTGCCCGAAGGGTGGGGTGGGGGTGTCAGCGAGCGGCCGGGCGCCGCCGCGCCCGCGGGACCCTGGCGCACCCCCCCCCCCCCCCGCCGGAGGCAGCTTCGCGCTCGGCGGAGTCACTGAATTTAGATAAGATTCTTGGGAACGTGACTGGTCGGAGCCCAGTCTTAAATACAATCGCCAGGTCTGCCTATTCATTGAGGACCTGCTTACTTCATTTGATACGTGGCGTGTGTGTGTGTGTGTGTGTGTGTGTGTGTGTGTGTGTGTGTGTGTGTGTGTGTGTGTGCGCGCGCGCGCATCCCAGGACTAGTTCCTTGCCCTCTCATTTCCAGTGTTAGGGTGAGAAATCAAGCAAGCAAGGATAGTACTGGAGGGCCCTCTTGGGCGTGTGTACCGGAAGCTTTTCTTGTTTTTGTTGTTCTTGGTTTTGTTTCTTAAGTAGGAAGTCAGACTTGCCCAATGAGAGTTCAGGGGCAACTATTTTTCTTGTTCTTCTTGGACCCATTTCCCATTACCATTTGCATTCTGCTAAGGAAATTGCAACTAATCTTAACAGTTTGCTGAAGCCAAACAGACTTGAGAGGGTGAGTTTTCAGGGAAAAGGAAAAGAGACATTATAATGTCATCTTAGGGTTAAAAGAAAGATTTTTCTTCCCGCAGGATGATCCCGAGACCTTCAAGCCCATAGGAAGGCCTTGTAGTTCTCATGAGATCATGGATTGGGTGGGAGTCCAGGAAGAAAGGCCCAGGTGTCCAGTGGAAGAGCTCTCTTTTTTACTTTTCTGAGAAAAAGACTTTGACTGAGAAATCATGTATCTGCCTTTTACTATCCTTTAAGTCAAACTTAGTGACGTTGCAATTTACATTAAGTAATAAATGATTAATGTGTCTCACTGGATTCATGAACAGGAAGTTCCACTGCTGCAGTTCTGGGCTCCTGTGCTCGTTGATAGACTGTGTTTCTGGTTTTGTCCCTGCTTGGGCATCATAGGAGGTGAGCTAGTGACAGTTTGACTCTGAGGGGTGGTGAAATGGTGTGTGTGTGTGTGTATGTGTGTCAGTACTGCAGTATTTGAGGAAGCAGCATTTGAGGACTTCACCCAGAAGTTTGTCTCTGGGCTAGGCAACTTTGAAGGAAGGTATCGGTGATTCTCATTTTTGTTTAAACAAAAGCTGGAAAACTTCACTTTCCCCCCGCCCCCCATCCGCCTATTTTTCCTTCCACCCAGTTTTAAGGCCACTAGCTTCCGCGGTATCATTGACATGGCCTTAATTAAGTCTTAGGTTAAGTGGAAGCAGGTCTCTAAATATAATTGTGTGCAATACTGTTGTTTACTCTGCACACATGGGGCAGGAACATGCCCTTGGAAAGGCCGCCCAGTGTAGCGCAGGATTGGTGTTTATACCTGTTAAGGGACATTGTGCTTACTTTTTAGGGTTGTGGAATAAGTTTTTTCCAGAGTAATGGAAAACTGCCTGAAATTGGACTACCATGTGGGAAAATTTCTACATGGAGGGCTTCTCCCTCTAAATTGTAAAAGAAAATAAAACATCTTATGTACAACTGAACATCTGGTTTGGAGAAGTCAGAAATGAGGACATTTTCCAGAAATGAGGCCATGTGGAGTGGTGCATTGGGACTGTGAGCAGTCTTCTGGAGGGGGGGTACTGTCTTCCTTGAATGCCACCCCTTGTCTACAGTATCCTTTTCTGCAAAACCACACCTCCAGCTGCCCCAAGCCACATAGGCCTTCTGTGGCTGCTTTTGAAAGAACACACAGGACACTGTTCCCTAGTGTGATCTAGGAGGCTGGGAGGAGAGAGGCAGAGGACAATTAGCCTCTCCTGGAGTCTGCCTGGGTTGCATCTTCCTTGCCTCTCACGGGATGAAGGCTACCAGAAGTTTGAGCAGCTTCCAGGATACTGCTTCCTCTCTTTAGAGACCCTGCTGCTCCAAGGTGAGGGCATGACTTTTCTGTGCCTCTCCGCCTCTAGTAGCCTCAACTCCTGTCCAGACCTCTCAGATCAGCACTCTGATGTCACAGGGGCTAAGGATTTTCTAGGTGCAGGCCTGGCCTGAGGCAGCAGGTTTCTAGCAGGAGCAATGCATGGAACATGTGCACATATGGTTATGGGTTGGGCAGGGTAGAGGAAGGAGGGCAGTTTCAGGCTGTGGTAGGCTTCAGGTGGAGCAGAGCTGCTCCCACCAGGACAGCATTGGGGTTTGTGATGGCCTCATGCTTGCTGGGATGGCAGCCCTCAGAGCTTCAGTTCCTTTGAAGCATCTGTTCCCCCTGGGGACTGGGGATCCCTCTTCTTAGGCCCAGCACTGCTGTGGAGCAGGAAGGGGCTAATTCTGAAACTTAGTAACTTTCTTGCCCTTCCTTAGGATTCTCATCATTTTGTTATATTCAGAAGGTCACACTCCATGAAATGCCTGCCCATTTACACATATTTGGCATTTGTGTTGTCAGAAAAGTAAGGATCATGGAATCCTTATAACCAATGAATGCTTCTTGCATATTACATATAGGGCTGGAGAGGGGATGGTGTGGTGTGTGTGTGTGTGTGTGTGTGTGTGTGTGTGTGTGTGTGTATAGGTGGACTACCTATACACCAGTACTTGGAGTACTTGGCCAGTACTTGGAGCCTCTGGATCTCCAAGACTTAAATTGTTGGGTCTCACTCTGATAGGATACAGGCCATGATGCTCAGCCTCAGCCATTGCTGGCCTAGATTCTAGATTGTATCCAATCCGTGGTAACATTCTGCTACCAAGATAGCAGCCTCCTATTGCATAGGGTAGTACATATATAGTTTCTCTTCCACCTGAGTTTTTATGTTACTCTGGAACTTACAGAAGTTGTTCTCTGTAGCACCAAATGCTAGAGTTGGTCAGACTTTGCATGTACCCACAGTGTGATTCCTTTGGGCTGCAGTATCCTAGTATCTTCAGGGACCCGTAGATGGGAGGGAGGGTGGAAGGCCATCAACATTGTGATTGGTGGAGACTGTCTTGAATCTATAGATTTCTTTCAGTAGTATAGCCATTTCCACCATATTACTTTTGCAACCCATGAGCATGGGAAGTCTTTCTGTAGTCTAGTGTCTTCTTCTATGTGTTGTAGTTTTCACTATAGAAGTCTTTTATCTCCTTAATTGAAAGATCCCTTCCTAGGTTTTTGTTGTTTTGTTGTGTGTAGGTCTGAGTTCAGTGTGCTAACTACCTTCCCAGCCAAACTATACAGCTCATTTTAGCCAAGAATCCTATTCCAGGTTGGTAGGATTGGGGTAGGATTGAATCTGCAGTAAGGTCTGGAATGTCATAGTTCCCATGGTGGTCTGATGGACAGGGGTAGAGACCCTCAGGCTGTGCCCATCACTGGGTTGTGGTTTTGCCCTTTAGGGGTAAAACCTATGGCCAAGTTGGTGAGAGGCCCAAGTGGGTAAAGATCAGGAAGGCCTAGAAGCCTCTGGCAAGGAGCCGGGAGGGGAAGAGGGAGGGGGCAATAGGCAAGGAGTCCAGGAGTCAGGCAGGGTCCCTGGGTGTTTGAGCCATTCCCTTGGCTGCCTTCTCTTTTTGTTGGTGATATGTGGGGATTTGGTGTTGAGCCCACTCGCTCCTCTGCATTGGGCTATGTTAGGGATGCCTCCCCAGGCAGGGCCTCCTATCCCACTTCCTTCTTAACTCTCCTTACCTCCGTAGGTTTGGGAGGCACTTTGAGTCTCCACTCCTGTGGCAGAGCATAATCATGATCCTGACCATGCTCCTGATGCTGAAGCTCTGCACTGAAGTCCGTGTGGCAAACGAGCTGAACATAAAACGCCGCTCCTTTGCAGGTGGGTGATGAACACATTCTGAAATAAAGTCTCACGAAGTCAGCAAACAAAACGCCTCCTGTTCATTTGATGAAAGAAAAGCCACTTTAGTGTTATCTAAGCAGCTTCCATTTCACTAAATGGTGGTTATCTATAACTGACAATAGATTAAATGGTGCTTCAGTGTGAAATAATTCAAGATAAGAGTTTTGTGCAGGAGTCTTGATGAGGAATTAACAACTTCATGAACTTCAGAATAACTTCAGAAAGACGGAGCTGGAGAAGACTGCTTATATGCATACCCTGACCATCAGACCCGTCTTTCTCACATACCTTGTTGGTTGTATATCCAAAATGATGCATGGGTGCTCCAGGTCCCAGAGCACAGGTAGATTCTGCGTGCTCTGCCAGTGTAGGGTATAGTTGGGACCCATTGTGCTTAGCATGTGAAGCCATCCCCCAAATCCAGGCTGCCCGTTAAACAAGAAGTGCTTCCTATTTTGCCTTCTCCTTTGCAAGTGTCCCTTCTAACCAGACATGCTGTAGTGAATGTGCACGCTGATGGGCTTCTTGTGTGTAGGAAGGTTAAAGCCTTCCTTTTATTTTTTTCCTCTAACTGAAACAACTCCCTCCTCCTACCTGAGCCTCTTTGTAGTATTGGGGATTTAACCCAGGGCCTCACATATGTAGACAAGATGCTCCATGGCGTAAGCCAGGCCTCTAGCCATTTCTCTCTCTTTTTATTTTCTTGTTTGTTTTAAAAAATAATTTGTTATTATTAAGGTGCTGTACAGAGGTGCTACCATTTTGTATGTCAGGTAATGAGTACATTTTTCTTTTTGTACATATCACCTATTCCTTCCCCTTCCCCTAATTTCCCACTCTCATCCCTGCCCACAAGTTACATAGGTCATTTTCCACATACTATATGCTGGGTAGCATGATTGCATTTGTTCACTTTTCTTCCCTTTCTGTAACAACCTTTGTTACCTCTAGAGAAAAAAAAAACCCACCAAAGTGCCCAAGGTGGCCTTGAGTTCTCCATTTTCTTGCCTCAACCTCCTCAGTACTGGGATTGTGACTGTGCACTACCACATTCAATTTCCTCTTGGTATTTATCTGAGTGTGTGTGTGTGCACGTGTGTGTATGTTCATGTGTGATTGTGTGTGTATGTGTGTGTTTAATCTCAGTGGTTGCTTTGAGAATTATTTAGTACAGGGACTACTGGGGAGGCAGTGCTTGTATGTTTTTATTCTTTTTTTTTCTTTTGCCAGTCCTGGGTCTTGAACTCAGGGCCTGGGTACTGTCCTTGATCTTCTTTTTTGCTCAAGGCTAGCACCCTACCATTTCAGCCACAGCCCCACTTTCAGCTTTTGCTGTTTATGTGGTACTCAGGAATTGAACCCTGGGCTTCATGCATTCTAGGCAAGCACTCTACCACTAAGCCACATTACCAGCCATGTTTTTGTTTTTGTTTTTGTTTTCTTCTCATTAACAAGATCCTTCTCTGTTTATTCTTCTTTTTTTTTTTTTTTTTGCCAGTCCTGGGCCTTGGACTCAGGGCCTGAGCACTATCCCTGGCTTCTTTTTGCTCAAGGCTAGCACTCTGCCACTTGAGCCACAGCGCTACTTCTGGCCATTTTCTGCATATGTGGTGCTGGGGAATTGAACCCAGGGCCTCATGTATACAAGGCAAACACTCTTGCCACTAGGCCATATCCCCAGCCCCCTTCTCTGTTTCTATATGAGCCTATTTTAGAGAAATGGCACCATCTCATTTTTGTAGAAAGTAGGTCAGCCTCTTGTTCTGATAAACAACTCTGATGAGACTGTAACTACAAAGATGTCCATTGGTGTCTGTTTTCTGACATGTTCTTGTCATTTCTTCCTACCGATGTCTTTCTCTGAGTGTCTAGTCTCTGCCTTCCTGTTATGATGTAGGCCTAAGTTATGCCAGAGTTATCAAGGATTTGCAGTGGTTTGGGTCTGTTCAGGTAAAGAGCTTTCTTTGTGGACACTGTGGCTTTGCTTCTTGCACAGTCTCCTGTCTCTGTACCTCAGAACATTTACAGGTTTTGCTGATCAATTGGAGATGACTCACTTGAATTTGTCTGCCAGGGCTGGCTTCATCCTCAGATCTCAGCCTCCTGAGTAGCATGAGCCACAATGGCTAGTTGCATGTCTGCTTTGAGTCAGGTTCCAATATTTGCTTAGCTTTTCATATCATCTCTTTTCCTGAAGAATTTTAGCCAATAGAATTTGTTATGTCTCATTTCAGAATTTATACTTTGAGATTTAAGAATAAAGGATATTTACTTGGCCACGGATGGTACTTCTCTTTCCCCTCCCTTTATTCCTGATATGAGGAAGTACCTGGAATAAATTTCCTCATCTGTGGCTGACTATCAGAGGAGTCATGGGTTTGAATGTGATCTGTTCCCTACAAGTAAATGGGTATAGGCTATCTCCTGTAAGCTTCAGTCTGCTCATCTGTAACGAGATGTTTAGAGTATATTATCTCAGGAGGCTATTGTGAAAATTAAGTGTGTATTTAATATGTGGAAGAGCTGAGCATAGAGCCTAGCACAAAATAAATGCTTAGTGAAGGTGTCAAAAAAAAGATACTAAATCAAGTAATAAAACAATTAAAATAAAGAAGATACTGACCCCACCATCCTTGGAGGTGTAGTTTTAATGAGATATGTGGCTTGGCTTCTTTCCAAGGGCTACGGCGGATGTGGCCTCAGTCCACAGTCATGGCCTCCGTCCTTTGGCTGCATGGTCCCCGGGAAGACAGGGGATGAGAACACAGCCCCTTGTCCTGCCAGAAGCTCCATGGCCCAGAGAAGGTGGTTGGTTTCAAACATGCTCTTGAGTATTACCAACAATGCAGCCTGCAGGGCTGCCTTGGGCCTTGGAGGCACAAATCTAGGCAAACTATCTCTGAAATTAAGAATAATTTATGAGGATGATTTTGAATAGGCCATATTTGGTGTTCCCATGGGATAGCCAGATGGGCTAAAAAGTCTCCAGCTATCTAATAGAGATTTGAATTGTTGCAAGTTACTAATTTTTTTTTCACTCGGGGGGTTTGAACTCAGGGGCTGGGTGCGGTCCCTGAACTTTTCTGCTCATGGTAGTGTTCTACCACTTTGAGTCACAGCTCCACTTTCAGTTTTATGGTGGTTAACTGGGGATAAGAGTCTCATGGACTTTCCTGCCTGGGCTGGCTTTGAACCATGATCCTCAGATCTTAGCTTCCTGAGTAGCTAGGAATAGGTGTGAGCCACTAGGGCCCAGCATAGTCAATAATTTTTAATTTGAGATAACAGAAACATAAATGGAAGGGCAGGTTTAATTAGAAATGATGTAATTTGTTGTTTGAACATAAGTGCACACTTTCAGGAGACATTTTGGAGAAGGCAGAGGAATATAAAATAGAAATAAAAGTACCCCACCCCCCAGCTGACAACTTTGAACATTTCATTTTCCAGGTTCTTTCGTTTTACAGGCAGTGACAAACTTTGTATATTTTTCAAAGTTGGAATCAAACTAAAAATATACCTCATTCCATAAACTTTTCCCCTCTTCTGCCCATGTACAGTTTGGAGTGGGAGAGGTAGATGCTCCTGGGGTTTGAGAAGCTCAGGCATCCAGGGGTGTCTCCACAGAGTTTCCAGGTGTCTTTCTGGAGGATCACTAGGGGATGAGTGTGTGGTTGTCTCAGATGTGTTTTAGTTTTGTCTGGTCTTTTTTAACCCTCACTGATGGTGCTCTGACACTTGAGTACCTTCATTTTGAGTCTCAGCGATAAAATTTTTGTTTTCTTTTTTGCCAGTCCTGTGGCTTGAACTCAGGGCCTGAGCACTGTCCCTGGCTTCTTTTTTTGCTCAAGGCTAGCATACTACCACTTGAGCCACAGCACCGCTTCCTGCTTTTTCTGTGTATGTGGTGCTAAGGAATTGAACCCCAGGGCTTCACGTATACAAGGTGAGCACTTTACCACTAGGCCATACTCCCAGCCCATCAGTGATAAAATTTATCACAGAATTTGTAGCATTTATAAAAGTCGGGACAGCATAATTAAACCCACCTGTAACTGGAATTTGATCCACATCTGACACTTCAAACCTTGTGCTTACAAACCTTGTGTCTATCCAGTTCATTTTCTAACTTTTTGGCTACTTTTGTTTCTCTGGCTTGGCATCCAGACACAGGCACACTGTGATGGTTGAAAGTTTTTTATCAGTTATTTTTAATTAATGTGTTTTTGATCATCTTTTAAAAAATTGAGTAGTCTGGGTCTGTAGCTTCTTTCCAAAACCCCTTTATCTATTTAAAAAGTTTTTTTCTCAGCAGAACTGGGATTTGAGTTAAGCTTTCTAGGCAGGTGCTCCACTACTTGAGCTACTTTAGTTACTTTTGTTTGCTTTAGTTACTTTTTAGGTAGGATCTTGTGTTTTGGTCCAAGACTAACTTCAGACCAGATCTTCATACCTGTGCCTTTAAATGTCTAGGGTGATGCTCAACTTCTTGGTTGAGATGGGGTCTTGCTAACTTTTTGCTCAGCCTGACCTCAAACTGCCATCTTCCTGATCTGTGCCTCCTGCGTATCTGGGACTATAGGCATGAGAGACTGTTCCTGGTCCCTCCTTCTCTTTTCACTGCCTGCTGTGACCTGGGTGGTTTGTCTGCCAAATCCAGGCAGCCAAGGTCATGTAGTATTTGCTTTTAGCTGTTTACTTGTGCCATTTCCACTTTAAAGTCCGGTGTGCTGGTAGGGCAGACAACCTGTGATCAAGCCTCTGTTTTGCTCACTTCCACCCCAAACTGCTGGAGGCTTCTGCCTGCTCCAGAGGCACCTTGGCCTGGAGGGCCTTTGGCAGCTATACTGGGGCAGTGTTAGCCGGGAGACTGAACCAGGGCCAGGTATCTCTGGTGTCCTGGGTTGCCCTTCAGGAGACTCCTGCTCAGACAGAGTGTGTGCCCCCTGCTGACAAGTTCATGTGCTGACCCAGCTGTCCATAGACAGTGGGCATGTCACTGCATGTGATTGGGAACAGTTTTCCCAAGCAGCCTGCAGAGACCTTCGAGCTCTGGGTGAACTGGCCTCTACCACAGTGTGCTTGAATTTCTGGGGATAGAGAAAAGGGGCTGGCATGCTGCTCTCCAGCAAGTGCGGTGGCTTCCTGTGCTAGGAATGGAGTGAAACTGGTAGCTTACATTTTACTTAATGCTTCTTCCCCTTACTCCTGTGCATTGTCTGAATTTTGGAAGACAGTAGGCTTGGAAAATAGCTTAGAAAGGGAATTTTTGAATGCACAGTAATAAAAGTCTTGTGGCTTTCCGTTCCAATGTTTTGGGTTTTTTTGCTGTGCAATGACAGTTTACCAACATTTAAACCAGTCTGTTCTGTCTTCTTTCTTTCTGCTTCTTTCCCCTTTTAACTGTAGCTGCAGACAGTAAGGATGAAGAGCTCAAAGTCCCCCCCAGGCGGCCCTATCTGGGTATGTACTACATTGCATGAGGCTGCCACTGCTGTTTGCTCTGTGCTACTGCCTGCAGCTTGTTCCTCTGCTAGTCCTCCCATCCACGCTTACCTTTCTGCAAGTCGCCTCACGGAGCATGGTTTGTCCACAGCCCACTCACAGCTATAGCAGAGCTGCTTCAGTAAAAAGTAGGTAGAGCCTGTTGGGGCATGGGGGAGGGGGGAGGAAGGAAGGAAGGATGGGTGGGTGGAGAAAATTCAGATTGTAAACTTGAAATGTATTTCAAACTAATTCTTTTTTACATTGTTGAAAATGGAATTGTTTTTCTAATTCCACCAAGAGTTTTTCATTGCTACTTTGTAGAAATAACATTGCTTTTTTTACATACTGATTTTGTATCCTGCAACTTTGTTTCCTTGCAATGTGGAAGCTCAAACCCTGGGTTTTGTGCATGCTAGGCAAGCACTCTACCACAGAGCCAAGCACTCTTCCAAGGAGTCACATACCCAGCCCCTTTTGCTTTCATGATTTTTAATAGAGTCTTGCTTTTTGTTTGGACCAGTCTACACAGACACCCTTCTGTTTATCCTTCTGCCATAGCTGGGATAATAGATATGTACCAACATGCACAACTTTTTCTGATGGCCTGAGAGCTTGTAAACTTTTTGCCCTGGCTGGAAACGATAATCCTCCCAAGTAGCTAGGACTACAAACATGAGCCACGCCCCCTCCCCCCCCCATGTGCCTGTCCTGGTATGTAGTTTTTGTGATGACTTTTTAAAAAATATATCCTAATTATAAGGACTGTATTATCCTAAATATTAGCTTTGTAAAATAAGTTAAGACATGAGAGTGTGTGAAGAATTGAGTTAATTCATCTTTAAACTATCTAGTGAATTCATCTGGGCCTGGGTTTTTTTTTTTATGGGAAGTTTTAAAGTTAGGAATTCAGTCCCTTGTTACAATTCCACCCAGATTTTCTGTTTCTTCCTGAGTCTGTTTCAGTTGTCTGCCTGCTGGAATTTTTTTTCACATCATCAAAGTTATCTATTTTGTATTAGTTTCTTGTAATCCTTTTAATTGTTGCAAGTTTTGACAATGATCTTTCTTTTGTTCTCATTTGGTGATTTGAAACCTGTTTTTCTTATCACTCTAGTTCATTTTGTTAATTTTATTTTGTAAAGAACAAAATTTGATTTTTCTGTTTTTTTTGTTTTCTAATAGTTGTTTATAATTTTTTACTAATATTTTTATTTTATACTCTAATAATATTTTTTTTCCTGCTTTCTTGGGTTTAGTTGGCTCATTTTCCAGCTTTTTATTAGGGGTTAGGTTGATTGTTCTTGTGTGTGTGTGTGTGTGTGTGTGTGTGTGTGTGTGTGTGTGTGTGTGTGTATTTGTGTGAGCCAGTCCTGGGGCTTGAACTTAGAGCCTGGGTGCCATCTGTGAGCTTTTGTGCTCAAGACTAGGGCTCTACCACTTAAGCCACAGCTCTACTTCTAGCTTTTATCCTTTTTCTTTTTTAATAGTGAATTGGAGAAAAAAGTCTCTTGAACTTTCCTGCTAGGGCTGGCTTCTAACCAAGATCCTCAAATCTGAGTAGCTAGGATTATAGGTGTGAGCCACTGGCACCCAGCTGATTTTGTTCTTTCTTACTTTGAAATGTAATTGTTTACAGCCATATTTCTCTGTAAGTAATTTTGGGAATGCACTATGAGCTTTGATTGTGTGTTTCTATTTTTATTCACCTTAAAGTAGTTTCTCATTTCATTCAAGATTTGTTTGACCCACTTTTCAATTAGGAATATGCTATAATGTCCACATCTTGATGAACTTGCTACATTTCTTCCTGCTATTTATTTCTACTTTAATTCCATTGTAATCTCAGAACATATTTTGATTCCAATACTTTCAAATTGAACTTTTGTTTTGATGGCTGACGTGTGGTCTGTCTGTGTAGACATGAGAAGAGTTGGCTTTGAGAAGAGTTTGCTGTTGAGTAGAGGTGAGGGGTATGTCTGGTCAGTGTTTTATAGTGTTCTTCAGTCTTCTCTTTCCTAATTATTCATCTGCCTGACTGCTGCATCCATTACAAAAGCTGGTAAATGAAATCTCTATTTTTAAATGGTCTTTCTCCCCTTTCTTTCTGTCAGTTTTTGCCACATGTACTTTGGGGCGGCTGTTAGGCACATATACATTTGTGACTATTGTATTTTCCTGGTGGATTTGTCACTCTTTGTTCTAGTGGTACTATTTATTGTAAAGGCTGTTCTGGTACTAGTGTTGCTACAGATTTCCTGTGGTTGCTAGTTGAGTGGTTAATCATTTCCTTCTCATTTAACTTTTTTGTGTCTCTAAATCTGAATTCTGTGTAAGACATCATATAGGGATTTAAGTTTAGTCTGTCAGTTTTTGCCTAATTATTTGATTCATATTTGAGGTTTGATATGTTTGGATTTACACCTGCTATCTTTTTGTTTCCTACATGCCCATAGCTTTTCCTTAACTGTTATTTTATTGCCTTCTTTTGTATTAAGTGAATATTTCCTAGCATAACATTTTAATTCCTTTAGTGATTTTTACCATTGAAGTTACTTTCTTAGTAGTTACTCTAATGCTAAGTCATTCAAATTTATGTTAATTTTGGTGACATATGGAAATCTTACTTCCAGATGCTGGTGGCTTATGCCTGTAATCCTAGCTACTCAGGAAGGAGGCTGAGATCTGAGGATCATGGTTCAAAGCCAGTCCAGGCAAAGAAGTCCATGAGATTCCTATTGCTAATTACCCAAAACTGAAAGTAGAGCAGTGGCTCAAGTGCTCAAGTAGAGCACTAACCTTGAGCAAAAAGCTCAGTGAAAGAGTGACATTGTCCAAAAAGTAATGTACTCATTACCTGATTTATGAAATAGTAACACCTCTCTACAACACCTTAACAATAACAATAAAAAATATTTTTTAAAAAGCTCAGGGACAACACCCAGACCCCAAGTGCAAGCCCTGGGACCAGCATCCAAAAAAAAAAAGAAAGGAAAGAAAAGAAATCTTACCCATCTGTACTTCTAATCCTTCCTTTTATATGTTTTTTTTTCTACTATATATGACTATTATACATTTTGTCTCTGTGTGTTACATATCTAACAGTGTATGGTTCTAATTATTATTTAATGTCTTTTAAAACTGAAGGAAAGAAAAGAGAACATAATTCTTGTAGTATTGTTATATTACCCTTATTTACCATTTCTGCCTGTCTGTATTTTTTTGTGTGGATTTGTTACTAATGCAGTCTTCTTTCTCCAAAATGGCTTTGCTCCTACTGATTATATTGTCTACATATTGAAGACTCCAGAATAAAATAATACAATATATACTATTTTCTGTGGCTGTGGTGTTTTGTTTTGTTTTTATCCTGGACTTGAAGTCAGGGCCTGGGCACATCTGTGAGCTCCGTTTCCAGCTTTTGGTGGTAAACTGGAATAAGAGTTCCATA